>NC_057395.1:17993320-18293320 GCF_019320065.1 Cervus canadensis | reverse complement strand
TGCTATGAACCAGGCAAACTAGGATCTCTCCCATGAAGGAGAGTAGACCAAGTGATAAGCATTTATAGTGGAAAAATGTTAACAATCAGGTAAATTCAACCATAGGAAGATCTTAGGGGTTTCAGGGAAAGTTTCAGGGAAGAAGTACTGTCTCAAGTGATGCAGGAAGGATGAATTGAAATTTAGCTGGATGAATGCTATGTGTTTGGTCTTGAGTATGGTTACGAGGTGAGGAAGAGTTTCCAGAAGGAAAGTTGTGTTTCTGAAGTCCTTGCAAATTCATAACTCTTGTAATTCAAGAATAATTCTGACAAAAGATGGCGGCTATTTCCTTTTATCAGCTAATATGGCGCCACCCTGTGGCCACTCTATAAACAGTTTGGCGTTCCCTTGGCTCAGCCTGCTCCGAAACTATTATTTCTTGAAGAATTTTACCATTTGGGGCAGATTTAACATTGATTCAAATTAATGTGACACCATATTAGTGTTTTCATTTCATATTATTTCAAAACTACATAATGCAAGGTCACATCAAATAGGACCAAACTCTGGAGAGGTTAGCTCATGGCCATTTGTTGGAATTGGAAGTAGCTCAGCATGGGTAGTGTGTAGACCAGAGAGTAATCCTAAGCTCTTGAGGAGATGGAGGGGGGGAAGAATGGTGGGAGAGGCGATGGAGAAAGTATCAGGGCCCTGAACCAAGTGTCTGAGCCGTGAAGAGAGGACTGCGGTGGGGACCCTCTCAAGAGTTTTGAGGAGGGAAGGCAAGGTCAGCCTTAGGCTTCTTCAGGTTTTAATCAGTGAAAAAGTTGAAATTAGACTGAGGCTGTGTATGGGTTTCAGATACTTTCCAGGTGGCTCAGTGGTAGAGAATCCACCTGCATTTCAGGGGATGCAGGTCTGATCCCTGGGTTAGAAAGATCCCCTGGAGGAGGAAGTGACAACCCACCCCAGTGTTCTTGCCTGGGAAACCCCATGGAGGGAGGAGCCTGATGGGCTGCAGTCCACGGGGTCGCACAGAGTTGGACACCGCTGAGCGACTAAACAACAACAAATGTGTGGGTTTCAGATATTTGTAGAATGTTCCCTTTATTTCTAATTAGACTTGGTTATAAACAACATAAACTTTCAAAATTTCAGAATACTTGTAAGATTTTTGTTTTGTTTTTGAAGGGTCCACTAAGTGTCTTGGAAGAGACAATAAAATATATAGCTTTACCCTAAGAAGATTGGATAGAGACTCAACCCAGGCTTGGGATGAAAGGCTTGGGGAGAATTTGGTGGGGTCTCTAGTAAAATGGGTTAGGAGAAACATAGACAAAGTTAAATAGATTTTTTTTTTACTGATATGTGGGACTTGTTAGAACCTTAAATGCATTCATGTCTGTTGTGACCTTTAAGATTGCAGTGCGTGTTTTATCACTAAGGAAACTTCACTTTGGAAATATCACTGTAGTCTGGTTGAGAGCTGCTTATCTTTTGCCACAATAATGCTGCAAACAAGCACCTACAACATGTCCGTGGAATACAATAATAAAAATGTATTTAACTTGCAAGTTTGGGAGGTTTAGCTGGTCTTGATCTGGACTTGGCTGATTTCAGTTAATCTTGCTCACATGTCTCTGGTCAGCTGTGGGTTGGGCAGTCAGGTCTTCTGATCTTAGCTGGATGTGCTCATATGTCTGGGAGTTCAGCTGGCTGTTGGATGATCTAGGACAGCTTAGTTAGGAAGACTGGGATGCCTTGTCTCTGCTGTACATGGCCTTCATTCTGCAGCTCACTACACCTAGCATTTTCTCCTGGCCATGGCAGAGCAGCAAGAGTGGGAGCAAGCCCAGCAGCGCATGTACTTTTCACTGTTTGCTTGTGTCATGTCTGTTAATATCCTGTTGGTCAAGAAGTCACACTGCCTGGGCCAGAAGAACAGAGAGGGTAGCTGCACAGAGGGAGAAGACCTGGCTCTCTGCAGTCAGAACCCTGGGACCTAACTTTAGCACTGCTGAGAGAGATCACAGTCCACTGAGAGTGAGGACTGAGCTCAGACTTTGTACAGGGCCAGGCCGCAGACTGTACTTCGAGTTCTGATAAGCAATCTCACAGATATAGCTGTCTGGGCCAGGTCGAGTGAGAAAGCACTCATCTGGTTCCCCGCAGACTTCTGTAATCTTTCTGTGGAACTGTTTCAGGACTGAAAGGGTTGTGGCTATCAGCTCGCTCCAGTTGCATTAGATTGGGAATGAAAACACAGAGACCCAGAGAGGTTAATTGACCAGACTAAAACTGCACAGCTAGGCAGAAGCCAGACTCAACCTGGACCCTGGATGTTGTCTCCAGCTGTTGGGTTTTAGTAACCTCAAAGGAACTGTGTTTGAGAGGGAAGGAGAGGAGGTGGAAGGGACTGAAATTGTGTTTACAGTCTTTGTATATGAACAGATCACATTCTTTCTGGAGGGAGTGCAATAAAAATAATTTTTAAAATTAAAGTTCGAGGTCTTTGCAAGGGCAAAGTAAATGGTTGAACATTGAGTTGTCACTGAGCACTGGGACTGGAGATTTTTTTGGAGGGGGAAAAGTGGGGGTGTGTTCTGAAGCAGGGAGGGATCTCACCGGGGAAGTGATTTCACTGATGGAGCCCTCCTCTCCCCTCCCGTGAACATTAGGGAAAGCCCAGTGTGGCACGCTCCACGGGTCGGCGTGTGGTCCTTGCACAGGGCCAGGCTGATCTCCACGCGGTTGCTGTTTCAGCATCTGTGCTGCTGGCGCGGGTGCTGACGGAGATCCTTGGTGGTTCACTTTGGTTTTCTTTCCTCCGCCCCCTCCGTTCCCCCAAGGACTTCTGCAGCTTCTGAAAAGTCAGCAGAGGACTTCTGAGAAGAGAGGAGAGAGTTTGTGTTCTAGCTCTTACTTTGTCAAACAGCAGATAGAATTGTGAAGGCAGATTTAGCTTTCCAGAACAGGAGCTACGGTAACAACTAATTTAGCTGACATGGGTGGGGAATAATTTGTTCTCTATAAATCATATTTTGTTCAGGAAATGCTCCCCAGTTAATCATTATCAAATAGACTTGATATTTTTATGATGGAACTACTTCCACAAATGTGACGTATATTCTCCTGATTTACTTAGAAAATGCAGTAAGTCCCCTAGGTGAGAATGAATTTCTTTCTGAGAGTGCGTTTGTAAGTCCAGTTTGTTAGTAAGTCCAACATAGCCTAGGTACCTGCTTAACACAATCGATTATATAGTACTGTAATAGGTTTCTTATACTTTTCACACAAATAAACATAAGAAACAAACTCAAGAAAGCATGTTAAGTGTTACAGTACAGTGCCTTGTAGAGTGTAGTAATACAGTACAACAGTTGGCCTACATATGGGGCGTGTTTGCATCTTTGAATGTTCTCTGTATGCAGGGGACTCACTGCAGTGGAAACTCTTCCCCTGTTAAGATGTCAGTCATTGAACTGTGTGTGATATCGCAACTGCCCTGTAAAGAGCGTTGTGTGTGCGTTCTCGGTTGCTTCAGTCATATCTGACTCTTTGCGACCCTGTGGGCAGTAGCCCACCAGGGTCCTGTGTCCATGGGATTCTGCAGACGAGAATAGCAGAGTGGGTTGCCAAGCCTGCCTCCAGGGTATCTTCCAGACCCAGGGATCGAACCATGTCTCCTGCATCGCAGGTGGATTCTTTACCCACTGAGCCACCTGGGAATCCAAAGAGCCTTGTAGTCAAAGGCATTTTTTGTCGTTATTTTGTTTGCTTAGGAGCTGCTAGAGTATGTTGAACTACTAACAGACAAACTAAGCTTTGACAGATATACTTAAAAAAAATGTTTTTTTGACTGTATCACATGGCTTATGGGATCTTAATTCCCCCACCAGGGATGGAACCCAAGCCCTTGGCAGTGAAAGCTTAGACTCCTAAACCCTGGACCTCCAGAGAATTCCCACTTTTAAAATTCTTGTACTTTATTTTCAGATTGTGTCTGCATACTTCCTCACTGTCAGCTGAATACCTGTGTTTGGGGGCTGTTCAGGTGGTCGTGTTCTCAGATCCGTTCTTGAGCATCTCCTGCTCTGTTCCCTTTAACAAGGAGCTGCGTTTCCCAGGACCCCTTGCTCTCTGGTGGCCAAGGAGAGACATGAGGTGTCTCGCCGAGCCTCTTTCTGCTTCTCTGCTCCCTCCAGGATAGCAGTGTCTCTCCTGTGGCTTCTGCCCCCAGACCTAGCGGTCTGGCCTGGTCCAGTTCTGTGGGCTGGCCCCAGGCTCTGGGCTCTGTGACACCTCTTTCTTCTGTCAGCTCTCCTGCTCATGACTGCTGGTCTCTGGACTGTTCCTTCTGTGGCCGCTCAGCCATTCCAGTGCTCTGTAACCAGGCTCTTAGCTCGAAAGCTCTGAAGTGGTTTCTGTTTTCTGGTTGTCTTTGACCGATAACTGGAGAGTTGCCTTCTCATGCAACTATTTCTCTCATTCTGATTTGCCTTTTGCAATCTGCTCTGAGGACAACAGCCAGAGTTTATTTTATTTTATGGACATTAATCTGTAAACGTTAACTGAGTGATGTGGAAGTGTTGGTCACTCAGTCATGCCTAACTCTTTGTGACCCCGTGTACTAAGCCTGCCAGGCTCCTCTTTCCATGGAAATTTTCTGCAAGAATACTGGAGTGGGTTGCCATTGTCTTCTCCAGGGGCTCTTTCTGACCCAGGGGATGAACCCAGGTGTCCTGCATTGCAGGCAGATTCTTTACCATCTGACCCACCAGAGAAGTCAGCTGAGTGGTAGAGCAGAATAAGTCTAGAGCCTGGACCCCGGCAGCAGAATGCTTGGGCTCCAGTTCCAGCCAGATCACTCATTCCCTGTGTGGCTGGGCAGCTTTCTTAACCTCTCTGAGACTCACTGTTTTCATATGAAAGATGAAAGTAGTTACAGTACCTATGCTGTCTCTTAAGATCAACACCTATGGAGGGGAAAGGAAGGATGTGGGATTGGGCAGAGGGAGAAGCTTGAGTTGTGATGCAGTCTTAACAGCAGCCCTGGTCAACCCCACAGGGAGCTCTAAAGTGGGTCGAACCTTTATTCACTGATGTTGATCACTGAAGGAGCTTCCGGGGGTGTGCTTGACCTTAGGTGGAGCCGTTTTCTCCAGTGGAGGGCAGTTTTCTGCATTCTGCCGGAGACCTTGGAGTAGCAGGGATGTCAGATCCTCAGACTCCAGGTAGGGTCTGCTCATGGCATCACACTGTCCATGGCATGTCTCCACATGTGCAGTGTGAGATAGTTAATCCTTGAAAAGGGTGCTGCTTGATGCCTAGTGAAGGCATAACAATCTTGGGAATCATTGTTGGTGGATTAAATGTAGCAGTCTGATGAGTGGACTTTATGATATCTAGTTAGGTATTTGGTGAGTTATTCTTAACTTCCAGTCCATGATCTCATACTGGAGAGTTCAGGTAAAGCTGCGTAAGTGGTCTGTGGGTCAGTAAGTTTCCATGGCTTCTAAACAGACATTATTAAACACATTTATATTCTTATTTTAATGGTAATGTGATGCCTTTGGACTGCAAGGAGATCCAACCAGTCAATCCTAAAGGAGATCAGTCCTGAATATTCTTTGGAAGGACTGATGTTGAAACTGAAGCTCCAATACTTTGGCCACCTGATGTGAAGAACTGACTCACTGGAAAAAACCCTGATGCTGGGAAAGATTGAAGGCAGGAAGAGAAGGGGACGGCAGAGGATGGGATGATTGGATGGCATCACTGACTCAATGGACGGTGAGTTTGAGTAAGCTGTGGGAGTTGGTGATGGACAGGGAGGCCTGGAGTGCTGCAGTCCATGGGGTCACAGAGTTGGACATGACTGAGTGACTGAGCTGAACTGAATGTGGTGTCTTTAAATATGACTTGCCTGTAGATTGTTATATCCTTATTTTTTGAAATATTCAGGAATTCCACATCATATTTGATAAGAATTGACACAGCACTCGCTTTTTGAACACTTAAGATGTAGCAACGGGACTAAGCACGCATTATCTCATCACTCCTCAGGACAACTCTCTGGGTGCTGAGATTCCTGCGTGATGGTGAGGACCCGAGGTCAGGGAGGTTAAGCGATCTGCCCGAGGTCACCCAGCCATAAAGTGGCAGCTAAGTGCCCCTGCCAGGGATGCAGCCCTGGACTCATACGCGCCTACGCTTTTAACTACACATTTTTACAATTTATGCAGCAGTAGGGGAAACCTTCTCCTCTGAAAATAACTCTAGCAAAGTGTAGGTGTTGTTTTGGTAGAAACATTTCAGCTGCTGCCATAAAAATCTTCTCCCAAATGGCTCTGTGAGAGCGAAGCTGGGCAGAGTCTGCTTGTGTTTAAGATGCGTGCCTTATGGCTCAGCCACAACACAAATGATTTGTTTTCCTGGCCTTGTTGGCAAAGTGATTTGATTTCTGGATCTCCCTGAAGAAAAAGCCTAAACAAGTAAATTTCTTTGTAATTGGATGTTTAAAGAGGAGCCACATGGGAAAGTCACAATGGGAAGCCAGGTACGTTTTCATCCACTGAGGAATGCAGGGATTGGGGAGGGAGGTAAGTATCAGTACACAGGTCGAATTCACTACGTGGTTTTACTTCCTAGTGTTTGGCAGTTTTTCATCAAGAAATGATTTTTACAATAATCTAAGGCCCTACAAGCTGGGTGTTTAGAAAAGTGGGTGTTTATCATTGTTCTTGGAGAATGGCAGATTAAGTCATGTTTCTTTATATCTTTTTCTGTAGAAAAGTACTTTTTCAAAATTGAGTGTATGGTACTAATGAGAAGTCTAGGAAGCTGTAAGGTCAGAAATTTCTTAAGGTTCTGTGGATTCCAATTTCTTAGACATATCAGGATAGTTTGGGCTATATATAGCAAAAATATAAAGTAACTGTGACATAAAATGTAAAATAACTGTGAAAATTTGTGGGAAAAAAATCATAGGCACTCCATGATTTCATGGTATCATTAAGAGTCCAGGTTCCTGTCGTTCTGTCTCATCCTCCCAATCATGTGGCTTCCACTTTCAAGGTCACTCTGGGGCCAGATTAGTTTTGGCCATCATATCTGCAGTCCAAATGTGCAGCAGAAAGGAGCCCTTTTAGTGTAGGCAGCTTGGTCAGTTTCTGCAACCTTTCTGAATTCCATAAAACACTTGCTTTTGTATTTCACTTGCCAGTACTAACCTAGCTGCAAGAGAGCCTGGAAATGTGATGTTTAGTTGAGCATGTTTGAGGCTGTCTTACTGAGGAAGAAGAGAATAATGGGTATTGAGTGATGATGGACAATTTGTGCCACATTTAGAATTGTAATACATATGTCTCAACTAAAAATTTAGACATGTCATGACATGTTCACATTAAAAGGTGACTTCTGTTGGTTTATGTCATCTGCATAAACCTCAGCGTCTTTTTGGCCTATATATGTGCAGTGTGCTTGGCTCTGGCGCCCTTTACTGGAGGAAGTAGTATTTGAGAAGCACACTTTCTTCATGTCATTCAGTAAATATTGATCAACTGTTGTGTGCCTAGGGGTTACAACATTTCCACATCTGTTTGATCACCTCCTCCACCCCTACACCCCACGTAAAACTTACACCCCATGTAAAACTTACTAACACCTCAAGGAAGTGTCTTACTGTCTTATGGAGCTAGTTTGCTAAGTGTTTATCTGGAGGTGTCATTATAGGGGAAACTTTCATGCCTGGAGTAGGGAGTAAAACAGACTGTGTCTGTATCAGTTGCCTATTGCTGGGTAAAACCCACCTCAAAGTTTAATACTTTAAAACAGTATACTTTTATTATTTCTCATATTAATGCATTGGCTGGGTGGTTCTTGTGGCTTTGGCTGGGGTCACTAGGGGCACATCTGTGTTTAGGGGTTGGTTGTGATATGGCTCTGCTGATCTTGGCTGGACGTGGTCCCTTGTTAGGTTGTAGCTGGGGCTGGCTGGTCAGTTGTTGCCCTGGGATTTCCTCCACATGTTCTCTTCATCTGCAGCTGTCCCAAGCTTCTCATGGAGCTCAGCTAGTTCAGAGAAAGAAGGGAAGTGCATGAGGCCCCTTGAGGCCAAGGCTCCAAATTAACACAGCCTGACTTCTGCCAAAGCAAGTCACAAAATCGGCCCGGATTAAGCTGGAGATCCAAGCTCCCCATCTCTTGTTGTAAGGAGCTTCCAGGTCACATTGCAAGGGGCCTGGAGAGCTGAAGAAGGAGAGAAATGGGGCCATTTCAGCAGTCAATCTACTGGTTTCCCAGGGAGGAGGAGTTTAGCCTGTGGATGCTTCATCCTTCCTGTACTTTTCTCCTTCCCTCTTTCCACCCAGCACCTCCAGTCAAAATTTCTATTCATTGAACTTCTTGGTAGCTATGGTAATGGAACTAAATCAGTCGTCTGTACCTGCCTCAATGTGATGGAATTCCCAAAGCTCAGTCACCAGCTGATGGGCAAGACTTTGGAGTATATGGGCTCTGCCAAGGGTCCTTTTGTGTTTAATTTTCAGTTTTGTTTCAGGTGTTATAGAGGTGAAGATCTGATGCTATTTCTTTAAATTTTTTATATATTTCTTATTATTATTTTGGCTGTGCTGGGTCTTAGTTGCTGTGCAGGCTTTTCTCTGGTTGTGGCGAGCAGGGGCACCCGTCGTGGAGCGTGGGCTTCTCATTGCAGTGGCCTCTCTCGTGAAGCATGGACTCTAGGCTGGGAGGGCTTCAGTAGCTTCAGCTCTTGAGCTCTGGAGAGTCGGCTCAGTACTTGTGGCACACGGGCTTTGTTGTTCTTTGGCTTGTGGGATCTTCCCAGACCGGGGATCAAACCCGTGTCTCCTGCCTTGGCAGGCGGGCTCTTTACCACCGAGCCACTGTGGAAGCCCCTCATACTGTTTCTTGACTGATACATTCTGTGATGTGCAACCCTCTGGATGTGTCCTCATCCATAAAATGGGCACATGGCAATCCTATCTCAGTGGATTTAAGAAGTCATCTAAAACACACCACCATTGCTCATAATAACTAATGCTGACGTGGGACTAACCCTGTGCTGGGTGCAGTTTTTCACAAACCTGCGAGGTAGGTGCTGTGACCGTCCATTCACAGATGGTGCTACTGGGGCCCAGAAAGTTTCAGTGACAAGTCAGGGTGATGTAGACTGAGGTTTGCACCCAAGCTCCAGCCAGCTGAAGAGTTACCACTGAAGATGGGAGAAAATAAAGGTCTTACTTTGACAGAATTGAGAGGGATGGGAATAGTGACTTAGACTTTTAAAATTAAGTTTGGATTTTTAGTACAGAGCCTGCCCTGACAATTTACATAGCTATTTCTTGCAGGTACATTTGACATTCAGAAGCAATCAGATTGTATTCTCTGTTCTTTGTGGGATTACTGGGCTCTGCGCATCTTGAAGGTTACATCTGCAATCAGCATTAATTTCATTGTTAACTATTTTCCTTCATACTAGTTACCACATTGTTCCTTTTCTGTTTTTCTTCTGTTTTTGAGACTACTTGGGTTTTAGTGGAGATGATAAGTTGTGAGATTAGATGGGACAGCTCAAGTTTATTGTTCAAGAAGCTGTATTATACACAGAGTGAGCTCGGAGCTCGGTTGAACTGTATGGGTCGCTAATCCAGTATCACTGAGCACTGTGCTCTGTTCGTCCCCATTTTAGTCCAAAACGCCTGTTGAACCGGTGTGGGGTGAGGAAGACACAGGGTGTTAAATGGGAGTGATTTCACACTGCATTTTATGATTCACTTAAGGGAGTCGCACTAAACTGCTTGAACAAAGGGAGAAATTCCCCTGGAAGCCAAGGTCAGAGAAAATCATATGAAGAAAAAGACAAATATGTGATGCCCATTTGCTTTTATTAATGTATTTGTCTTAGTTCCTTTGGGCTGCTGTAACAATATCCTGGGGACTAGGAGACTTATAAACAACGGACATTAATTTCTCATAGTTCTGAGCCTGGAGGTCTGAGATCAGAATGCCAGCTTGCTCAAGGGCGGGCCCTCTCCTGGGTGCAGACCTGTCCTTGTATCATTGTGTGGTATAAGGGCTGGTGAACCCTCTGGAACCTCTTTTATAAGAGCAGTGAGCCTGTGCTCCCACTTCATGACCTAAGCACCTCCCAGTCACCCTTCCTTCTAATATCAGCATCTTTGTTGATTCATGGATACCGACGGAACACAAACATTCAGATCATAGCAACATTCAAGCAGATTTTTTACAAGTCATTCATTGCATGTAGAGTGGCTGTAACTTAAACAAAAAGCCCTTTGCTGCAGCAGTATTCAAGAGAACAGCAATTCTGGAGATGTTGCACAATCAGAATGTTAAAATGTTGGTTGGAGGAACCATGAGCCTGGTTGTGACTACATTTTGGTTGGTGTCATGTGGAAAAGGAACGGCAGGCTTTTTTTTTCAATTCTTAGTAATTGAAATATTGGGATTTGTTAAGCAGAGAGGAGAAGAAAGTATAATGGAATTCAGGACACTGCAGTTAATTTTCTGGCTTCTAGAGGATCACATGGGTTTAAAACACTCCTTAATTGACTGCATTTTTAATTAAAGAAAAACAGAAGGAGCTTTTCTTTTCACCTATATAAGAACCCATAAGAAATCTCTTTATCTTATAATTCACAGGTCAGAGGATCAAGTTTGAATAAATACGTATTTACCCAGATATATTTATAAAATACCAGTAACAACTAATTTATGTGGAATTCTTGCTGTATGCTGTGTACTATTTTAGTGTTTTACCTGTAATAACCACTTTATCCTCACAATAGCCCCTTGAAAAACTGTCATTATTACTATTTTTATAAATGAAGAAACTAAGGCACAGAGATCTTAAGTAACTTGCCTGAAGTACACAGCGAGGGAGCCGCAGAGCTGATATTCAAATCCAGACCATTTTAGTCGGTGCCCTGCATGTTTCCAAGTGTCGGTTTTTCAGATTCCACCTTCATTCTTTCCGCCATGCTTCTATTCTTCTATTGTTATTTCATATTTTTCATTTTTATTTAACCACAAACATAAATGTATTCTAAGGGCAACCTTAGATCATTACCTTGGAAAATTATCTTGTGCCACAAATTGTTGAGATAGCCAATAAAAGTTAAAAAATGAAAACTAAATAGTGTCCTTCAGTCCTAAGTAGATGCCAGTGCCCGCTAAAACTCGAGTCGGGCCTTCACTGTCCTGAGAGAAAGGGGAGAGAGCGAGCCAAGATGAGAGTGAATCTGAGGACAAAGTAGGGCTCTCTTTAATGTCATCCCAAGGGGTGTGTGTGTGTGTGTGTGTGTGTGTGTGTGTGTGGTAGAGAGAGAGAGATGGGTAGCCTACTTTCTTGATTCCATGGGAATCACTTGTCTAAAACATGAAGATGTGGTGCTATCTGCAGAATTAGGGAAAGTGAAGCGGAAGATACCAAGATGAACTTTCAGTTCAGCCTGTCCAGGGAAAGCTATTGTCTAAATTATTATCCCTAAAGCCACTCAGTAATTCTTCTGGTCCCTAGAAGATCCTTCTAGGTAGCTTTGTGGAAAGGACTGTAGGTAGTTTTGTTTTTTAACCAAAGTTATCATCTATAGAAGAAACTATAATTACCCCTGAATTTTAAACCAAACTACTTAGAAAAGGACCTTACATTATAAATGTCTTCAACCTTGACACATGCCTAGTGGTTTGAAACATGAGAGTCTTAGTCCTCTTTCAGACAGATTTATCTTATCTATATCTATCTATCTATCTATATATATTGCTCTCCATCATTAATTTAGAGTTGTTATATCTTGATTATGGTAAGAAAAGCAGAAGGGGCTCTTCATCTCCCAGTTTAACCTTAATGATGAAACTCCATGTGTTTTTAAGTAATGAAGAGAGATCTTCCTTTTAATTCACAGGCCTCTTAAAAGCAGTTCATAGACATCATTAAGACTCATCAATGTGAACAATAAATTAATCTGCATCTGAAGCTTTTACTGATTACCTGATCACATAATTTCTACTTATTCTGATTTCATTTTTTGGATTTTTTTACATTATATGAATTCTTAATCAAGATGAATCTATAAGCAGTGCCCTTTTTACACAGGGTGAGAGAATGCTACTTGACAGAAGTTTTAGTGGAAGATGATGAATGAAACCGGCTGCATTTTACGCAGAATCCCTATTTCCGTTTTTAAATATTACAAATATTAAATATGAATGTAGCTGCAAATAGGCAGCATCATGTGGAATATAACTTATGTGGCTGGTAAACTATTTCCTGTTCAGTGTCCCAGTGAACTTTAGAAAACTTCTGAGAGATGTTAGGCCCAGTGAGCTGCTCGGTTTGAGAACAGAGGTGGGCAGCTGGGGGAAGAAAGGGGAACATCTGTCGCACTGAAGCTGCTGTGGGTTTGTATCTCCAAGCGGCAAGCACTCCACTCCAGTTGGGATAGTGTGGGGGGCTGGGGGGGGCTCTGTTCGGTAGCAAAATAGAGACCTGTTCATCTGCAGGTTCAGGTAAGATGATGTGATATGCTTTACCCGATCAGCAAACTGTGGCCAGGGCTGGATTCTAACAGTTCAGCTGGGGTTCGTTTATTTAGATATAATTGATTTACAGTTGTGTTAATTTCTGCTGTGTTAATACAGCCAAGTGATTTTATACATACACATATATATGTATGTATAAAATGGTTTCTCTTAGGAAACTGGACAGAGTTCTGTGCCATCCAGTAGGCCCTTGCTGTTCACCCATTCTATATATAAATGCGTCCATCTGCTAACCCCGGCCTCCCACTCCGTCCCTCCCCAGGCCATCCTCCTTGGCAGCCACTAGCCTGGTCTCTATCTCTGTGCATTTGTTTATTTTTCATAGATAGGTTCATTTGTGTCCTATTTTAAATTCTACGTATAAGTAATATTGTGTGGTATTTATTTGTCTCTTTCTGACTTTCTTAGTGTGGTACTCTGTAGTTGCATCCATGCTGCTACAAATGGCATTATTTCATTCTTATTTAGATGCAGTCTGTGGCTAGGTTTTAGAAACCAGAACTAGCTCTGGAAGTGTGTCCTGGTTTCAGAAATAAGATCAGTGAAGGTCAGGGTAGTTAGAGTCTCAAGGGCATGGACCACATCTGTTTACTCACCAGTGGGCACCCGGCATCTGACAGTACTGGGTGCATGGCAGGCACTCAGGATTTAAGTAACGTGTCAGATCAATTAGGGAACCGAGTTATATTGGGCAGCTGATACTTTGGCATCATAAATCATTTTTGCTTGGTGAGAGGAAACCCTTGCAGAACTGGTGTGTGTGTGTGTGTTTTAGAGCTTTCTGAAGAAATAGAATCAATTTCAGTTTTTGGAACTGAAAAAGAATACAGAGAGTTATCTTGGAGTGAGTTTCTCTGCTTGAAAGAGGTATTTCCAAGCTCTTTTTAGACACAGAGAAAGAGATTATGACTTCTGTCCCTTTCCTTTCTATCTGTTCAGGAAGAAGGAGCCTGTCCAGATTTAGAACAGAGAGAAGCCATGTGGAAAACATAGTTTTCTTCTAGACTGTGGGTCTCGAGGATTAATAGAACATACTAGGAAATAAGGTTCTTTCTCTTGGGAAATTACTAGCGCTGGCAGCTTGAAATAGCATGAGAAGGCGTTTCAGTGGAGGCAGGTCTTCGGGTAGTGTGCTCGAGAGGGTGTGAACCCGAGGGAGGGAGGCAGAAGGGAAGGCAGAGCTGTGTCGGTGAGGAGCCGAACCAGCGCAGCCTGGGGTGGAAGGCGCCCCGCGTGTTCTCAGCACCTACTGTGTGCCAGGCCACGGGGCGTACGCGTCAGTGTTAACTGTTTTGAGACAGCTGTTCTTTTGGTTGTGCTATTTCTCCAAGAGATGCTGTTATCCCCATTTTGCACATAAGGAATCTGAAGTTTATTAGGAAGTCTGTGATTAGTCTAAAGACATGTTAATAGCTAGAACATATAATGCGGCTGAGGTTTGAACCCAGGCCTGTCTGATTCAAAAATTCAAATTCTTTTCCCTGGTGAAGCCATTCCTTGCGTTTCTTACGACTGTATTCTGTATTTAGCAATTATCTCAAGTGGTTCATAGCATTTACCAATTGTAAAGGAAGAGTGCTGTTTTTACAGGGAAGGTGAGGTTGGATTGTGGACTCAGAGTTTGGATTTTCAGCACGTGTGTGTGTGTGTGTGTGTGTGTGTGTGTGTGTGTGTGGAATGGGGGTGTCTGGGTGGTCCAGGTCCTTCATATTCAAAGCATGCTCCTGGGACCAGCCACATCAGCGTCACTTGTGAACTTGTTAAAATGCAGAACCTCAGGCCCCACAGCCAACCTCTAGCACAGTCTGCATTTTTCAGCAAAACTCCGTTGGTGATTTGTGTGCACGTGAAAGCTTGAGAAGCTCTGTGGAGATGACTGTGATGGTTCCCACGCAGCTGTCTGAGAGGCTGGCGTGTCATGTGAAAGCACTACTAGCTGGTGACAGTCATTGGTTATTATCCCAGTTCACTGAGTACTTGCCATATGCCAGATGATACAGTGTTCTATATAGATTTTCTTACTTGAAAAATTTCACTTACCCTGTGCCGTGGTGATTTTGATCCTCTATTAAATGTGAGAAATCTGAACCATACAGAGTTTAAGTAACTCACCCGAAATTAAAGGACTCTGATGCCAACCCGGGTATGTCACGTCCCAGCTGCATGCTGTCCGGTTTAACTACATACTGGATCACCAGTGTCTGACTGGTGACGATAAGAAAGTTTGAATTATAGCGCAGAGCACTGCCAGCTCACAAATAATGTTTTCTGAAATGTGTTTTACTTTACTGATTCTAAATGGTGAGACAAAACTAAGGGAATCTCTTTTGAATGATATCTGATATTGCTTAAACCATGAGCTGTCTGTTTTTTTTTTTTTTCTTGGAGTAGAATAAGTATTTAGAATAAACAAAAGAACCTAGGAGGCATTTTTATTGTTCTCTGAATTCTTTCCTAACTTTAAAGATTAATGGTTATTAATAAGATATGATTCAAAAAAAAAAAAGATATGATTCAGTAATTCTGATCATATTGACAAACCGCCTTAGTACTGATAATCAGTGATGTAATAAAAGATGTTGAACATGGGTAGCATGAAGAGTTAGAGGAGCATTGCTGAGTATGGAAGTTCACGTGACAGTTTTTGTTGTTTATTTCTCGGTGTAGTCCTTTTTTTGTTTTTGTCAATTTTTGTTTGTTGGTTTTTTGTTTCCCTAGGTGGATGATGTGTGTGGGCTGAAACACTTGCAGTGTTTGTTAGAATGTTATTACCATGCTTTAAAATAATGTTCCCTGCTAATTTGTTCTCTGTTCCCTGGAGTAAGCAGTGAGCTGATTTCAATAGATTTACTGTTTTGTGGGCTTTAAACTTGGTTGGAAGGACCAAGGGCACTACTCTTTTGGTTTTGATCCGTAGACTTTGGGGATAAAAGGGAAGCAAAAAATACAATTTTTGTGTGTTTTGAGGATTTGCAGGAGAGAAAGAACAGAAGGAGGCCGATCTGTCTGAACTGAACATTTGCTTATCGTGTCACAGTAAATGAATATACTAATCCTTTCTTAAATTTCTAGATAATCATAAGTAGATTTAATATATTGTTTAGAGCTGCTAGGAGGAAACATGCTGTAGAAGTATATTGAAGGGCATTGGAAAAGATGGCATTTACTTTGGAAACAGAACCTTTATTCACATTCACTGGTTCTGTAGTGTTAGTGTTAATATGGTAATAACACTGGTGTGTCTTGCTGGGGTTGCTCATATGGCAGTGTCAACTGTATACACTGCCCGTACTAATAACTGGGGCTTCCCTGGGGGCTCAGACGGTAAAAAATCTGCCTGCAATGCAGGAGACCTGGGTTTGATCTCTGGGTTGGGAAGATCCCCTGGAGAAGGGAAAGTCTACCCACTCCAGTATTCTAGCCTGGAGAATTCCATGTAGTCCATGGGTTCGCAGAGAGTCAGACATGGCGTGACCTTCACTTTCACTTTTCTGGTTGCTCAGAGGTTAAGAATCCACCGGCTAATGCAGGACGCACAAGTTCCATCCTTGGATCGGGAAGATCCTCTGGAGAAGGAAATGGCAACCTGCTTCAGTATTCTTGCCTGGAAAATCCCATGGACAGAGGAGCCTGGAGGTCTTCAGTCCATGCGGTCTCCAAAGAGTCAGACATGACTTAGCAATTAAACAAGAACCAACTGATTTTTTTAAAAAAGCCATTTCTTGTTCTCAATAAAAATTTTTATATCCTTGCTTTACCCTTCTTAAAAGCTGTTTTGTAAATTCACAGACCTTCCCAGTGGGGTGCTGGCATTTAAAAAGTGGCTCTGAGAAGGGAGAGGGTCACGAAGTTTGGTTTGTATTGTCCACTGGTTCCTGTGGTGTGAATATTCCCACTGTGACTGGAGATAGGAAGAGAGGCACCCAGTTTTTTTCTGTAGGAGGTGCAAGTCATCTCAGCACATCAGTGATATGAGCACCAAGAGGTTTGAAGGGGAAAAAGCAGTTAGAGGGACACAGTGGAGAGAGAGGATTGAAGCACGTAAAAAATAATAAACAGCATAAGATGGGAGGTGGGGGTTCTCTTGAAAGAACTTTAAGTAGAAGTGTCTATTCACTTCCCTGAGACTGTGGATATTTAAAAAATGCTAAATGTGGGGGAAAACATTACTAAAAGTTGGAAATGGCTATAATCCAAAAGACTGAAGAGTATCTACCAAATTTGGTGGTATTTGGAGCAAATCCAGGGAAAATCAAAGCATGTCTCTCTTAAAACCCCTGGAGGCAGAGAGTCTGCCAGAGCAAAGCCTTAGATGGGAGAGAGAGGTCGGAGGCACAGGTGGGTCTCTGCGCGGCAGCCCTTGTTCCTGGTTTGATGTTTCCTTTGTTTCTTGATTATTTAATAACTTCCATGTTTCTTCTTCCTTTTCCTTCTATAATTTAGGTTTATGTTGTGTTTTTTACTTGTTTGTGGTAATAAATTACTATAAATGTGAATAATAATATTAAAAATGATTTATTAAAATTATTTTCATTTATTTTTATTAGTTGGAGGCAAATTACTTTACAATATTGTAGTGGTTTTTGCCATACATCGACATGAATCAGCCATGGATTTACATGTGTTCCCCATTCCGATCCCCCCTCCCGCCTCCCTCCCCATCCCATCCCTCTGGGTCTTCCCAGTGCACCAGCCCTGAGCACCTGTCTCATGCTATGTTCATTGATTTATTAACTTTAGACTAGGCCTGTTGGCTCCTAGACATGAAGATTTAAATAAATAGCATATTAGCATTCCTCCCATCTTTTCCTCCAGTCTTCTTGATTATATTACTTATTATTCTTGTATTATTGAGATTTATAATATGTTCTTTTTTTAATAGTTACTGCACCTTTTGTTTTTTCCAGCTTTATTGAAATGTAATTGACATTCAAATGTAACATTGTGTAAATTTAATGTGTATGAATAGGATGTACAATATATATCGTGAAATGATCCCTATAGTAAGGGTGCTTAGCACAGTCGTCACCTCATAGCATTACCTTTTTAAAGTTGAAATGTAGTTGATTTATGGAGTTGTGTTAGTTTCGCCTGTGCAGCAAGCGAGTGAAATACACGCACACACACACACACTCACGGTGTTGTTCTAGTCACTAAGTCATGTCCGACTGTTTCGCGACCCCATGGACTGTACTCCGCCAGGCTCCTCTGTCCATGGGATTTCACAGGCAAGAATACTACAGCGGGTTGCCATTTCCTTCTCCAGGGGATCTTCCTGACTCAGGGATGCGTTTCCTGCATTGGCAGGCAGATTCTTTACCGTCTGAGCCACAAGGGAAGTCTACAGATGTTTCCTTTATGGGTTATTACAAAATATTGAGTGTTCTTTCCTGTGCTATACAATAGGTCCTTGTTTATGTATAGTAATATGTCACTGTTAATCCCGAACTCTGAATTTATTCCTCCTTCCTCTACCCCACAGCATTACTATTTGTGTGTGTGGTGAGAAGATTTATAACATTTTCATTATAGTCTGCATATTATAATTGTTTGACTTCCATTTCATATTTAAATAATTATGTTGCAAAAGCCAGAACAAAAGAAAATGTCAAACCAGGAAGCCTAACAAAATGGAATAATAGAATTAAGATGAACCACGTGGTTATTAGAAACCACAACATAAATGGAATAAACTCATTCATTAGAAGGAAACTGTACTTAGAATATGAGTCATTTAAAACAAAGTGATTACAAGTAAATGTAAACTGAAACAGCAGTGGTTGTAATTAATATGGAAGATGGAGGGAGATTTTACTGTTAAGAGCTTTGGCTGTTGATTTCATGCCTTCTATGGTGTGAACTTTTAAAATAAACTTGTGTGGCTTTCATGATTAATTTTTAAGACATCCCAGTCTGTATCTATTTGTTAGAACAAGACACAGATACATGTTCTTTGTAGGAAACAGTGACACTGTTTAACTTCCTGTTTTTGCTACAGAGCAAGTCCTTAGTAAGTAGTGGCTGAAAGAATATGCACTTAAATATCATGATATGTAGCTTTTTCTTAATCACGATATTTGCTGAGGGGCTGGAGTTTGTATTTTTCTAATATAGCCTTGTGACATGATTTTTTAAATAAGCAGTTGTATTGCTATTTTACAGGTGTTGAAATACCATCTCATGCTTCCTGGATCATTTCTTAATTAAAATAATTTTCTCAACCTATTATAGTTGAGAGAATATTATGCTTATAATTCAGTAGAATCTGGATTCATGAATGAAAGACATAGCTTTTAAATTAAAGGTTAAATATCTTATTAGAAGGATAAGGAGAATAAACCTCATTTTAGAAAGATGGTGATCTTTAAAGGGACATGAGCTGGAAAAATGACTCGTGTGCAGTAGTTCTGGAGTAGTCAGGGCGGATGAGTGAGGGGTCAGTGTGACTTAATTGTTTCAGTGGAGCAGCTGTGAACCGCCCATCTATCCTGAAAACCTGCTTTTCCACCTAAATGAGAACGGAAGGATGTCCTGGCGTTGCTGTATGTGCAGGGCTCTGGGATTTGAGAGGAGAGGAGGTGCTGGACGGGAGAGTTGGGTTCTATGTGTGGTTTGCTGGAGACATCTGACTCAGTTTCCTCCCCTTGAGTCTGCATGTAAAGTGGTTGAAATGTGCACATATGGATGCAGTAGGTACTGGGTTTGGGTGGTGGTTACCCCTCCTTGGTGTTGGGATCTTGGCTGGGGTGCCCTCTCTGTAGGAAATGTTGGCTGAATGTTCATCTCCGAGGCCTGATGTTGAGCTCTGGAGGGCAGATGGGTGAGCTGGTATAACCACGCGCCCACCACAGCAGCTGCAGGGGCCCCAGCAGAAGGTCCAGCTGCTTGAGGGTGCCCCTTGTTTCCCAGCGTAATGGGTGGGGTGAAGGAGATGCCCATGAAATACATGTATAGCCCATTTCTCATATTTCTGTTTGTAAAATATGTTTATTTTATTTATATTGTTTATTTTATAAAATTATAATTTTATTATTATAATAAATAATATATAATTATAATTTAATTAAAATTACAATTAAAATATAATTATATTATTTATATTATATACTGTTTGTTTATATTGAGGAATCCAGAAATTGATCACACTGGAATTTCATAGAGATTAGTACAGATTGGAGGTCGATGGGAAGCTTTGTAATCTAACTGCTTTTCTAAGCGCTTTGAAAAGTCAATCAGTGTCAGGTCTGTTGCATAAAAATGGGCAAGTGAATCTAAAGTTATTAGCACTTCCCAAGTCTGTCTGAAAAAATATAATTCCCTCTGGATGCCCCACAAATAAAGGGTCCCATGGTTAAATAATTGGGATGCAGTGCATAAACAAACCATTTTTTAAAGTAGACAGATGCTGAATATGAGTGTATGAAAAACAGAAATTCTGCTGTATAGGATTCTATTGACATTAGTATAGATTGACCACCCTAAAATTTCACCCTGAAACCTTGGTTTGTGAAGCATTTTACACTCTGGCACATTTTGGGAAAAGCTGTGACCTTTTAAAAAAATTGCCATGCTAGTGCTTGTGGGCAGATAAAGCACAGGACTTGTGTGTGTATGTATCTTAATTTGATGGAGAATTAAAATCCTCTCGAGATACATTTCTAGAACCAAAGTATCCACATTTTACTATCTGTGCAAGGAGTATAATCTCCAGATCCCACTCGAGCTATTAGTTCTTATCTGTTTTTCTTTCGATCACCACTACTGGTAACTTAAGAGTTTAAAAAGTCTGCTTTCTTTCTTGAATCCTGAAGGTGTTACAGAGGAAAACCGGCAAAGGTGGCGGCCGGATGGGGGAGTTGAAACAAAGACTCTTAGCAGCTCACACATTATCCCAGCTCCTGAGTGCACAGGCAGTTGGGCTTTCCTTTAGGTTTATAGCTTGAGTTTTCATAGCCTTCACTGTAGAGAAATCAAAGACTTACTGGAAGGATGCGTTCTGGTGTAGGATTCAAATTTTCCTGTTCCTGCTGAGAAGCCCTAGCCTCTGGTCGAGTGGCACCTCTCTTGAGCGGGGCACTTACTCATTCACGGGCAGATACTTGGCAAGATGCCGGCCGAAAGCATTTGCTATATTTGTCGTTCTGCTTGCAGTAGTGAAAAGAGTCTTTCTCGGGCACTGTGTCTGGATGTTTTGTTGTGGCTATGGGCACGGTTTGTCCAGCCGCTCACTTTGTGGCCGAGGGCTGGGACGCTGCAGGGAGGGTCCTTACATGTGTTGGCTGTGTGGGGCTTGCCCATGCCGAGTCTCCCTTCTGGAAAGAGTGAGCTTATCCTTGCAGTTCTCAGCCCGCACCAGGCGTGCTCTCAAGATCCTCTTTCTGATCAGGTGAAGTTTACAGCCTGCTCACCGCTTTTCAGGTAAGAGAACATACTGAAAAATGGCTTTATGAGTGGAAGTTAAGGCTTACAAAGGGGAGTCATTTTGATAATTTGTTTCTTTTCTTTTTATAGCTTGAGGTAGGGCTGGCAGTTTTATTTTCCTGGTTCCTGAAGGTAAGCAGGTATAGGTTTATGCAGTGGCAGGGAAAAAAAAAACAAACACTTGAAAATACTTCTCCGTTTTTAAATTTCTTAGACCATTCAGACTTTCATGAAGATTATTTTATTACTGATTTTTTTCTTTAGACTTTCTAATAAGGGAGAAGCCTAAGACAAAATTAAGGCAACAAAGTATATCAGACTCTATCGTTTTATGGTAATTCTGGCCTTATTAGATATAGATTTATGTTGATGTCTTTTTAAAAAAATTTTCTAAACCTGACTGGAACTCACATTTTTCAATGAGGGATTTATTGGTATGATTCAGTTGACTGGTGGGATTTTTGTGTGTCTATCTTTTAGCATTTTACATATTTAAAAAATTAACCACCTATATAGGGGTATATGAGAAATCTCTATCTTCTGCCCAGTTTTGCGTTGAATGTAAACGTATTGGAAAAAATAAAATCTAGCAAAAAAAAAATTAGCCAGTCTCTTGAAAATGTTTTCTGTGACTACCTTAGCATGATGCAGTACATCAGAGAAAGTGTTAAACATTTTTCCATTATGCATAAATTATTACAAAAATGGATTCATTTTTGTTTTTCATAATTAGTAATAAAAGTACGGGACATATTTCAGTGTCATGTTTTGATTGCCTCCTCTTAAAAATTTTATTTTTATCATTACTTTCTTTTTATAAGCAAGTGATACTAGTTTTTATTTATGGCTTTGATACAACATTAACTTTTCTTTTTTTGTGTCACTGTGGCGTGCAGGATCTTAGTTCCCTGACCAGAGATCAAACCTGGGCCCCCTGCAGTGAAAGGGCAGCGTCATAACCACTGGACGCCAGGGAAGTCCTTGATTGCCACTTTTAAAAAAACTATCTTAAGACAGGCACAATGATTATTTTTAAAAATCTCTTCCTAAATAAGAAGAGAGAATGAAAGTATACTTTTTACTTATTGTCTTAGAAATGTACTTACTTATTGTTTTGGAAAGTTGATTGGACAATATGTAAAATACCTGAAATAAAAGTGGAGATCAGTAACTTAAAAGTTGTTCTTTTGTATTTGGTAACCATATTTTTAAAAACCACTCTTCACATAGCTACACATATTTGTAGACAAAGAAGTGATGCTGAAGTATGAAAGTCGCAGTGAGCACAGAGCAGTTGATTGAAGGCGGCTTTAGAAAAACCTTCGTGTACTTCATTTCGTCAGCTTAGTGTCTTTCAAGAGATGCCATTATAAGAGAAAATGTTAAACCTTTAGTTTCGTATCGACCATGACTAGCCACGGATATTTGAGCTTAAAACAGTTTGTTACGATGACTGAAATAAACAAAACATGGTCTTTAAAATACACTTATTCTAGACAAATGTACACATGATAATGTGAATAAATAAACAACATTCTATGGCTGTTTTTAAGATCGATAAATAACTCCCAGATGTCTTACAACTGAATGGGGGGCAATAGCCAGAGAGTTCCTCTGATTGTACCCGTTGAAGAGAACATTTTCTACTCTTTTTACAGACAAAAGCAGTTATCAATACATGCAAAGTGATCCCCTCTCCAGAGATGTGTGGGGTATCTCTAGATCCGCTGGAGAATATGAAACTTTCCAAAGTGCTCACAGCAGGTTGCATTATCGCGGTAGACTCCGCAGGTGGCAGGGGTCCAGGCAGCTTCCGTTCCTAGGTGGGGGCAAGGTCATTGCATTTCAGGGAGGAAGCGACTGTCAGGGAAACGTGCTGCCAGGAGACAGGAGGTTAAGGCTTCCCGTTGCTCACCTGGTTTCCTGTAGCTGTCCTCTCTGTCTGAGGTTAAAGCTGCTACTTGGGAAGGCTTTGGTCCCTAAGGCTCAGCTACAGACTCCTCGAAAGATCCCACGAGATCACCTGTGGTTTGGTTAAGCAGCAAATTCTAACACAGCAGGTGTGGGCTGCGGCCTGGGATCCTGCATTTCTAACAAGCCTCAGGGCTGCCGATGTTGCAGGTTCCAGGACCACTCTGCCAAACACCTCCCAGAGTGTTATTTTTAAATTAATGAATGTTTTCTAGTTTGTGCCAAGCAGTGAGTTTGTGAAATAAATGGCAGAGATTTGATCAAGGTGAATCGACTGGCTGTAGACAGCGGCCCTTCACAGGTGACGTGATAGGTGATGGTTTCTGGGGAGGAAATGTGAGGCTTTGTAACCTCTCACGAGCCTCCCCAGCGGTCCTTTTGCAGGACTCATTCCTGTTGGCAGCCCTGCCCCTGGCCTCTCGGGACGAATCTCTCATCCCCTCTCTCCATCTGCCCCTCAGGAGCCTTTTTTCACGTATGTCGGGTTTGAGTTGCATCTTGCTCCTGCACCTTCTAACAGCATCCTCTCTCCAACCTGGCTTGCAGGTGCCCCACTACAGCTCCGTGTGAATTTAAATATAGAAATCATCTGTGGGGAGCTACTTCTTTCCTTCATATAACACACATTTTCCCAATGTAATCAGCCAGTCTTGGGCAGTTGATTTAAAAAAAAAAAAAAAAAACCTTACATGTCTCAGCTTGTTAGACTTGTGCTTTGAGTTTTCAACATCAATATTCTATCAGGGTCCTAGATATCCTACGAACTCTTGAAGGGAAAGAAGTGGTTAGTAGGGCAGTGCTGTGATGCTCTAAATGTTTCAGTAATTTTATTCCCAATTATGTTTTCTTCTCCAACCCTTTTTAATGAGAATTTTACATTTGAAAGTTTTACAGAGAACAGTTGCATATTCACCGCCAAGATTGTACCGTTACCATTTTACTTCACCACATCTGTCTGTATATCTACCTATCCCTTTGTCCATCTCTCACCATCTTATTTTTGATGCATTTCAAAATAAACCTCAGGCATCAGTTTGCACGTTTCAGCATTCTTATTATTAACTAGAGTTCAGTGTTTGTCGACAGTGTTTCATATGAACTTTGCATACCATGAAATATACACATGCTTAATTGTATGTGAGTTGAGCTTGGACAGATGGATGTGCAAGTGTAGATCCTTGGCAAGATCTGAAACATTACCATCATCGAGAAAGTTTCCTCATGTCCTTTCTCGTCTCATATGTTCTTTTGTGAATCTTCTCAAACGAGAACTCATTGATTACGAATAGGTGGTTTGTGGTTAATTTAATTCTTGAAACTAAATTTTGATGCAGGTTATTTCATGCAGGTTATTTTCACACTTAGCATTACATTGTACCACACTTTCTAATAAGTTAATATTTTTTAATTGGGATGTAGTTGCTTACAATGTTGTATTGGTTTTTCTGTGCAATGAAGGGACATTGTATGTATACATATGCCCTGCTGGGACCCCTCGCATCTCCCGCATCCATGTCAGCACAGAGCACGAGCTGAACTCTGTACTGTACCCACTAGCTGTCTATCTCATTTACACAGGATGGTGTTTATGCCAATGCCAGCCCCCTAGTTCACCCCGCCCCTGTGTGCACATGTCCGTCCTCTGCGTTCGCATCCCTATTCGTGTCCTGCACATAGTCCATCTGTACCTTTTTTGTAGATTCCACCCATGTGCTTTAATATGCAATATTTGTTTTTCTCTTTCGGACTGACTTCACCCTGTGTTTTGTTTGGAGTAACTCATGGTGTTCTTATTCCTGACAAATCAAAGTTTTAACAACAGTAACTTAGAATATCTGGCACAGATTTTCTTTGGCACAAATTACTTGCCAACGAGTTGGTTGATTCTTGTGTCAGTCGAGATGCAGGCACCTGGAAGTAACTGTGTTCTACGAGGTTCTTGGGACTGGTGCACCTGATTTCTCTGGATATAGAGGAAAAAAACAAAAACAAAACATCTTTTACAGCTGTTTGCTGTAAAGATTTTATTCGAGGATATATTCACTCCACAGGGCTTCCTTGGTGGCTCAGTGGTAAAGAATCCATTTGTTATGCAGGAGATGCGGATTCGATTCCTGGGTTGGGAAGATCCACTGGTGAAGGAAATGGCAACCCACTCCAGTATTCTTGCCTGGGAAATCCTATGGACAGAGGAGCCTGGAGGGCTACAGTCCATAGGGTCGCAAAGAGCTGGGCACGACTTAGCAACTAAGCAAACAGTCTGACACAACAGACAGCAGCTAAGCACAGCACATAGCAAAACAACAAAATTCACCCCTGACGGAGCCTGAAATGTGCGCTGGTTCTCACACTGCTTCAGGAACCTAAAACTCTGTCCTGTGGTGTAATTCCTGAGACAGTCCATGTCTGCATGCAGTAGTTTGTGTCAGCTTTGCCCTCAAGTACTTGGCTCAGATCTGTCCTGACAAGGATATGCAGCTGTGTAAAACCTCCACTAACCGGACAGCAGCTAGCTTGAAACTCCAGGCTCTCAGAAAGACCTGGAGCCAAAAAGCAAAAACGTCCAGCAATGTCTTTGGTCACAAAGAAGCAGTTTTTAAATATCCAGCAAGAAAGCAGCAGGGCGGAAAGAGGATGGTCAACTTTGGGCTTCCCTGGTGGCTGAGCAGTAAACAACCTGCCTGCCACTGCAGGAGACTCGAGACCCAGGCTCAGTCCCTCCCTGCCCCGGTAACACCCCACGTTCCCCGGCGCGGTTAAACCCAGCGCCGCACGCACTGAGCCCGTGCTCCGGAGCCCGAGGGCTGGAACCGACGCCCGAGGGCTGGAACCGGCGCAGCGCCTCGGTGAGACGCCCCAGCTCCGCAGCTGGAGGGGACCTCCCACTCTCCACGGGCAGAGGCCCAGCGAGGCCAAATACACGAACAAATAAAAGAGCAAGTATATAGCGTTATTTGGGGGCTGTAAAATGCTCAGTGTGGATTCTTTGGAAGTGTCGAAAAACTCCTATTTTTGATTTGCTCATGTTCACCATTTTACACGGTTTAATAGAACACGAGGCTCATCTTCTGAAAACCCACCCAGCTCCTCCAACTGTTACTTACATATAGACGGATTTTGCTTTTCCAGGAAATTCTGAATTATAAGCAATGGTTTGTTGAGCTATTTTCAATGAGAAAAATCCAGTTATATCCCAGGCTTAGAGATGTACGATGGTAGGTGTTCAGAAGCCTCTTTTACAGTCTGTCTCCAGAATACTACATGGAAATGTGTAGTGATTTTTAAAGTTACATCATTTGATAGAAAGTTTGTTTTCTCTCTCATAAATGAATGCAGGAAAATAATAGCCCCGCAGTGTTTAAAAGCAGTGTGTGATCCTTAGAACCAAATTGATCAAATAATTCAACAGCTATCTCTTAAAAATTCTAAACCAAACACTGGCTCTATCTTGTTAGGGCTAATATATAGTTAACTACCTACAGGCCAAAAAACATCTATACCTGCATTTCTAAGCTATTTAAAGTTGCTCTTCTCTGAGATGAAAGGACAGAGTAATATTTGCAAACATGTGCTGAGGTCAGTTCTGATAAAATAACTTGGAGAACCGTGTTTTAAGAAGAACATGAATTCGGGTTATAAATCTCAGTAACTTTCTACTTGGTTACAACACTATCAGACTTCTGCTGCTGCTGCTAAGTCGCTTCAGTCGCATCCGACTCTGTCCCATAGTCGGCAGCCCACCAGGCTCCCCTGTCCCTGGGATTCTCCAGGCAAGAACACTGGAGTGGGTTGCCATTTCCTTCTCTAATGCATGGAAGTGAAAAGTGAAAGTGAAGTCACTCAGTTGTGTCCACCTTTAGCAACCCCTTGGACTGCAGCCTGTCAGGCCCCTCCGTCCATGGGATTTTCCAGGCAAGAGTACTGGAGTGGATTACCATTGCCTTCTCCATCAGACTTCTACTTATTTCAATATTTTATCTTATGTAATTGGGGGCATTGGAGACATATGCTGCATTTTCTGGTACAATCATGTAACATAGAGTATCGTGGGAAATGGTCACTGTTTCTTCATCTTAAAATACCAAGTGTTGGTCCTTTATTGGACCGGAATCTGGTGGTCCGGAGTCGATGGTGAGAGAGTGAAAGAAGGAAAGAGGCTAATATTCCTTGGGTTACGCAGCCGGCTTCCGCACACCAGGGAATCAGCTAGAAATAGAGAGAGAGAGAGAAAGAGAAGAAAGAAAGACAGACATGGGGACCAAAGCTCTGATGGAGCAAAGGTGTTTTAATCAACATGGTGTGGGCATATATATAGTCTTACAAGGTAGTTATTCTCAGCAAAGATAAAGATTAAAATTCCAGACTTACAAAACACAAGGCGATCCCTATTAAAGAAATAAGAGGGTGCTTATCACCATAATGAGAAACTAACAAAGGAAATGCCTGGATTCCTCAGCAAAGGCATGCCTCTCCTCTTAATTCCTGAACATTCAGGAATTAATAAGGACCAAAGGATTCCTGACAGATCCAAAACAGCACACAGGAAGCCTCCTATTAAATGCTTCCTGACAATCAAGGCCCAGCAGAATAGAAAGAAATAACAATGATCTTCTTCTGTATCTTACACAGCATTTGCATTTGTTGTACGACTTCATCTTATAATAAAGGACCACCATTTATTCAGGTTTTATTGTATTTTCGGTTTCAATTAAAAATGTAAGATTCTAGCAGAGGAGAGAAGTCATCAAGCCAGTTTCTGTCGAGCAGTATAGCTTACCCTTGCCCTACATCCTGTCTGTCCTTGAAGGGTCAGCATAAAAGCCAACCATAAAAGCTTCAGCATAAAAGCTGAAGCTTTCCCGCCTGCAAGAAGTCAGGTCTCCACCTGTGTCTCCCTTACATGGAGTACGTCCATATTGCATTGACTTATCAGCTTCAGTGCAGAGAAGATCATTATTTGTAGTAAGTCCCCTGCATACAAGCCTTCAGGTTGAGAACTCGCAGAGATGCGGGCAGTTTCGTCTGTATCGGATATGAGTGAGATCGCAGCTCGCCCTCCATCCTCTGTTACTGCCCAGCCTCCAGCTCTGCCGTCTCCACCTTCTTGCCCTCCTCCTGGCAGTAGCTTGCCTGTTCACTCCATGCCACCCTTGTGTGCCAACTTGTACTATGCTTTTCAAGGTATAGTAGTACTGTATTACAAGATCAAAACTATTTTCTTCATTTTTGGTGTCTTTTATGTTTTATTTGTGTGAAAAGTATTGTAAACATATTACAGTACAGTACCATATAGCTGATTGTTGGGTGCCTAGGCTGACTTTGTTGGACTTGCAACAGAACTTGTTCATATGTAGGGAACTTATTGTACTCTGATTATTTCACATATTAGCCTCATCTTCCCAGGGATCTCACAGAATTCCTCCGTGAGAATTCCTGTGTGTTAGAACCCTATCTTATACTTTTACAGATCCTAGTTTTTTCTTGCTTGGTGCTTTGAAGAGCCTTCAGTCAGTAAATATTGTTGGCCGATGGCCTGATTATGAAGAGGCCACTTGTCTCTGTAAACATGGCTAGCTTCATTTCCCCTCTTCTAGCAACTTGCCCGAAGAGTAGAATTTACAGAAGGATTACTTTTCGGCAAGATAATTTGAAGTTTTATGTTCCTTTCCCCTTCACTTCTAAAAGTTATTCTTATGTATCTGGCCATGTTTCAGTGTTAGTCTTAACATTTAACACTTCAGTAATTCCTTTCATCCACAGAGAACAAAAAGTTTGCCTAAAATAATTTCATTTTCCAGAATGATTCCATAAAGCATGTTGGCCCCAGTGGTTGTCTAGAATGTAAGAAAAATCTAACACTGTGAAGTTCAGCTTCTGAGTGATTTGGGGGCAGAAAATGGTCCTCACGTTGGTTTCAGCGCCTTCTGGTCAGTGATGTGAGAGTTTTGTGAGCTGAGCTCTTTGTCCCTGCAAGCTTTGATGTGGTCGGTAGCCTGGAGTGGAGGGAGCATTGAGCCAGAAAAGTCTGTTCTGTCTGTTTTTCCATCCTGCTTTTTCAGTCTGACTGCATCACATGGATGGACGTGTTCAGTAAAGGAAAGAAGGAGCCACAGTCAGTGCTATGGTCGTCCCGTGTCCTACACAGTATTACTACTTGCTAACTTGATGCACGCAGATTTTCTGCATCTCCTAAGAAGCTGGACGATCTCGCAAAACCCAGACTTGTGTTCTCTGCGTTAGAGGGGGCCGGTGCTCTCCATTTCTGCCCAGCATCCCCAGGATCCCCGGATGAGTTTCCTGTTGCTGCTGCAACAAATTGCCACAGACTTTGTGGCTTAAAACACTGCAGGTTTATCATCTCATAGTTCTGGAGGTCAGGAGTTTAAAATAGGTGTGCAGGCTGGGCTTTTCTGAAGACTCTAGGAGAGAGTCTGTTGGTTGTCTTGTCTGATTCCTGGAGGTCAGCATATGCTGAGGCTTACGGCTACATCACTCTGGGTTTTAGTTCTCTTGGAGTGTCTCCTTCTTTGATACCGCAGATCTTTAATTTATTCATGTCTGCAGTGTCCCTTTGGCCACGTAAGATAGCATTGTCACAGGTTCCAGGGATGAGGAGTGGACATCTTCTGGGAGGGACACTGTTCTGTCCACCACACCCCAATCTGCCAGATCACCCAGTGACATATCCGACCGCTTCGAGCTGTGGGCTCTAAAGTACTGAGTAACCACAGTTGATTTCCAGTAACCTGGAGTTGGACATTTATCCAACGAATAAGGTAGCAATATTTTAAAAACTGGCCTTTTCCCTTCCTCTCGTCAGAAATCACTGTCTTTTGGCATATCTTGTTTTTTAAATGTCATATTTAATAACTTAAAAAAAACAGGTCTTACTTCTGTCTTGGCTTTTTTTCTGTTTTTGTTTTACCCAGCACTATTTTATATTTCAAGTCCTTTTTCCATTGTTATTTTCTTCTTATCTCAGAGTAAACTTCCAGCTCATCAAGCCATTTCTTCCCTCTTTGGCCCCGTGATTATTAATCTCTCACACACTGCTTCTTTTCCCCTGGGGAATTTTTGAGTCTATTGTGATTTGTATCTTTCTTCCCCATTTCTAAATCTTTTCATGTAACTTCTCTTCACCCTATAATCCTATCCTCACAATTCTCTTATCTCTGTCTTTTTCATCTGACAATAGAAAATGATGTACATTTTGAACTCGTGACACTGTCATTTATTACCAAGAACATAGTATAATATCCACTTTTACTGATAAGAGAGTGGCAGAATTAATGTCAGAAGTACAGAAGCTACTTAGTAACCTAAAAGCTGAGAAAAACTCATCCACACAGAAAGTTACCTGAAGCAGGAACAAGTTGTCCATCTATTCCAAGAACTATGGAGTTTTTTCTTTTGACCTTTCTTACTATTGTTAGTGTAAATAGTGTAGCTAGTAAAATAAATTAGACTTCTTTCTACTTCATTCATGGGTAAGGCTGTTTGAGAACTGTTGAATATGTAAGGATCCATAAAACCAGGGTATACAGCTGGTTCTCCAAGGGTGGTCCCCAGATCAGTAGCATCACCTGGGATCTTGCCAGAAATGCCAACTACTGGATCCCACACCTGACCTACTGGATCAGCAGCTCTGAAGGTGGGGTCTGGAAATCCATGCTCTAACAAGCTCTCCAGGAGATTCTGATTCAGTTAAGGTTAAGAACCACTGGTGTATTTGGTTTGCTCTTCTAGGTCTAATTCTCTCAGTTTTTGAATTCAACTAGCCCCAGTCTCCAGAGGTGTCACTTCCAATAAACTATCATTTGAACATTTTCAGCTCCAGTAAGTTGTTCAAAGTCACCTTATTTCAACTCAGAAATGGTAATCTGGGGTTTGGCCCCAGGAAGAAATAGTTCCTAGTTGCAGAGTCTGCCCACAGGGCTTAAAGCTTAAGTTGTACCGAACTAAACACAAATCTCATTACTAAAAACTCACCAACTTGTTCCCATCTCAGATAGGCCCACTTCCCATCTATAAAATGAAGGCAATTTCAGTAATGTTAGTGACCAGCTTACTCCATGTGAAACAAAAAAATTCCACCCCTTCCCCTCTCCCCACTACAGAGTCATTCAAAGTAAATTTTACACCTACCACACAAGCCTGCCTTCATGGCAAGTCAGAGCGTTCTTAACCGTCTCCAAATTTGGTGGAAGTCCACTGGGCCAATTGAAAAGCATCAACTTTATTGCATTATAATTTATGTGCAATGGCATATACCCATTATCGGTGTCCACCACTCCTTTCAGTGAGTGCTGATCAGTGCCTGCTGGTGTCAACATTGCCACTGTCACGATGTGGAACTTTTCTGTTACCCAGAAAGGCTTGTTTGGACCTTTTTTCACTCTCCACCCTTTCAGACCCCTTAGCCCTAGGCAACCACTGGTCTGCTTTCCATCTCTCTAGAGTTTGTCTGCTTTTTCTAGGATTTCCTAGAAAAGGAATCATGCATTCTTTCATCTGTTTTCTTTTAGCATAGTGTTTTTGAGATTCTTCCAGGTTGTTATGTTAAATAAATAGTGTTTATATTTCTGAGTTTTATTCATTTGGGTGATGTATCACCGTTTATTCACCTATTGATGAACATGTATATCTTTCCAGTTTGGGGCTGTTAAAAAGCTGCTTTTGTGTACAAGTCTTTGTGTGGACATGATTTTATTCTTCTTGAGTAAATGTCTGAGGCTGGGATGGCTGGCTCATGTGCGTATTTAGTTGCATGAGAAATTGCCAAACTGGTTTTCAGAATGATCGGGCAGTTTGACATTCATACCAGCAGTTCCTGAGTGTTCCACTGGGCTGTTTTCACATGTTGTGATGCCAGATGGAAAGTAACTTAATTTTATATTAATTTCTAATATGTATAATTTACAACTGTATACAGACATGTAGAAGTGTGGGTATGTTGCATCATATTTTCACGAAGAAGCACAGCACCAACTTTGCTAATAAAATACTAGATGTTATTCTATACATATATAAAATTCTAACCCATGAACCTATGCATGAAACTCTTAAGTTACTAATATGTGATTGATTTTCTGTGTTTCCTTTAATATTTGTTTACTTTTGTCACCACTGATCATTAGTCACAGTGAAGTGGCAAACTTTTAGGAAAAAAAAGAAGTTCAAAACCCTAACGTGAGGACATTGTTACTGCCTTTTCCCCTTCCAGCTTGGGAAACGGTACCTGTCACATGATTCTGGTGTTAGCTCACTTTGGTCTAGTCTCTGAGACCTCTGCTATGCATTATGAAGAGTGCAAGAAGCTCTGAGATAAGCAGTGGGCAGAGGTGGGGAGCACGTGCAGGAAACTGAGGAAGGGCGGGCATGTTTGGAGTAAGAAGAATGGGCTGGCCTTGAGAGAAGAGAGATTTTCAGGGAGGGGCGGTCAGGACCGAGGGACCGCGTGAGGACGGAGCGCTGTGAGCATCCTGCGTGGTGACCAGACCGTCACGGCCCCGAGCGGAGTGTGAGAAATACCCAATGCAAGCAAAAGCTACACGCTGTCAGGGAGCAGACTGACTAGTTCTGTGCCTGGGACAGGGACGGGGACATCTGGGCAAGCGTCAGCAAGGGAGGGGCGGGAGCGCGGGGGAATGAGAGGGACCTCATCTGTGTACCTGAAACGCTGGAGCTGATGACTCTATGATGAAATTATATTTTTGTGTGTGTATATATAGTTGAATTTATATATATGAAATGCCAGAATCGTTGAATGGTGGTTCTAGAATGTGGGGATACATGGTTGGGTGGTTTACTGTACAGAATTCTACCCTGAAGGTACGAGGACTGTTTAAACTGCTACTGTTAAGTGACGTCATACAGCGAGCAGAGTCCCTGCGGCCAGACCGAGCCGGGGCAAGGTGCTGGTATAAATTTCAGTGACTCATCCCTCGTGTCTGAAATAGCAGCAGGCCGAGGGTCACAGCGGAGTAGAGGAAGGAAGTCTTTTTGACACATGTTCCTCTTGAGAGCAAACTTACAACCAGGATACGTGATTCGGCTCAGGCTGGTGCAGGGAGTGGAGTGGGGGAGGGAAAACGGGGCTTCCCTGGCGGCGCCCTGGTGAAGAGTCTGCCTGCTCCTGCAGGAGACAAGAGATGCGAGTTTGGTCCCTGCATTGGGTTGATCCCTTGGAGAAGCACCTGGCAACCCACTCCCGTATTCTTGTCTGAAAACTTCCATGGCCAGAGGAGCCTGGGGGGCCACCGTCCATAATGTCGTAGAGAGTCAGACATGACTGACTGACTGATCATGACGCATGTCTAGAGGGACAAAAGTGGGAAATGAGACACAAACCTGCATCAAATCATGTCAGGCACTGTGTTTTAGGCGACGTCATTTAAAGAAAAATTATTTGAATGCACCAGATCTTAGTTGCAGCGTGTGGGATCCAGTTTCCTCACCAGGGGTCAAACCTGGACCCCCTGCATGGAAGTACAGAGTCTTGGAAGCCACCGAGGAAGTCATTTTGATTTTATCCCACAGGTCAGCATTTTCAAAATGTCTTTGAACATACCTTTGGGCATCAATGAAGACACTCTAATGGGGGATATACAAGGGCTCACAGCTTCTTAAGGGAGTGGTTGTCCAGTTTTTCAACTTCTACTTCTACTCGTTCCTAAAGTTGGTTTGCCTGGAAATGGGTCCGCTCTCCCTTCTCCCTTTTTACAGAAGGAAGGCATTCCAGAATCTTGTCCTGTACATCTTCCTGTGATGCAGAAATGTTCTAAGGCTTAAACAAAAGGACCCTTTGCTTGTAATGAAATTGAAGGCATATGTGGATCATCAGTTGATAGGTAATTAAAAATAATATTGATAATGGATCACTGTCTTTGATAGCCTAAAATGCAAAAGGACTTCCATGATTGGAGGGGTGTACCTACCACAAAACTGTCACATACTCATTTAGGCCAAAATGATTTATCTGCACTTATGTACAGAAATATGAAAAATTGTAGTAAAATTGATGCTAGCCTGTTACTACTTTAGCATTAAGGAATATTCATTTATAGGAATATTCATTTATAGATGCCTTGGTTAAATTTTAAAAGCTCTGTCCATCTTATCAAGAAATACATTTTAAGTAAAATTTTATTTTTTATATTTAATAACTACTGACCAAAATTTTATTTGTTGGATATTTTTTCAGTTGTTTACAGGTAAATGTTTTTGTATAACTCAGAAGAAATTATTTTACCCTCGGGGTCTAAATTCAAAGTAGATTCTAAAATTCTAAAATACATGCCTATTTTTGGTGTGTGTAGGGATATATATGGTAGGTAAGTTAATAAAGCACTTTGAATCATCAAAATATATTCACTGAGATACACTTTTGCAGGGGGAGTGGACTGGAAATATAAGGGCATGATGAAACATATCTGATAAAGAAGAGCTTATTTGTTTTTAAACGGATGGACATGGATACCAAATCACTATGCTATTTAGATTCTTGTGGATTTATTTGAGCAGTATTATAGTTGTTTTACTTTAAATATCAACATTTATAACATGCCAGAAATTTATATCTTTAACAGTGTTTTTGAATGTATGATGATGATGACAAAAATTAAGGTATCAACTTAAAACTGACTTTTGGTTACGTGGTTTTTCTAGATTCTTCAGAGGGATATGAGCACTGATTTTGAAGAACCAGTTATGGCTGATGGGATATCACTAGAGCATTTTGAACAGCCGATAAGATTGGTGGCTCTGGAAAAGTATTCTGATATATGGGGTGAAGCATGGAGCTCAGAGGTCATGGGAGGCCAGGAGCAGGTAGCATAGTGAACAAAATTTTACAGTCATTTTATTCTGTTTGAGTCCATTTATACAAGGTACTTGGAATAGTCAAATTCATAGAGTCAGAAAGTATATTGGTAGATGCTGGGGTTGGGGGTGGGGTGGGGTGGGGTAGGGATGGGTAGTTAGTGCTTAATGGGGACAGAGTTTCCATTTAGGAAGGTAAAAAATTTGGGAGATGGATGATGGTTAGAGTTGCAAAACCATATGACTATACTTCGTGCCATTAAGCAGTGCAGTTAAATACGGTTAAAATAGTTTGTTTTATATTATGTGACTATTACCACAATAAAAAATGTTAAAATTTTTTTACAGGTATTTTAATGAGCAATGTACCATTCAGGATGTTATTAGCATCAAGTAATCAAGTGAATTTTTAGCATCAAAAAAATGAAGTGATTTTTTAGCATCAACTCACTTTGACTTAGGTGACCTAACAAGAAATCTCAGGTGACTCCTGTGTTGGGTAATTCAGTGAACTCATTAAGGACACTGTATTCCCCTCATGTTGAAAGTGACTGGCAGAGGGCATGGGGTTCACCATGACTTGCTGAGACACATCTAGTCCCATCACCCGGACCTGGGGCTGGAGACACTGTTCCTGAAGCACATGGGCTCAGAAGGACAGTGTGAAGAACTGGAAACAGTTGAGGCTGGCTCCGGGCGGAGGAGAGGTGGAGAACTCCGGGGGCCCGTCAGCCTTGGCTGTCGCTGAGTAGGTAGGAGGAAGGGAGCAGTACTGACACAGGTAGAGTCTGGAGTGATCGCATCTAGTTATTCTCAGGCCCTGGAGTGCAAACAGAAGAGACGAATCCAGGCGCGTCTCCCAGATGTCGGACCTGCGCACCAGACGTTCCGTGGGACCGCTCAGTGATGCGAGGTCAGAGGATGGGCAGGTTCCTTGGGCGGAATGGTGGCTCCCTGAAGATGTCCACTGCTAATTTCTTGAACTTGTAAATATTGCTCTCCATGGCCTAAAGGAGGTGGCAGATGTGATTAAGAGAAGGGACCGTGAAGTGGCTAGATTATCCCGATTAGTCTGAGTGGGTGCAAGGTAATCATATGAGTTCTTAAGAGTAGAGAATCTTACTTATTGTCAGACAGAGAGAGGGAGGGAGAGAGAGAGAAAGTGCACGTGTGCCTGGATGTTAGACGGAGGGGTATAAGAAATCCCGAGTATGAGAGGACTTGAGACTCCCATCACTGGCTCTGAAGACGGAGGAAGGGAGCCGTGACTGAGGCATGTAGCGGGCCCTGCAAGCTGGGAAGGAAGCAGACAGCTTTGCCCCCAGACTCTCCAGAAAGGAGCACAGCCCTTGATTGGTGCTGGTGAGACCTGTGTTGTGCTTCTGGCCCACAGAACTTGAAGATAATGAATTTGTGTTCTTTTAAGCTAGTGGGTTTGTGGGTTTTGTTATGGGGGCAGGAGAAAACTAATACAGCAGATTTGTCTGGGTTTTTCACTGAGGGAGGAAATGAGGATTTCTTTTCTGTTAATATTGAATTAGATGTGCCAGGAGTTGGCAGTCTAGGGACAGGGACATTTCAGTCTCTTTGAGGACATGCTTGCTGGAACAAAGGAGAGAAGGTGGTTATGAAGGAGTGTTTTATTTGAAGCTTATTTGTTTTCAGTTCTCTGTCTGTTAGTGTCCTCTTCCTCCAAGTTAAGCATCGGCATAGATGAGCTCAGGTTCCCTTCAAGCTTGAAACTTCTGAAGTTACTTGATGCACGTAGATGAAACAAGATAAAATGCATCACTACCCAACACGGTCTCTTCTCTGGTGAGGATGAGGAAGGAAATGGAAAAGCACATGCAGGAATTGTGGGTGAAACATAGGAATTGAGTCTTTAGTATAAAACCTGAGTGCAGACTGACTCTCAGTACCTTGTTTAGAAACATTCCTGAGCACTAGCCGTAAATCAGCATATGCCCTAGAGTTTTTGGGCTGAATTTCCTCATTTTGCGTCAAGGTGTAAGTGAAATTGGAGGTTCTGAACAGAAGTGTGTGTTGTCCTAATGATATTGGGGGCCAAAAATCCATCATCATAAAAATCTGTGGATTATTACAGAAAATAATCTGAGTTGTTGAAAGTATTCTTCTCATGAGCACTAATACTCATTTTTTAGTCGTATAAATCTCACAAGTAGAATCAGCCACTTGACGGAGAATTTTTGTAAGCCTGGTGCTATTGTTTGATTTTTGCAAAGCTGGGGGATCTGCTGGGCAGTGATTGTGTGGCAGCCTTTTGGGCTGCCTCTTGCCTGCTCTTGATTTAGCGTGAGTAGTGCTCCAACTGGAAATTCCTTTCCCTGTGGGGGAAAAAGCATGACTTCTAATATAACTGATATCTTTGACACAAAGATGGGCACTCCTGCTGCCCTGAGTTGTGGACTGCAGTCAGCGGTGCCATGGACACTATATTCAGATCACTTTAGTGTTCACCTCTCTGCAGAAATGGCTATAGATCTAAGAATTAACTCATTTAGAGGGGTTTTGTCATGTGAGTCCATCTGGATCCGTCGTTGCTCTCAGACCCTGGGAAGCTTGGCTCTGACAATATTCTGTAAGCTCTTGAGCCATAATTGAACAAATGTTCTTGAACTTGTTATCCAGATATGGGCTTGCCAAATGCTATGGTGAGACTTGTGGAGGTGAGAAGTCTAGTGTGAGTGATGCAGCTAAGCTTTGGGGCCCATATGCTATGCTTGATTGTTTTGTTGGGCCAAGTTCTTTAGAAGTTATGACCTTGACCAAACTTTGAATAGCTGATCAAGATGTCGCTGTCGGAGGTGTCCTAATAGTTGTCCTTCATCAAGGTCCATCAAACGTCGTTGGCCCCATGCACTGTCACTGACATTGTGTTCATGATATAAGTCTGTTCAGGGGAGCCGGGCACTGACCCACTTAGGTTCTGTGAACAGACTGCCGTGTCCTGGGCCATCTGCCACAGCAGACTCAGAGTGGCAGTCATCATTTTCTTTTGCCACATCGGCCACCATTCAATGTGCATCTCAGAGTGAGTCTTAGTAATGTCAATCAAATGTGTTTCTTTGAGGACTATTTGATTATAGGCTTTTTCCCTACACCTTTGGGTATATGTTTTAGTCATTTGGGGTTTCTCTAACAACATATCGTTGACTGGGTAGCTTAAACTGTATGCATTTATTTCTCACCATTCTAGAGGCTAAGAATAGATTTGGTGTCTTATGAGGATCATCTGCCTAATTTATAGACTGCCTTCTGCCTGCATCCTTACATGGCCTTCCCCAGGGGTTTGCAGAGAGATCTTGTGTCTTTATAAGGACACTAATCCTATCACGAGGGCTCCACCCTCATGACCTGATCAAATCCTATTCACCTCCTAAAGGTCTCTCCCCCAAATACCATCAGCTTGGGGATTAGGGTGTCAACATATGCATTTTGGGGAACATAGACATTTAGTCCATAACAGTCTCACGAGGACAACAAAATGCGACAAATAGTAATTGTTCTATAAAGTCTCCTAGAATAACTCTAACACATAATCCCAAAAGGGTACATTTCCATCAGGTTTTTTTTTTTTTTTTTCTTTTTGGTTAAAGAAAGGTGATGATCAATATTAGTGAGATAGTGTGACTTGGGAATTACTTTCAGATCTTGGACTCACTGTCTGAAATGATTTTGAGGAAAGGCAGGGTAAGTAATCGACTTAAGAACAGCCCCGAGTGTCGGGGTGGAGGAGGTCATCTTCTCTTTTCATGTCCTTCTGTCGCAGCCTTCACCCACAGTCTGGCCTGTGTGAATGAAGTGACTGTTAACTGAGGTAGTTTTACAGCAATGAAGAGTGAGTTGTTGAAGAGCTGATTCTTCTTTGTCTGTAAAAGTCGCTCAGCTTTGGACTCAGCACTCGGAGCTGGCTGCCGGCTTGTGTTTCATCCACTTCCCATGAGTGGTGGGTGAAGGCATCCTTCCCATCCTTGTGGGATGCGTCTCCAGAATCTGGGACTCCCACAGTTTCAGGAGCTCCTCACGGTTGCCGGGGCTGCAAACAACCCGCCAGGCCCAGCCAGGGTACCTGAGGGAGGCTTGTTCTTCCTTTTTTGTCTAAAAGTGAAGGTTGTTGGGAATTTGCTCCATCATCGTAGGCCTGCCCCAAGACCGTGTCTCCAAACCCGTGGTTCTCAGAGGAGGCGCGTCTGGGATTTACTGAGTGCGTTCTGGGCTGTTTGAAGGCTTGGCTCTAAGAAGCAGTGACAGGAAACTTCCGGCAGAGCTCGGGAGTAAGAGGCATGGGTCTCGCCTGTCACAGCTGGGGGAATGAGCTCTCACTGCACGGTGACTCACTGTCCCAGCTGCCTGGGACAGCGGAGCTCTGGACCACAGGGCTTTGTTTTCAGTCTGGCACCAGTTGCTCACCTGGCACTGGAAGCCCTGCCCTCCCCGGCTGGTGGTGCCCGTTATTTGGTGATGCCACGCAGCGTGGCCATTCTCTGCCCGGTCCATGCCCACTCAGCCAGTCCTTGCTTCACTGACACCCTTCACCTGCACCTCATCTGAGGGCCGTCCTTGTTAGTCTTAGAGCCTAATGAGGAAAGGCCTGCTATTGCCCCAGGCCCAAGCTAGTGATTGTTCTAATCTTTAGGTTGGAATGTCTCACTCCCCTTTATTAAAAGAGAGGTGGGATGGGCCCCTCCGCTGGTCTCCCTGGTATTGGTGAGCCAACCTAGCTTCAGTTCCTCCTATAACGGGATCCTCCCTCTTACCTTGGTCCTGAGGACTCCTGCCAGGTCTTGCCTGCCGTCTGCCATCCCCTGTGGGCTATCTCTCTGACTGTTTTTGCTTTGAACATGTACGTTCCCCCATCCATAAACCACTGATGTCTCTGAGCTTTCTTTGGTCCTTCGGCTGGGCACTTAGCAGGCTTGCAGGCTTGCAGGGTGCGGCCCAACAGCCGTGCTGCTCTACTGCTCAGCCGGTCCTCGGGAGTTCTGTCTGTCCTCTGAGGCACCATCTGAGGCACAGTCTCAGGACCCGTGAAGGAAAAGTCAAAAACAGCCACTGTCTAGTTGCACATTTAAAATCCTGTGTTGTTGTTCAGTCCCTCAGTCGTGTCTGACTCTTTGCGACCCCATAGACTGCAGCACCCCAGGCCTCCCTGTCCATCACCAGCTCCCAGAGCTTGCTCAAACTCATGTCCATTGAGTCAGTGATGCCATCCAACCATCTTATCCTCTGTCATCCCCTTCTCCTCCTGCCTTCAGTCTTTCCCAGCATCAGGGTCTAATGAATCAGCTCTTCGCATCAGGTGACCAAAGTATTGGAGCTTCAGCATCAGTCTTTCCAATGAATATTCAGGACTGATTTCCTTTAGGATGGATTGGTTGGATCTCCTTGCAGTCCAAGGGACCCTCAAGAGTCTTCTCCAACACCACAGTTCAAAAGCATCAGTTCTTCAGTGCTCAGTCTTCTTTATGGCCCAGCTCTCACATCCATACATGACCACTGGAAAAACCATAGCTTTGACTGCACAGACCTTTGTTGGCAAAGTAATGTCTCTGCTTTTTAACACGTTGTCCAGGTTTGTCATAGCTTTTCTTCCAAGGAGCAAGTGTCTTTTAATTTCATGGCTGCAGTCACCATCTGCAGTGATTTTGGAGCCCAAGAAAATAAAGTCTGTCACTCTTTTCATTGTTTCCCCATCTATTTGTGAGGAAGTGATGGGACCAGATGCCATGATCTTTGTTTTTTGAATGTTGAATTTTAAGCCAGCTTTTTCACTCTCCTCTTTTATCTTCATCAAGAGGCTCTTTAGTTCCTCTTTGCTTTCTGCCACTAGGGAGGTAGCATCTGCATATCTGAGGTTACTGATATTTCTTCCGGCAATCTTGATTCCAGCTTGTGCTTCATCCAGCCTAGCATTTTGCTTGATGTACTCTGCATAGAAGTGAAATAAACAGGGTGACAATATACAGCCTTGACGTTCTCCTTTCCCAATTTTTCCCTGTTCCATGTCCAGTTCTAACTGTTGCTTCTTGATCTGCCTACAGATTTCTCAGGAGGCAGGTCAGGTGGTCTGGTATTCCCATCTCTTTAAAGAATTTTCCAGTTTGTTGTGATCCACACAGTCAAAGACTTTAGTGTGGTCAATGAGGCAGAAGTAGATGTTTTTCTGGAATTCTCTCACTTTTTCGATGATCCAGTGGATGTTGACAATTTGATCTCTGGTTCCTCTGCCTTTTCTAAATCCAGCTTGAACGTCTGGAAGTTTTTGGTGCAGTACTATTGAAACCTGGCTTGGAGAATTTTGAGCATTTCTTTGCTAGCATGTGAAATGAGTGCAATTGTGTGGTAGTTTGAATATGCTTTGGGATTGGAATGAAAACAGACCTTTTCCAGTCCTGTGGCCACTGCTGAGTTTTCCATATTTGCTGGTATATTGAGTGCAGCACTTCAACAGCATCATCCTTTAGGATTTGAAATAGCTCAATTGGAATTCCATCACCTTCACTATCTTTGTTCATAGTGATGCTTCCTAAGGCCCACTTGACTCTGCACTCCAAGATGTTTGCCTCCAGGTGAGTGATCACACCATCGTGGTGATCTTGGTCATTTTTTGTATAGTTCTTCTGTGTATTCTTGCCACCTTTTCTTAATATCTTCTGCTTCTGTTAGGTCCATACCATTTCTGTCCTTTATTGTGCCCATCTTTACATTAAATGTCCCCTTGGTAGCTCTGGTTTTCTTGATGAGATCTCTAGTCTTTCCCATTCTATGTTTTCCTCCTTCCCATTAGGAAACTTCCACAAGCCTCTTATCCCCATCCATCAGAGGGCAGACAGAATGAATACCTCAATCACAGAAAACTAACTAAACTGATCACATGGACCACAGCCTTGTCTAACTCAATGAGTTAGAAACTATGAGCCATGATGGACCAGTCATGGTGGAGAATTCTCTGAAAATCCTGTTTACAAGGATGAATATTTCAATGGAACCTGAAACTTTCACTAAGTGAAAACTTCATGACCTAATGTGTCTTTGTAACACCAGCAAGAGCCTGTGATAGTATGGTTCAGGTTCTCTGGTGAGAACATGGTTCAGGTCCTCTCATAATCCTGGAGGATGTTGTCCACACACAAGTGGTCTGCTGAGTTTCCTCTACTCTCTGATCCAGGTGCCTCGCACAGCCCAGGAGAGCTAGGGCTCCCCCATCCCATAGGAATGTGGTGCTGTTTGTGTCCTGCCCAGGTGCCCCTGCGTATACGAGGGTGACTCCAGACTGGATTGCTGAGCCCTTGGGCACGTTTCTCTTCCTCTTACAGTTAGTGCTGTGGAGGATAAAAGAATGAATGGGCTGGTGGGGCTTTTCCAGGATAGGATAGACGTGGCAATTCCAAAACCAGGCAGAGCCGGTTGCAGGGCCTATAATACCTCAGAGGAGCTGGTAATTCTTGTTTGTGACCACAGGTAAGAGAGAAGAGAGATCTCCTGTATTTTTAATATTAAGCTTTGGGGCATACTCAAAGGGACCAGCAAGCTGGAGATGTGTATTTAGATAAGAATGCTGGTCTACAGTTAGATAAGAATGGTCTAATTTACATTTTTTTAAAGCTTTTTGTTTTGTATTGGAGTATAGCTGATTAACAAACAATGTTGAGATAATTTCAGGTGAAGAGTGAAGTGAATCAGCCATATATATCCATGTATCCATTCTCCCCCAAACCGCCTTCCTTTCCAGGCTACCACACAGCACTGAACAGAGTTCCACGTGCTATATAGTAAGCTCTCTGGTTGTCATTGCAATTAGAGGGTGATGGGTGATGTTTTAAGTGTTTCTTGAAGGTTTTGGAAATATTATATACAGACATATACAACATTATATACAGACATATACAACATTAAAGTTGTATGCAGACTGAGTTAGGGAATATGAGCTCTCACTTCCTTGGTTATGTGTGTTATTAAGAAACAACTTAAAATTGGACAGTCTGATGTATTACTGGTCAGTCTTAGGCTGAACCACATGAATTATGTTTTTTTTTAGTCAAAATGATAAATATTAGTACTTTCATGTGGTTCATTCTAATATATTTATGCCCTTGGTCTTTTTCTCTAAAATCTAGTAGATTTATCAATGAAGTCATTGTTGTTGTTTAGTCACTAAGTCATGTCTGACCCTTTGTGACCTCATGGACTGTAGCTCACCAGACTCCTCTGTCCATGGTTTTTTTTTTTTTTTCCATTTATTTTTATTAGTTGGAGGCTAATTACTTTACAATATTCTAGTGGTTTTTGTCATACATTGACATGAATCAGCCATGGATTTACATGTATTCCCCATCCCGATCCCCCCTCCCACCTCCCTCTCCATGGGTTTTTCCAGGCAAGAATACTGGAGTGGGTTGCCAGTTCCTTCTCTAGGGGATCTTCCCAACCCAGGGATTGAACCCGCATCTCCTACACTGTATGCAGATTCTTTACCACTGAGCCATAGGGAAGCCCCTGTATAATTTTGACTCTCTAGCAAATATTATAATAAACTGAGGAAGCTGCTTCAACAGGAACTGCCCTCCCTGCTCTGTCATTTTTGCAAATTCTGATTCTGTTTTCCTGAGTTTCATTTAAAGAGGCAAAATTAATTAAAAAAAAAAACAACTCAAGTGACTGGAATGTAGTAGAATATGGAAACTTTCAAGAAGGAATGAAATTGAAGGTAGAAGGCATCTTGTTCCATGCAGTGACTCTTAAACTCCCAGCAATGTTTGAAGGAAATCCTTCATCTAAGATAACTCCATATTGCGGCAATGGGGGAAAATGGGAAAGGGATCAACACACTTTATCGTCTTTCTTGGCTTTATCTCAGCTTATTTTTTCCTATTTCATTTGATGAGGTTGCTTTATTTGGCTCAGAAGGAGCTCAAGGTGTTTTGTGTGTGTGTGTGTGTGTGTGTGTGTGTGCTTATTTTCTTCATCTTAGAAAGCTCTTGCTTTTAAGTTCTAGGTGAAACACTCCCAGCAGGTTGGATATCATGTCATGAGTCAGCGAGTGTGCTATCTTTGGGAAACCATCCATAGTATATTTAGTCCTAAAAATGATTCAGATCAATAGCATCACTTTGACCATGGATTTTAGGTTGTGTTTTGAAATTTAAATTAGTATCTAAAGAAACTGTTTGAGAGTCCTGATCCAAACATCCTCCTTCGAAAAACAAAGACTTGAACAAACAAACAAAAAAAAAACCCTGCAAATCAAACCCCCCAAACAAAACAATCAATCCTCCTGCTTTTTATAATTAGGATACAATGTTTTTATGTAATTAGTTGACTTTTAAAGAAAGAAACCATTGTCACTGTGGACTGATTGATGGGCTGTAAGATACTTTTCTGTATTGTTGTGTACATATTATACATACCTCTAGCCCTACTTTTATTAGCAAAAGTGGGATCTTGACAGTAAGTCACGGGCGTTCATTTCTGTAATGCTTGCCCTGCTGCTGAAAATGAACCACACATCAGTGAAACTTGCTTCTTTGTGACCAGACTTCCTGGAATGGAATCCCCATCAAATTGCAGGTGGTAAGTTGAAACCAAGTATTTGTCTGAATAATAACCTTTCCTAGGTATTTCTTAACATTTTCGTTATGTGTTATTTTTTGGCTACCCCGGGTCGGGGTAGCCTTTGGCTGCTGCGTGAGGCCTCTCTCTGGCTGGGGTGAGCGGGGCTGCTCTCCGGTGGCAGGGCGCCGGCTCCTCGTCACTGTGGCTTCTCTTGTTACAGAGCACGCGTTTTCGGCTTGGGGCTCAGTAGTTGCAGCTCACAGGCTTAGCTGCCCCGTGGCCTGTGGAGTCTTCCTGGACGAGGGATTGAACCTGTGTGCCTTGCATTGTTAGGTGGATTCTTAACCACTGGACCACCAGGGAACGCCTCCTAAGACATTTTGGGGTGTTTGTGTTGAAATGTCGCAAGGCCATGGTATTTTGTCTTCTTCTTTCTCACACCCACACGTGGTATGTTGGTAAATCCCGTGTGATCTGCCTTCAAAATGCTCTCGCCTTCTTTCCTCTGGTCCTGGGGCTGCCACCCTGAGCCACAGTCTCCTCCCCCGGATCTCTGGTCCCTTTCTTCCAGGCTCCCTGCCCCGGCATAGTCTGTTCTCCGTTCAGCAGCCAGGGTGGCCTGAGGAGCCTCAGTGTCGGCCCTCCCCACCCGGGGTCGTGCAAGGGTCCTCCTGAACATGGGTGCAGGCCGGGGTCCTTACGGCGGCCTCCCTGGCGGCCCGAGCCGACCCGTCACCCGTCACCCGGTCGCCCCCTCCTGGCCCAGCCACACCCGCCTCCGGCGGTGCTGTGACCACTGCTGCGCTCTCCCCGAGGGTCTCAGCTTGCGCGGGGTGCCCCCCTCAGAAATGCTGCCCTTCCCCTGGTCACTTACCTGGCTAATCCCTGACCGCCTTCAGGTCTTTGCTTAACTATACAAACCTTCTCCTGTTTAGGGGCGAGGGGACTGTTAACTCTGTTGTGGCCCTAGGTTTTGTCTCATTGACTGATTACAGACGTCTCAAGAGCATACATTCTCACTGCAGCACTGTTTACAACAGCCAAGATGTGGAAACAGCCTAAGTGTCCATTGACAGATGGGTGAAGAGGTGGTACACACATACATGCTGGAATGCTACTCAGCCTTAATAAAAAGAACAAAACAGTGCCATTTTCAGCAACATGGATGGGCCTAGAGATTATCATCCTAACTGAAAATAAGCCAGAGAAGGAAAAATATCATACAATATTGCTTATATATGGAATCTAAAAAAAAAAAAAAAATCAACCTTCCTTTCTTGTGTGTGCGTGTTAGTTGCTCATCGTGTCCAACTCTTTGCAACCTTTCTTATTAACACCTACCCTGTTCTCTCCGGTTTTCTTTTACCATAGCGCTTTCCACCTTTCAACTTACCATATAATTTAATTTTCTATTGGACATAATGTTTTTTCTCTTTCCCCTCTCTAGAATGTGTCTACCATGATGATGGGTTTTGCTTGTTTATTGATGGTCCCAGGCACGTAGAATATGACCTGAGGCAGAGCAGGAGCGCAGTAAATATCTGTCGGGTCCATGAATGCTCACACGAGGGTGATGGATTAACGCTTTCTGTCCTGTGACCATAGGTACCTCTTTTTAAAAATTCAGATTTAACCAATTCTAGTGCCATGTGTATTGCATTGGTTTCATACTTCATATTTTACATATCTGCTATTGAGATGACCCTGAAAAAAATTTTTTAAAAATAATGATTGGTATAACCCACTCTGATTGTTCTGATAATGACAGGTTAGCCTCTGCCAACACAATCCAGAAATTCCATCTGATTTTTACAGGTTTTTGATTGGGGTGAGGCTCTTTTCAGGAAAGGGCCACTCTTACATGGAAAGCAATTTCATGCTTTTGATTCCATATCTCTGAAACCTAGTGATAAACCAAGTGAAAACACTTGACATTGTAGCTGTATGATGACTTTGAATATTCCTTGAGGTCATGGCATCCACTGAACGCCCTTTCACACCTTCCTGTCTGGTCACTTTTGTGTCCTCTACAGAGGGGAAACTCAGGCGGTTCCACAGCTGCCTCCTGCTTCCATGGGATCTTCCAGGGTCCCTTGCGCAGACCTGGCTCTCCCCTTTGCCAGTCAGGTTCCTTCTGCATCCCAAGAGAATTATTTACTAGTCTTCTGCTTCTCTTCCCAGCCTGCTACTTTAGATCAGCTCCTTTCCTTCTAGCCTTGCTGCCTCCTGGGAAGGTCCGCGGAAACCCTGGCTATAAAGCCATCATGGCGGCCCTGGGCTTGGGTGTCTGCCCCCTGCCTGTCCTTTCCTATTAATCCAGAGTCTACTGCCTTAGGCACCCGGCCTACAGTGTTCTGGTCTCCCCACCCTTTTACTTGCTTCCTGCTCCTTCCTTACAGGTGACCTTTGTTCCAGCCTAACGGGGAGACTTGCCATCTGTAAGCACAGCCGGGCCCTTTCCAGGCCAGCTCTGCAGAGACACCAGGTCACCGGCCGCTCCAGGCCTGCCCAGCGCCCCCGAGGACCTCAGTTATCCCTCTGTGTTCCTCTCTTAACCCTGAAAGTACTGTGCCCTCTATTTTCCCCATGTGCTTCATTCATTTCAACAGCACAATTTCCGCGCCAGGTCATACACCCTCTGAAGGCGAGGACGGGGTGTTCTTTATTGTTCTATCAGACTCGACATGTCATATGTATGAGCTCTGTAAGTGTTTCATAAAACCGTGGAATGTTACTGCTTGGAGGGACTCTGGGAATGAAAACAAACATGTTTAGTCTGGAGTTTCTAGAACCGCCATGATTTTTAAATATGTTGTTTCTTTATATCTTCCATAAATATAGTTGTATTTTCCCAGCAACACACATTGATTTTTAGTTTGGAAAACTATAGCTATCAGAGATAAACAGCCAGTAGTTCACCCAGTTTACATGTGTTAATTGTGATTAAAGAGGTTTTAAGGGTGGGTAAGTAGGCTCCATTCACTGTCCTCCCTGCATTTTTCTTGATAGTTTTATGGAGTTCATCTGGGAATTACTCTCATAGCTTTCTCTGTTTTGAAAGAAAACGGGTTATGAATATGGCCTTGGTGATAAATTGGAGGACATACTTTTTCACACTCCTTCAAACTGAAACTTTCTCCCAGCCACAGCTCAGGTGCATCTACAGAGTAGTAATGATTCCTTTAGCTCAGCAAATATTTATTGAGTGCCTGCTATGTGCCTGCCTGGTACCTCAGATAGTAAAGAATCTGCCTGCAATTCAGGAGACCAGGGTTTAATCCCTGGGTTGGGAAGATCTCCTGGAGAAGGGAATGGCTACACACTCCAGTATTCTTGTCTGGAGTTTCATCTTTTTGGAGGGCTTCCCAGGTGGAAAGTGAAAGTATCAGTCGCTCAGTCACGTCTGACTCTTTCTGACCCCATGGACCATAGCCCACCAAACTTCTCTATCTGTGGAGTTCTCCTGGCAGGAATACTGGAGTGGGTGGCCATTCTCGGAGCCAGTGGTGACAGACCGGCTTGCCAGTGCAGGAGACACAGCAGACGCAAGTCAGATCCCTGGGTCAGGAAGAGCCCCTGGTGGAGGGCATGGCCACCCGCTTTAGCATTTCTGCCTGAAGAACCCCACGGACAGAGGAGCCTGGTGGGTGATAGCCACAGGGTCGCACAGAGTCAGACATGACTGAAGCGACTTGGCATGCTCACATGTGCCAGGTACATAATAGGAAGAAATCGAACAGAAGTCCACACCTTCATGGAGGTGGAAGAAGAGAAGAAACCAGTCAGACAGGTGTGCCAGATGATGGTGAGGGCCATGCAGAGAAGGGGCTGGAGGACCTGGGGCAGGAAGGGGATTTCTGTGTAAAAAAGGGTGACTGACTGAGGCCGGAAGGCGGTGAAGTAATGAGTTCTGCAGGAAGAAGAAGGACTCTGTGTGGGAAAGCCTCGCTGTGTTTGAGGACCATTCCTCAAGGATGCCCTTCCACAGCACCGAAGGTGGAGGAGAGGGCCAGGTGAGCTCCACGTCAAGGTCAAGGGCTTTAGGGCCTGTTAGTTCTTGAAGTGAGGGTGTCTGCTGACATTTTGGACTGGGTGAGTCTTGATTGTGCAGGGGTGCTGGCCTGCACATTGTAAGGTATTTCACAGCACCCCTGACTGACGCCAGGAGCACCCTCCACCCCTCGCAAGACAACTAAAAATGTCTCCAGATGTTACAAGATGTCCACAGAGGTGCCAGGCCACATGAAATGGAGAGCCACCGCTTTAGAGCCACGTAAGGACTCTGGTGTTCGGAGTGGGTTGTTCACTTTACTGGACTCCTCTGGCGCTGTGCTGAGAAGAATCCGAAAAGGGACTGAGGCAGGAGCAGGCATCTCCCAATCCGAGGGCAATTGGGAGAAATCCAGGTGGGAGGGGAGAGTACCTGGAGCAGACTAGAGTGAGCTGGGGTTAGTGAGGGCGGGCCAGACCTGGGATGCTTTGGAAGACAAGCCATCAGGACTTGTGACAGACTAGATCCTGGGTATAAAAGAAATCAAAAGTAGCCTCAAGGACATGGGCGCAAGCACAGAGGCTGCAGCTTCCTGGGGGATATCAAGAATGTGGTGTGAGCGTCTTGTGTTTGAGAACACTGACCATTATCTGGGTTCTCCCTGACACACCCTAGGAGTTGGGCATTCTTTCCTTTTAACGTGAAAGTCCATGAAGGTTAGTGAATGCCCAAAGGCACACTAACCTATGAGGAACAGAACCAGCATTTCAGTCCAGAGATGCCTGACTGCTAACCTTTCCTGGATACACCTCAAAGCGATTTGGAGTGGTTCTTGAAGTCCCCAAGTTGAGATCAGGTATAGTATCATATTCCCTCTAGGGGTTAATTCAGCAGTGTCATTTTTCATGAAATTCTGCTAAATGCTAACATTTCAAATGGAGACAATTATTGCTTTTGCATTTTATTAGTGGGATTGAAAAGAAACAGAAACCTTAGAAAGGATTCTGTGTAGTAAAACAAATCACCTGGTGTATTAGAAAGTAGGGTTTGTGGTAAATTGGACTATAAACACTCAGTTCAGTTCAGTCACTTAGTCATGTCCGACTCTTTACAGCCCCATGGACTGCAGCATGCCAGGCTTCCCTGTCCATCATCAACTCCCAGAGTTTGCTCAGACTCATGTTCATTGAGTCAGTGATGCCATCCAACCATCTCATCCTCTGTCGTCCCCTTCTCCTCCCGCTTTCAATCTTTCCCAGCATCAGAGTCTTTTCAAATGAGTCAGTTCTTTGCATCAGGTGGCCAAAGTATTGGAGCTTCAGTTTCAGCATCAGTCTTTCCAATGAATATTCAGGACTGATTTCCTTTAGGATGGACTGATTTGATCTCCTTGCAGTCCAAATGACTCTCAAGAGTCTTCTCCAACATCACCAGCTCAAAAGCATCAATTCTTCGGCACTCAGCTTTCTTTATGGTCCAACTCTCACATCTATACATAACTATTGGAAACACCATAGCTTTGGCTACACAGACCTTTGTCGGCCAAGCAATGTCTCCACTTTTAAATATGTTGTCTAGGTTGGTCATAGCTTTTCTTCCAAGGAGCAAGCATCTTTTAATTTCATGGCTGCGTCACCATCTGCAATAATTTGGAGCCCAAGAAAATAAAATCTGTCACTGTTTCCACTGTTTCCCCATCTGTAAGCCAGGAAGTGATGGGACTGGTGGCCATGATCTTTGTTTTTTGAATGCTGAGTTTTTTCACTCTCCTCTTTCACTTTCATCAGAAGGCTTTTTAGTTCCTCTTTGCTTTCTGCCATGAGGATGGTGTCATCTGCATATCCGAGGTTACTGATGTTTCTCCCGGCAATCTTGATTCCACCTTGTGCTTCATGCAGCTCGGCATTTCGCATGATGTACTCTGCATATAAGTTAAATAAAGAGGGTAACAATAAACAGCCTTGATGTACTCCTTTCCCAATTTGGAACCAATCTGTTCTTCCATGTCCAGTACTAACTGTTGCTTCTTGACCTGTGTACAGATTTCTCAGAAGGCAGGTGAGGTGGTCTGGTATTTCCATCTTTTTAAGAATTTTCCACAGGTTTTTTGTGATCCACACAGTCAAAGGCTTTGGCATAGTCAGTAAAGCAGAAGTACATATTTCTGGAATTCTTTTGCTTTTTCTATGATCTAATGGATGTTGCCAATTTGATCTCTGGTTCCTCTGTCTTTTCTAAATCCAGCTTGAACATCTGGAAGTTCTTGGTGCCTGTACTATTGAAGCCTGGCTTGGAGAATTTTGAGCATTACTTTGCTAGCATGTGAAATGAGAGCAATTGTGCAGTAGTTTGAACATTCTTTGGCATTGCCTTTCTTTGGGATTAGAATGAAAACTGAACTTTTCCAGTCCTGTGGCCACTGCTGAGTTTTCCGTATTTGCTGGCATATTGACTATAGCACTCTAACAGCATCATCTTTCAGGATCGGAAATAGCTCAGCTGGAATTCCATCACCTTCACTAGCTTTGTTCCTAGTGATGCTCCCTAAGGCCAGCTTGACTTCTCACTCCAGGATGTCTGGCTCTAGGTGAGTGATCACACCATCATGGTTATCTGGGTCATGAAGATCTTTTTAATATAATTCTTCTGTGTATTCTTACCACCTCATGTTAATATTTTCTGCTTCTGATAGGTCCATAGGTCCATACCATTTCTGCCCTTTATTGTGCCCATCTTTGCATCAAATGTTCCCTTGGTATCTCTAATTTTCTTGAATATATCTCCAGTCTCTTTCCATTGCATTGTTTTCCTCTATTTCTTGGTCACTCAAAGACTGTGGTTAGTTGAGCTGGGATGCGTGTCCTGGGTCCCTCTTTTGGGGTCTACGTAGCCATCGGCAGACTGCTGCTTCTCCCCTGATCTCACAGGCACAGGCGTCATTAAAACTACTTTTCTCACCGTTGACTTGTTTCTCTGAGCCTGCTGTAGTCATGGCTGTCTCTTGACATCACCTTGGTCTATACATTCCCTCAAACACACATGTTTCTGAAGCTTGGGCATGACTTGTGGGCTGTTTTTGTTCCTCATTCACTTTTCTGCCAAACCCTTCTGACCTTTTAGCTTTGCCCTCACCAGACCCTTGAGTCACAAACCTGAATGGGTTTTCATGAAATAGATCCTGAGCCCTTTTGCAAACTGCAGCATCTGAAAACAGGCTCTGTATTTCTTTCAGTTATGTAATTGTCTGTTTAAACTGTGGGACTCAACAGAGTCATTGTAACCCACGAGTTGTCAGCCGTTGGAACCACTGAGCCAGCCGCTGGGAGCTTTGCACCATGATTGATTTCTGTGGGTGTTCAGGAAGCCTGGAGGTGGTATGAGCAATGCTGCTCTGAAGAGCTGTCCACAGGCTTCTCTGCTGTTACAGGTTGTATAATCTTGTGGTGACTTAAACTAAAATAAAAGAGAACACTGCTGTTTCTCTTTCCCCCAAGAGTCACCAGTGCCCAGGGAGGTGTCTTAGGGGGTCCTTGGCAGTTTCTTCTTGTTGAGTTCTTGGCAGGGGCAGTTCACGGCCATGTGACTTGTGCAGTTATTCGGGGACCCAACCTTGGAACGCCTCTGTGTTTGATTTAATGTTGTGTTGTCACTGTCTTGAAAACCTCAACAACAGGGGGACCCATGTCTTCCTTTGATTGTGGGCCCTGCAGATTATATAGGCTGATCCTGATCCTGAGAGCTGTCCCCAGTTCTGGACTTCAGGGCTTCCGAGAGGATAAGGGGGGGAAGGATTGGGAGCTTGGGATTAGCAGAGGCAAACTATAATTTTATATATAGAATGGATAAACAATAAGGTCCTACCATATATATATAGCACAGTTATATTTAAATTCAGTATTATAACTAAATTCAATATCATGTGACAAAGCATAATGGAAAAGAAAATGAAAATGAATGTATATGTGTACAGACACATACACACACACACACCTATTTCCAGTGGGATGTCCACAGTAGCTGTCCTAAATAGCCTTTTTGCTCAGAAGGAAGCTCTGTGGATCCCAGGCTCTTCTCAGGGTCTGTGTTCCACCTGAAACAAGGACTGATCATCTGTGTGTAAACCAGATTTCCACATGAGACACAACATGCTTTCTGATCAGCAGCATTGTCAGGGTGAAGGTTAACTGTGCAGTTCATTTATTCATTCAACAAATATTAAGCGCCTCCCATGTGCTGCTCACTGTGCTAGGAGCAGGGGGTGGGTGGTGTCTTACTTTAGGTTTCCTCCAAAGCAGATCCCAGGACAGAAGATCTGAGTGGGCTTGAGTTACTAGGGAGAAGATCCCAGGAAAACCGGCAGGAGTGGGGAGACGTGAGACAAGGAAACGAAGAAAAACAGTAACGGGTGTGTCACCACAGAGGGTGCCCCGTGGGCATCTGGGGTGCAGTGCCCTTGGGGACCTCTGCAAAACCTGTAGAACAGGCCTCAGAAGTGTCCCATGAAAGGGTGTGCAGCTGGACTGTTATCTGCTCTTGTTTGATCCCATCGCTGCAGAACTCACAGATACAGAGGGTCGGCTCTGTGGGCATTGCTATTTAGATCTTTGCTTTATAACTGCTCCTCTGCACAAAACCTCGGAGGGGTAAATTGAGGAAATTTTATCTCTGTAAAACACAATTTTGTATAGCTTTAACATCAACATAGTTTTCTCATTTCCTTACTTCATTTCAGGATTGATAGAGTTATATTTAAAAAAAAAAAAAGACTCCTTTCCAGGCCATCCTGATGGCATTGGTAGTGACCGTGAAGGGCTCGTTCAGCAGGAGACCCCCTCTGCTTGCTGTTCAGTTACTTCATACACGGTCCTGAAGCTCACCTACAAAAATCTGTCAGCAGTTAGCGTGTCTGTGCACATATGGTGTCACAGAGTGTCAGCTTTCCTCTTGGCCAGTGACGAGATGGCCTGATTCCGCGCTTGTATTCAGAAAGTTAGCTTTTCTCTGGAAACTGTTTTATACCCAGCTCAGGTTTAGGTTAGAAAAACAGGCTTAAAAACAAATTCCAACAACTCCTACCTTAATGAGAATTAAGTGAAAAATTCCAGTTTGCATCAGCTGCCCATTTCTTAATGAAATTGTTGAAAGTGAAGTCGCTTAGTTGTGTTCGACTCTTTGTGACCCCATGGACTGTAGCTCACCAGACCCTTCATCCATGGGATTCTCCAGGCAAGAATACTACAGTGGGTTGCCATTCTCTTCTCCAGGGGATCTTCCCAACCCAGGAATCGAACCCAGGTCTCCTGCTTTGTAGTCGGACTCTTTCCCTCTTTACCTTTAGCTACTGGGGAATCCAGTGAACTCATTAGTCGGATTCTCTTCAGCTGTGTCTCGGTCGGGGCATCTCACGCTTTGATGCAGGTGTGAATCATCTGTGATCATGTTGAAGTGCAGATTCCGCTTTTCTAACAAGCTTCCAGACAGTGCTGATGCAGCTGGCCCTCTGGGGAACCAGGTCTGGAGCAACCTGCTTTAGGATCCCACCTTTTTTGACTGTGAGGGTAAAGCTATGCCTGGAGGAGGGACGGACCACTTTGGGAAAAAGGAGACTTTTAGAGATAAAGTTTCTCATTCAGAAAGTCATTTTCATACTAGCATGATGACTTGTGTGGCTGTCTTCCCAGAATCAGATGAAATGGAGTACTGTGGTGAAGGAGGAAGTTCTTGGCTTTGTGACTTCGATTGGAAAACATCTAAACTGCTTCTCTTTATCTGAGAGGAGTTACTCAAAGTTTAGAGGCTCCTGAAGTAACTGAATCTGAAGTCCTTACAGAGGACATCAAACGTTCACGACTTCAAATGGAAGTCTTGCTCAACGGTACAAAAAGCAAGGTTATGGTTTTGAGCTGGAAGGGTCCTTGATGTTAAGGAAAGAACTGGTAGAGATTACAGAAACATTTCAGGCAGTAATTGCAAAGACTCTTCTCTTCTCCTTAGCAACAGTCTCTGCAAGGGGAGTAGAAGCTTGGAATAGCAGCGGTCCCTACAGAGAAACCTATGTGCAGACAGAATCAAAAGCAATTGAAGCAAGTTTGCACTAATGACTTTGGGAACCAGAGTGATCCAGAATGAAAGAAGAGGGCTTTATTATCAGGGGTGACCTCTAGATTGCAATTCAAATGACTGTTGGGCATGTAAATGGACCCCTAGGTGGGAGGGTGGGAGGACTGTATAATGTGGGTGGTACTCAGTGAATTTCTTTATCTTGGACTTTGGATGAAGAAAAATCTTTCCTCTGCTTCTTGCAAGCTCAACTAGTGACAGATGGTTCTTATTTTCTTGCTGGTTTCTGTTTCCAGAGGAATAAAATAAGAATTGGTGTTCAGAATTCAGCCTAGGCAAAGATGCTTACATTTAGGTGAACAATTTAGGAACAAAAGGACATTGGCTATAATGATTAAACCAAGGCTAAGAGGGGCTATGGAAATTCACAGAGACAAGGGCTGGACAGAACTACTCCTGTGACCTTGGGCAGGTTATGATCCTCTTCGAGCACCGGTTTACTTTCCTGTAATCATGGGAATAATGCCTCCCATTGGTGGTTTGGAGATAATCATGAAATGTGTAGAATATTTGGTCCATAGGTTTTCAGTAAGTGGAAGAGTTGTTTTAGAAAGATATCTTGAGATAGAGCTCATGACTGGATTTCAGGACAAACCCTGGAGTTCTGGAGTTTAAACTTGAATTTCCTCAATTGGGTAGAGCAACCAAACACAGGGATTATAAAGACTACCAGATGTCAAGAGAGCAAGATGCTCAGAGTACTAGGACTACTGGGGAATTAACATTTTCCATAAACGTGACTAAGTGCTTACAGAGCTTTCGGCATATTGAAATAAGAGGTGAGTGTGGTCATTAGAGGAGGGTTGTTATTATTAAAAACAAACTTACGGAGTTCCTCGGTGGTTCCAGTCCAAGGGCTGCATAAGCCCCTCTGGCTCCCTTTCTCCCGATCACCTCGCAGCAGAGACTGTGCTGGTGCCGCCCCATGGCTCGCTGGCCGCCCGCCGAGCCAGCCCCCAGAGTCTCTGTGGGACCCGCCCTGGGTGTGTGCTCTCCAGTGTGGGAACCACTCGGCCCGAGGGGTTATTAGACACCTGACATTTGGCAGTCAAAGTTGCTTGCAAGTTAAAAATGCTCTCCAAATTTCAAAGACTTATTATGAAAAAAAAAAAAATTAATAATTTTTATATATGGAATACACCTAAAAATGACAATATTTTTGGATACATTCAGTTAAAATACATTTTCAAAATTAATTTTGTCTGTTTTTACTTTTCTAACATGCAATAGAAAATTTTAAATTACACATGTGGCTGGCATTTTATTTCTGTTGGGCAGCGCTGGTCTAGTCTGCACTGGCACTTGTATAGGAGTTTCCTGGAGAGGTTTTTATTATCACCTTCCCTTGTCCCCAAAGAGAAACAAAGCCAAACCTTGTCCTGACTCAGGGGAGCTTTCTGACCTGAAGCTTTGTTGTCTGTTCTCAGCAAAAGGAACCCTAATTGTGCAGGCAAACTGTCTTCCTGGGCATACTAGGTCTGTCCAGGTACAGTCTTAACGTTTTTACATCATTTATAGTTGGTCCTTTAATGGACCAGAACCTGGTGGTCCAGAGTCAACGAAGAGAGAGTGAAAGAAGGAAAGACGCTAATATTCCCTGGGTTATGCAGCCAGCTTCCGTGCTCCAGGGAATCAGCCAGAAATAGAGAGATACAGAGAGAGAGAGAGAGAAAAAAAGAAAGAAAGACTCGGGGACCAAAGCTCCGATGGAGCAAAGGTGCTTTAATCAACATGGTGTGGGCATATATACTGTCTTACAAAGTAGTTATTCTCAAGCAAAGATAAAGATTAAAATTCCAGATATACAAAACATAAGAGGATCCCTATTAAAGAGAGAGTTGCAAACAATCACTTTTTACCATATGGTTCATAAAAAGGAAGAGGGTACTTATCACCGTAATGAGAAATGCCTGGATTCCTCAGCCCCAGGAAAGGTGTGCCTCTCCTCTTAGTTCCTGAATATTCAGGAATTAATAAGGGCCGGAGGGTTCCTGACAGATCCAAAACAGCACACAGGAAGCCTCTTTTTAATGCTTCCTGACAAGTTATATTCACATCTTACTGTTGTTCTCAGACAGCCTTTGAGAACTCTTATTAAAAAGGCAGTGTTTTATCTGAAGGTGTGTCTGAAACATATTCTCTTCCTCTTGAGACAAACACAATAAAGGGTATTGAAACAAAGAAAAAGTCACATAGTACACTTTGGTATGACCAACCTAGACAGCATATTGAAAAGCAGAGACAGTACTTTGTCAACAAAGGTCTGTCTAGTCAAGGCTATGGTTTTTCCAGTGGTCACGTATGGATGTGAGAGTTGGACTGTGAAGAAAGCTGAGCGCCGAAGAATTTATGCTTTTGAGCTGTGGTGTTGGAGAAGACTTTTGAGAGTCCCTTGGACTGCAAGGAGATCCAACCTAAAAGAGATCAGTCCTGGCTGTTCATTGGAAGGACTGATGCTGAAGCTGAAACTCCAATACTTTGGCCACCTGATGCGAAGAGCTGACTCATTTGAAAAGATCCTGATGCTGGGAGGGATTGGGGGCAGGAGGAGAAGGGGATGACAGAGGATGAGATGATTGGATGGCATCACTGACTCGATGGACATGGGTTTGGGTAAACTCCGGGAGTTGGTGATAGACAGGGAGGCCTGGCGTGCTGCAGTTCATGGGGTCACAAAGAGCTGGACACGACTGAGCGACTGAACTGACTGACTGACTGACACTTTGGTCAACATTTATCTTGCTATAAAAAGAGAAGGCAGAGAAGAAATGTGTAATAGAAATGTGATGGCCTCAATTGCATCAATTAAATGGCCTCCCAGTTACGGATTTTCTTTCTTCATGGAATCAGAAATCAACAAAGTAAATTTATCCTTTCTGGTTTGAAGTTGTCAGGGAGTTATTGAAAAGGAGCTGGAGTCCTATTTCTGCAGCAGAACTAATGTGAGAGGAGAATGGTAAATTAAATAAGGGCATGATGATTTAGCCAGCTGCTTCAGTGCACTGAATGATCTTTCGTAAGATGCAAAAAATGTAGGGCTTTGTGCTATTAAATAGAGTTATGGTTTTCAACTCAGAAGAAATATTGTGATGTGGCTGAGTAGTCATATTAATGGGATATTTTTGGTCACTCATTTGTCCTTAGATTATCTCAGCTTCAGAGATGGGAATGATTAACATTGCACTCTAATCATGAGGAGTGGGAGGGATGGCATGTCGATAAATTGGAATTGAAGAACAGCTTACAAATTCCTTCACTAGTGTATCACTGTGTTCCCGGATTTTGATTTAACGCTTTATTTCTCTTTCTTGAAGGCCATCTATGGAAATGGTAGAGAGCTTTTTAACTCTCATTCAACCTTTGGTAAATCCTCCACGTTGAGAGAGGCATCATGGAGCCTATAATTAATTCCCTGAGAGAACATTAAGATGTCAGAAGTGCTTCATGTGATTGGTCTATCCTCTTAAGTGCTGTGGGGGAAGAATATGTATTACCAATGGGACTCAATTAATAAGCATTATTGAATGTTGAAGTACTTTAACTTTCTTAAGAAATACCAAAATAGTCTCTGCGCTTTTTGTTTTGTTTTGTTTCTTTTTATGGTGTAGTTTCCAGGTCATGTTCACAAATGTTCAGAATCATAACTAGGGAAATACATTGGTCTATCTGGGGAAAGAAGGATTGTGAAAATGGAACTTCTGGACTTGTGGACACAGGGGGAGAAGGAGGGAGTGAGATGAACTGAGAGAGTAGCGTTGACATATGCACACCACTGTGTGTGAAACAGACAGCTTGCTATGGGAAGCTTCTGGGTAGCGCAGGGAGCCCAGCTCGGAGCTCTGTGATGACCTGGATGGGTGGGACGGAGGCGAGTGTGGGAGGGAGGCTCCAGGAGGAGAGGGTATGTGCATACTTGATGCTGATTCATGTTGCTGTTTAACAGAAACTAACACAGCATTGTAAAGCAATTATACTCCAGTTAAAAAAGAAATTTAAAAAAATGGAAGTGTGTTTACCTCTTCATCCTAAGGTTTTCCTTGGGTAACTGTGGTAGAAAGTTTTACTCATTCATTCATTCAGTAAGCATCTATTAAACACTTAAGGTGTAGAAACATTGTATAAGGTAATGGGAACAAACCTAAAGGACAGTAGTTTGAGTTGTTGTTTAGTTGCTCAATCATGTTTGACTCTTTTGAAACCTGACAGACTCCTCTGCCAGGCTCCTCTGTCTGTGGGATTTTCCAGGCAAGAATACTGGAGTGGGTCACCACTTCCTTCTCCAGGGGATCTTCCCAACCCAGGGATTGAACATGAGTATCCTGCTTGGCCGACAGATTGTTTAGCGCCAAGCGGCGTAGGAAGCTTTGATTCCAAATTGGCCTTTCCGTTGTCCCAGTCTCTGTGGGATACTGAGAATCCTGTTAATTAGCATGGCATTGACTGCTTCTCTCACCCTTGAACCTCAGATGGTAGACTCACTGAAGTCTAGGAGGAGGTTGTACCCTGATATTTACAATTTCAATTGCTCTAGTCTTTTCAGACCATCTTGAATTTCTTCAAAATTGTTATTCTCAGTCTTGAAACATTAGGTTATCTTTATAAGAAGTGGTTTTCATCTTGACAGCATCCTTAACTTTCTGAGGGAGATGAAAAAAATTTGTATGCTAAACCCCAGGTTTTCAGATTTTTATTTTTCTAGACAACCGATGCAGTATATGAAACTTTTAAAATTATAATTTGCTGTATTGCATCTTATCTCTTCCTGCATGTTGGTTCATGCTCTCCATTGCATTAACCTTCATCTATTTACATTTCAGTCATTTTGTTTATCTGTTGTTTAATCCATTCATCTGGATAATTCCTGTCAAACTCAACTACAACAACTGATATAGAATATATTACATAAAAGTCATTACGGGCAGAAGGGAAAGAATGGTATCCTGATTTTGATCTTCATTCAGCGTTCTTAACGACTCTCCCTCGTGACTGATGGCGGCAAGTGTTCTGAAAGCGGCTTGTTGAGAGAGGCCCTTTCAGTCTCCTCTCTTCACTCCCGATGCTCCAAAGTTGGATGCCAGCTTGTCATTACAGTCTTACTGTGTTTCAGATTCCTAAAAATCGTTGTCAAGATGAAATCACTCATTGGTTTTCAGACCAAATGATTTTGTTTCTTTAACTTTTCTGATGCTAGTTTTCAATTTTGAAGTCATTTCCTTTTCTTATATTACACGTGCAATCCATTAGCAAGTTCATTTCCTCTACGTTCAAAATGTGCACCAAATTGACCAGTTTTCCCAGTGTCAACTGTTAACAGCACTGGACTGTCCTCACTCATTTGGACTCCTGTGGCAGCCTGCTAATTGGTTTCTCTGCTTCACTCTTGCATTGCTACGGTCAGTTCTCCAAATAGCGGTTTCCTGTAAAACTCAGCTCAGGCTATGTAAGTCTGCTGCTTAAAAGGTCTCCACTGGCCTCTTACTTCACTGAGAATCAGGCTTGGTCAATGTCTGTGAATAATCTGGCCTCTTCTTGCTGATGTCACCTCCTTTTAGTGGCCCGCTGCTCCCTCTGCCGTGTTCCCGCTGTTACTCTCCTCAGCCTTGTGAACCACATACTCTGCTCAGGGCTTTCTGCATCTGCGGGTCCCTCCTCCTGGAGTCCTCTCCCTCCAGAGCTTCGGAGCGCTCACTCCCCCGCTTCTCTTCAGATTAATGACACCCCAGTGGAAGCCCCCATCTAGCAAAACAATAGAAACATCACCTTGTCGTCTCCTCCGCCTGATAGAAATCCAATGAATATTTTTTGAATGAGTGAAACAACTATTTTTCATAGAAGACATTTAATTTCTTGTTCTATTTGTGGGAATAAATAAAGAACGTGTAAAATGATCCTTAGCAGAAGACGACATATAAATGTTACAACAAAGTGATAAAAAATAAGACATGCTAAAAATCCAAAAGCTATATATTTAATTTTCTTAGAGTACAAATGGTAACAGAACAAAGAGGCAAGACATTTTTGAAAAATGGAGATATTTGTTGGAATAGCTAACGTTTGTAACTAGATCTTTATGTAAATATGTAATGTTGGTATAATTCATTTTCCTAAAATATTAAATACTCCTCCCTTTGTGATCAAATGAAAGCTACCAATATGCTTGACAAACTTTTTTTGATAGTAAAATGTGTCTGTGTTTGTAGTATATATACAAATATATATATATGATTGAATTATCAATGTTTATGAATTTTTAAGCTAATGAAGGTTATGATGCATCAGATAGTAATTTCCTATTGTTAAATGGGACTCTGTTGTTATTATTATTATTATTGATGTATTATTATCTGTAGGTTTTAAATGCATACTTGCAAATGTGTAGAAGGAGCATTTCTTCCATAACCAGAAGATCTTTTTCTGCATGTTGTAAATGTGTGAATTTACTTAATTGTCTGGGCTTGTTGCCTTAACTCCAAAAGGAAGATAATAATAATAATACGTTACCGACATAAAGGCACAATATATGGAACTCTGAAATGCTCTTAAAGATTGATTATTTTAAAATCACAATAAGATATCTCCACACTTATTAGAATGGCTAAAATTAAAAAAAATATGTAGTACTAAGTGAGAGAGGTTGCAGAAAGGAATTGGAATTCTCATATTCATTGTTGGTGAAAATGTAAAATAGAACAGCCATTTTGGAAGATAGATTGACAGTTTCTTATACTGTTAAACATATATTTACATGTGACTCAGCAGTCCTATTCCTGGGGTATTTAACTAAGTGAAATGAAACCTTATTTTCACAACAAAATCTGTACACTAATATTTGTAGTAGCTTTGCTTATAATCATCAGAGAATGGAAACAATCCAGATGTCCTTCCAGCTGGGGAATGAAAAAACAAACTGTGATATATCTGCACACTGAAATATTACTCAGTAATAAAAAGGAGCAAACTATTGATGAACACATCAATATGGATGGATCTCAAAGTGCATCACTCTAAGTGAAGGAAGTCAGAGTGAAACTCAAAAGGCTGTCATCTATGATTTCTTATACCCAGAGGGTGGGTAGGATTGAAAGGAGGTTGCAGAAGAGCAGTGTGAGAGAGAGTTGGGGGTAATGAAAACTGTTTTGTGTCTTGATTTGTATGGTGGTAATGTGATTTTGAAGGCAAAAAGAGAAGAGGGCGGCAGAGGATGAGATGGTTAGATAACATCACCCACTCAATGGACTTGAGCAAATTCTAGGAGACAGAAGAGGACCTGCTGTGCTGCAGTCCATGGGGTTGCAGAGTCGGACACAACTTAGCGACCGAACAACAATAACGTGATTATGTGCATTTGTCAAAATGCATAGAACTGTATACTGGAAAGAGTGAATTTTACTAAATGTGAATAAAAAAAAAACAGGGAATTATTCCTCTTGATTATTAAAACTAGCTATGCTTCTGAGTCCAGGCACTGATGATATCTCAATGTCCTAGAAGGGTGAACACATCTGTGTCTTAGTTCCTAATTTCATTTTACTTCAGTTGCTGGGTGGGGTTTCCTTGTGAGACTTTGTCTTGCTTCGGGTAGTACTTGTTGATTTTTGAGGTCAGAAATAGCAATGGCAGAAAATTGTCCCACAGTCTCCCAAAAGCTGTTTCAGAGGGACCCTCCCAGCCTATTAGCCTAGTGTGCTGGTAAAGATGGAGAACATGTTGGAGCTGTAGATAAATCAGCTGCTTTAGTTCATTCATGAAATCAAATGCGAATGAACAGGGAATAGAATCAGAGCAGGCTACTGCCCATGCGGATTATTCTAGACTGTGCATTTGCAGCTTGTCTATTCAACATGGTACCTTTGTCAAGGCCCTGTCATCAGCGGCCATGTTCTGGGTCTTGAAAAGTTTGTAGAGTTCAGCTCCATGAATGAAAACCCAAGTTGTCACTGTATCCCAGTGAATTGGGCCCCAGTGGGCCAGCTGATGATGTAATTTCTCATGAAACAAGTGGTCTATGACCAAAACAATGATCCGACAGACATAAATATGTGTCTCAGAGTTATATAAATCATAACAAGAGAACTTCAGGCATTGAGTGGTTCTTGCAAACTGTGCTGTCCTCTTTTTTTTTCTATTCTCACTTGCTGACTGGAAGATGCATTTTATGTTTGTGAAGGATGTGACTACATAAAGCTTTCTGAGGTCATGATTCTCTGATCAAACCAGCACTGTTTCCATTTTCCTAGACTGTTTTGTATCTTTTGCCTTATGTGTACCTGCTTATATACAGCTGTCTCAAGAATGCTATGAATCTAGAGTGATCTTGAGACCAGCTTCCTACCAGCAGGTTAGAAGTGACACACAGCAGATTAAAATGAAATGTTTCACTCCAGGATTGTCCTGTTGTTTTGGAACAACGGCTCTTGGGTTTCTGTTGTTACTATTCTTAGTGTAATTTGCACACATTATTTTCTCAGTGTGCATTGCTGTCTGAGTGCAGAAATAGAGATGGAGAGAGGACAGTAACTGAATACCCACTTGGACTGCATGAATGTGATAAGCACTTTTCGTGTATTATTTCATTTAACTTCATAACAGTGAGTGAGGTAGATGATTTTGCTGCTTTACAAACAAGGAAACTGGGGCCAAGAGAGGTTAATTGACTTGTATCCTCAAAGATAGGTCTTTCTCATCCCCAAACCTGCTCTTATTATACCCCAAGGCTCCATCTGGGAACAGGATTCTCTCATCTTGTTTCCACTTTCCCTGGAGGATGGAGACTGTACTGGTCTTTTGAGATTGAGCCCTGGGCCTCTTGTCAGGCCTGGACTGAGAACCAAACCTGCTCTCTCTTCTATTTTTCAGAGTCCCAAGAGATTTGGCCTAATTTAATGTATTTTTCAAAGCTGCCATCAGACACTTATCACTTGTTTCTTTCTCTCCGATCACTGCCTGAAGAGAAAAATTGAGTCTCAGAGTTTCATGTCTATGAAGGGCAGATGCACAAGGCTTTTTTATTTTAATAATTTCACTTCTAATCAGCACAGGGAAATAGGAAAGCAAAGAGAGAGAGAGAAACCCAACAGAATAAGTTGCAAAGATTCAAAAATATTGACACGTGCACCCCAATGTTCATCGCAGCACTGTTTATAATAGCCAGGACATGGAAGCAACCTAGATGCCCATCAGCAGACGAATGGATAAGGAAGCTGTGGTACATATACACAATGGAATGTTACTCAGCCATTAAAAGGAATACATTTGAATCAGCTCTAATGAGATGGATGAAACTGGAGCCCATTATACAGAGTGAAGTAAGCCAGAAAGATAAACACCAATACAGTATACTAATGCATATATATGGAATTTAGAAAGATGGTAACAATAACCCTATATGCTAGACAGAAAAAGAGACACAGATGTATAGAACAGACTTTTGGACTCTGTAGGAGAAGGCGAGGGTGGGATGATCTGAGAGAACAGCATCAAAACATGTATATTATCAAGTGTGAAACAGATCACCAGCCCAGGTTGGATGCATGAGACAAGTGCTCGGGGCTGGCGCACTGGGAAGACCCAGAGGGATGGGATGGTGAGGGAGGTGGGAGGGGGGTTCAGGATGGGGAACATATGTAAATCCATGGCTGATTCATGTCAACGTATGGCAAAAACCACTACAATACTGTAAAGTAATTAGCCTCCAACTAATTAAAAATATATATATATATATTGGTAAGCCAAAAAATTCGTTCATTTTTTTTCCCAGTAAGATAATCTCTTAGTTGTCTTTAACTTCATTTGAAACAATTTTGTTAGACTGTATTGTGACAGCTGTTGTATCAGCATGCATTAAAAAACAAAACAAAGGAAAAAAAATTTAAAAATTGATGAATTTTCTTGCAGCCAGTTTAATATTGAAGATGGAAGAAAAAAAGCACTTTGGGCATATTATGCTATATTATTTTAAGAAAGGTAAATGTACAACTGATAAGCAAAAAATATTTATGCCATGTATTTTCTCATAGCAGGAGAAGGTGCTGTGACTGATCAAATGTGTCAAAAGTGGTTCGTGGCTTTGTGCTGGAGATTTCTCACTGGTTGATGCTCCATGGTCGTGTTGACCAACTGAAGTTGATAGTGGTCAAATTGACTTTAATTGAGAGTAATCAGTGTTATACCATACAGGACATAGCCAACATACTCAAAATATCCAAATCAAGTGATGAAAACTGTTTGTACCAGCTGGCTGCATTAACTGCTGTGATGTTTACATTCCACATAAGTGGAAAAAACACTTCTTGACTGTATTTCTGTATGCACTCCTCTACTGAAATGTGATGAAAATGTTTCACTTTTAAAACAAATCGTGATGGATGGGTGGTAAAAAGGGGTTACTGCACAATAATGTGGAATGGAAGACATCCTGGGGCAAGAGGAGTAAAGCACCACCAGTCACACCAAACGCCACTCTTTATCCAAAGAAGATGATGTTGTGTATATGGTGGAACTGAAAGGGAGTCCTCTAATATGAACTCCTTTCAGAAGACCAAATGATTAATTCCAACAAGTACTGCTCCCAGTGAGACCAACTGAAGGCAGCACTCGATGAAAAGTGCCCAGCATTAGTCAACAGAAAACACATAATCATCCCTCAAGATAAAGCAAGGCTGCATGTTTCTTTGATGACCAGACAATAACTCTTACATCTTGGTTGGGAAGTTCTGATTCATCTGCAGTATTCACCAGACATTGCACCTTTTTTTTTTTTTCTTTTTTTAAAAATTTTTTAATTTTTTTGACATTGCACCTTTTGATTTCCATTTATTTCAGTCTTTACACAGTTCTCTCAGTGGCAGAAGTTTCAATTCCCTTGAAGACTCTGAAAGGCACATGGAACAGTTCTTTGCTCAGAAAGATAAAATGCTTTGGGAATATGGAATTATGAAGCTGCCTGAAACATGGCATAAAGTAGTGGAACGAAAAAGATGTCCTTTTCATTATAGGGGACTGGAATGCAAAAGTAAGAAGTCAAGAAAGACCTGGAGTGACAGGCAAATTAGGTCTTGGAGTACGGAATGAAGCAGGGCAAAGGCATATAGAGTTTTGCCAAGAGAATGCACCGGTCATAGCAAATACCTTCTTCCAACAACACAAGAGAAGACTTTACACATGGACATCACCAGATGGTCAATACCAAAATCAGATTGATTATATTCTTTGCAGCCAAAGATGAAAGTGAAAGTGAAGTCGCTCAGTTGTGTCTGACTCTTTGCGACCCTGTGGACTATAGCCCACCAGGCTCCTCTGTCCATGGAATTTTCCAGTCAAGAATACTGGAGTGGGTTGCCTTTTCCTTCAGTCAGCAAAAACAAGCCCGGGAGCTGACTGTAGCTCAGATCATGAACTCCTTATTGCCAAATTCAGACTTAAATTGAAAAAAGTAGGGAAAACCACGAGACAATTCAGGTATGACCAAAATCAAATCCATTACGATTATACAGTGGAAGTGGGAAATAGAATCAACGGACTAGATCTGATAGAGTGCCTGATGAACTACAATGGAGGTTTGTGACATTGTACAGGAGACAGGGATCAAGACCATCCCCAAGAAAAATAAATGCAAAAAGGCAAAATGGCTGTCTGAGGAGGCCTTACAAATAGCTATGAAAAGAAGAGAAGCGAAAAGCAAAGGAGAAAAGGAAAGACTCTGCATTTGAATGCAGAGTTCTAAATAATAAAAAGGAGAGATAAGAATGCCTTCCTCAGTGATCAGTGCAAAGAAATAGAGGAAAACAATGGAATGGGAAAGACTAGAGATCTCTTCAAGAAAATTAGATACACCAAGGGAACATTTCTTGCAAAGATGGGCTCAATAAAGGACAGAAATGGTATAGACCTAACAGAAGATATTAAGAAGACGTGGCAAGAATACACAGAAGAACTATACAAAAAAGATCTTCATGACCCAGATAACCACGATGGTGTGATCACTCATCTAGAGCCATGAATCCTGGAATATGAAGTCAAGTGGGCCTCAGGAAACATCATTACAAACAAAGCTAGAAGAGGTGATGGAATCCAGTTGAGCTATTTCAAATCCTAAAAGATGATGCTGTGAAAGTGCTCCACTCAATACCCCAGCAAATTTGGAAAACTCAGCAGTGGCCACAGGACTGGAAAACGTCAGTTTTCATTCCAATCCCAAAGAAAGGCAATGCCAAAGAATGCTCAAACTATCACACAATTGCACTCATCTCACATGCTAGCAAAGTAATGCTCAAAATTCTTCAAGCCAGGCTTCAATAATGTGAACCATGAACTTCCAGATGTTCAAGCTGGTTTTAGAAAAGGCTGAGGAACCAGAGATCAAATTGTCAACATCCGCTAGATCACCAAAAAGCAAAAGAGTTCCAGAAAAGCATCTGTTTCTGCTTTATTGACTGTGCCAAAGCCTTTGACTGTGTGGATCACAATAAACTGTGGAAAATTCTTCAATAGATCGGAATGCCAGACCACCTGACCTGCCTCTTAAGATATGCAGGTATGCAGGCCAGGAAGCAAGAGTTAGAACTGGACATGGAACAACAGACTGGTTCCAAATAGGGAAAGGATTATGTCAAGGCTGTATATTGTCACCCTGCTTATTTAACTTATGTGCAGAGTACATCATGAGAAATGCTGGGCTGGGTGAAGCACAGGCTGGAATCAAGATTGCTGGGAGAAATATCAATAACCTCAAATATGAAGATAGCACCACCCTTATGGCAGAAAGTGAAGAACTAAAGAGCTGCTTGATGAAAGTGAAAGAGGAGAGTGAAAAAGTTGACTTAAAGCTCAACATTCAGAAAAATGAAGATCATGGCATGTGGTCCCATCACTTCATGGCAAATAGATGGGGAAACAGTGGAAACAGTGGCTGACTTTATTTTCTTGGGCTCCGAAATCACTGCAGATGGTGACTGCAGCCATGAAATTAAAAGAAGCTTACTCCTTGGAAGGAAAGTTATGGCCAACCTAGACAGCATATTAAAGAGCAGAGACATTACTTTGCAAACAAAGGTCCATCAAGTCAAGGCTATGGTTTTTCCAGTGCTCATGTATGGATGTGAGAGTTGGACCATAAAGAATGCTGAGCACCAAAGAATTGATGCTTTTGAACTGTGGTGTTGGAGAAGACTTTTGAGAGTCCCTTGGACTGCAAGGAGATCCAACCAGTCCATCCTAACAGAGATGAGTCCTGAGTGTTCATTGGAAGGACTGATGCTGAAGCTGAAACTCCAATACTTTGACTACCTGAAGCGAAGAACTGAGTCATTGGAAAGGACCCTGATGTTGGCAAAGATTGAAGGCAGGAGGAGAAGGGGATGGCAGAGGATGAGATGGTTGGATGGCATCACCAACTCAATGAACATGAGTTTGAGTAAACTCTGGGAGTTGGTGATGGACAGGGAGGCCTGGTGTGCTGCAGTCCATGGGATCGCAAAGAGTCGGACACAGCTGAGTGCCTGAACTGAACTGAAGTGGAACAAAACAGTGAATACATTGTTCAATAAAGTTCTTACATAAAAAAGAAAAGATGTGTCTTTTATTTTTATTTAAAATCAAAGGCCAATCTGTAGTTGGCCAAAAGATTTTAAGATTTAAGATTTAAAATCTCAATCTTTGAGCCCAGCTTATGTGTTAGTGCTCTTGAAATTCTTCTTAGGTATTATTCCTTAGAAGGTAATAGAAGTCTCTTGAATAGGGATTATTATTCATTTCTGTCTTGGATCTATGATCCAAACAAATGCAAGTTAGTACCACTGATGAAATTTTCTCTCCAGCCAGATTGTATTTCCCAGTGCCTGTCCAGGCTGTAAGGGTTTCATTATAATCCTCTAGAAGAGACTTCCAGAAAACAAAGATATTTTATGTTAGTTTGACCCACTGTAGGGAATTGAGAAATGAATATGCCTCTAATAAGTGCCACACATGGGAGTTGAAATGTTCTCTAAGTATAAACTATACATAGGATTCCAAAGACTTAGAATGCAAGGGAAAAAAAAAGAGGAATTGTAAACTATCTCAATAATTTTATGTCAATTACATATATTTCAATTATATAAGAAAATTCTGCAAATACTGGGTTAATTATTATTAAAGTTAAATTCACTGCTGAAGCTTATAGTTCTCAGATTATTGTAGGTTTGCGTGCAGTTGTAAAATATAACACAGAGAGATCCTCTGTACCCTTCACTGATTGGTACCATCTTACACAGCTTAGGTGTAGCATCACAAGGACAAAATTGACATGGATACAGCCCACTGACATTACTTAGATTTTACCAGACGTACATGCACTCATATATGTGTGTTTAGTTCTGTGCAATTTAATCACCTGTGTAGAGGTCCAATGATCATCGTCACGGTCAAAATACATAAGAATTCCATCGCAAGGATCACGCGCAAGACATAGCATATATGCACTGCATAGCCTACATCTCCATGCACTGCAGTCATAGGCTGCCCCCTCTCCTCCCTAACTGCTGGAAATCATTAATCTGGTGTCCGTCTGTGTACGTCCGTCATTTCAAGGATGCCATGCAAGTGGAGCTGTATAGATTTACTATAGCATATTGAGGTTAGCCCTTTTGCTTCACTAAATTCCCTTGAGGTCTCCCCAGATTGTGTTATTAAGAATTCTTTCCCTTTTGTTGCTGAGTAGTATTCTGTTTCTTTTTACCTTGTTAATGGGGCTCCTAAAAAGTTTAAAATTGCGTATATAATGTATGTGTATGACTGAGTCCTCTCTGTTGTTCACCTGAAAATATCAGTGTTGTTAATCAGCTATGACTTAGTGAAGTCGCTCAGTCGTGTCTGACTCTTTTCAACCTCATGGACTGTAGCCTACCAGTCTCCTCTGTCCATGGGATTTTCCAGGCAAGAGTACTGGAGTGGGTTGCCGTTTCCTTCTCCAGGGGATCTTCCCGACCTAGGGATCGAACCTCGGTCTCCCGCATTGCAGGCAGACGCTTTACCATCTGAGTTACCAGGGAAGCCCTACCCCAATACAAAATGAAAAGTTTAAAAAAGTAAAATTAAATTAAAAAAATTACATATGTAACTCACAGTTGTGGCTTTTATCGTATTTCTGTTGGACATTATTGGTTTAAATACGTAATCAAGCAGCACATTTCTATTTCATGTGCATTGAATTTCTGGCATCCTGTGTTAAATGATGGGGCTTCCCTGATGGCTCAATGGTAAAGAATCTGCCTGCCAATGTAGGAATCAGGTTCAGTCCCTGGGTTGGGAAGGTCCCTTCGAGAAGGAAATGGCCACCCACTGCAGTATTCTTGCCTGGGAAATCCCATGGACAGAGGAGCCTGGGGGTGGCGAGCTGCAGTCCATGGGGTCACAGAGTCAGACATGATTTGCTGACTAAACCACAGCATGTTAAACGCTGCCTTTTGTTCTGCTGACTGTAAAATCAGGTTATTTGGAAATGAATGAGGGAATAGTGCCTTTAAAATTATTTCAGGGATGTAAAATCGTCTTACTGTCTCTCCCACTCCCCTCCTCGCACTTTTTCTTTTTTTGGTCAGTTTTCAGTAAGAAAACCTTTGTGTTCCGATACACAAAAGAAACTTTTCATGAGTTAGGCAGCAAGGGGAGTGTTTCTTGCAGCTGCTGCCAGTGGTCTCAGTACACTCATTTGAGACTAATTAAATAGCTCATATTTATCTGATATTTTCCCTCTTGGGAGGCTCAGAAGCATTTTTTTTTTTCAAGCTTAAGCTTCAAAAAGAAACCAGCTCGGTTAGCTTATGATGCAAAGAAGAAGCAGGACACAGGGACACCTCAGAGCAGATTAGAACCGAGGGAAAGGATAATACCATTTTCAATTAAAATTGCCTGGGGAAATAAGGTAGGCAGAGAATAATTACCTGGGTTGGCACATATCCAGCTTTCTAAAACAAAGACCCTGCTTAAATATTCTGAGGGATCACTGACAACCACAGGCAGCCAAAGACCTTAAGAATTATGTCTGATCTTGAAACTATTTGAGTGGCTGCAGGAGGCTGCAGTGCATAGGAATTTTAAGTCAATTTCATGAGAAATTCTAACAAATAAAACTTGGGAAAAGCTAAGACCCCACAAAGAAGCAAGTCCACAAAGCAGCAGATTAAAGGGAGGATTCTCGGACAAAATATATTCATATTTCTGTAATTCCTGCTCTGTGCCCACTAGGGCATTGGGACTGAGATGGAACCATGGGGGAACATAAAGAGAATGGATTAAAGGACATTCTAATCACTCACCTCCTCACACAGAGGGAATGGGGTGGTCCCAGTCCTTGACCAAGTGCATTGCAGGTGCCAGGAATGATCACTAAGTAAATGCAACCTGACGTGGGCGCATCCAACCTAGTTGTGGGAATGAACTGTTGATAGAAAATGTTCTTTTTTTTAAACTTAGTTTTATTTTTTAAGTTGAAGTATATTTGATTTACAATGTTGTGTTTCTGCTATATAGAGAAGTGATTCAGTTATAGATTATTTTTCATTTTCTTTTCCATTATAGGATATTGAATATAGTTCCCTGTGCTATACAGAAGGGCCTTGCTATTTATTCATTCTATATATAATAATTTACATCTGTTAATCCCAAACTTCCAATCCATCCTTGCCCTCATCCCCCATTTACCTCGGAAAGCAAGTGTTCCTTTAATGCAGATATCAGGATGTAGCATTGTGGCCTCCAACCCAACCCCACCTCCACCTCCATCTCTGCCCCCAGGGCCTATTGTTGCAGTTCCTGAGCACATGAGTCTTGAGTTCCATTTTGTGTGTGTGTGTGTGTGAGTCACTCAGGCATGTCCGACTCTTTGAGACTCAGTGGACTGTAGCCCATCAAGCTCTTCCATCAATGAAACTCTCCAGGCAAGAATACTGGAGTGGGTTGCCATTCCCTTCTCTAGGGATCTTCCTGACCCAGGGATCAAACCCAGGTCTCCTGGATTGCAGGCAGACTCTTTACTGTCTGGGCCGCCAGGGAGCCCCTGCTGTGACTGGATGGAATTGATGGGAAAGTTCTGAGGTTTTACAACTACAGCGTTTTCTTTTCTCATGACCTAAAGAAAGACTCACTTTCTTCTCTCTAGTAGGAGAGTCAGTGGCTCTTCCTCTTTGCTTCTAGTGTTAGCTTTTCCTTTGTTGCCATCTTTTCCTAATCTTTTGGTTTCAAAATGTAAGATAATTTTGGAAGGAGTAACAAAGAGAAGTAATCCATTACAGCTTTCATCTCTCCTCTTCCAAATAAAGATATAGGGGCTTAAGGAATGCTTGGATTATTTTCCTTTTTAAGAAGACTTCATGGAGAAGGAAATGGCAACCCACTCCAGTATTCTTGCCTGGAAAAGTCTATGGACAGAGGAGCCTGGTGGGCTGCAGTCCATGGGGTTACATGACTGAGCATGAGTTAACATATATAAAACACTGAGAGCAGCATTTGAATTTAGTAATTTCTCATGTTTTGTTGTTCAGTTGCCAAGTTGTGTCCGACTGTTAGCAGCTGCATGGACTGCAGTATGACAGACTCCTCTGTCCTCTACTATGTCCCAGAGTTTGCTCCAATTAGTGTCCATTAAGTTGGTGATGCTGTCTAACTATTTTATCCTCTACTGCCCCCTTCTCTTTTGCCTTCAGTCTTCAGGATCTTTTCCAATGAATCAGCTCTTTGTGTAGGTGGCCAAAGTATTGGAGCTTCAGCTTCAGCATCAGTCCTTCCAATGAATATTCAGTGTTGGTTTTCTTTAGAATTGATTGGCTTGATCTTCTTGCAGTCCGAGGGACTCTCAGGAGTCTTCTCTAACACCATAGTTCAAAAGCATCAATTCTTTAGCACTTGGCCTTCATTATGGTCCAGCTCTCACATCCATACATGACTACTGGAAAAACCATAGCTTTGACTACACAGATTTTTGTTGGCAAAATGATGTCTCTGCTTTTTAAATACTCTGTCTAGGTTTGTCATAGCTTTCCTTCCAAGGAGCAAGCATTTTTTAATTTCATGGCTGCAGTCATTGTCCTCAGTGATTTTGGAGTCCAAGAAAATAAAGTCTGTCACTGTTTCTACTTTTTCCTCATCTATTTGCCATGAAGTGATTGGACTTGATCTTAGTTTTTTGAATGTTGAATTTATAGCCAGCTTTTTCACTTTCCTCTTTCACCCTCATCCAGAGGCTCTTTAGTTCCTGTTGGCTTTCTGCCATTAGAGTGGTATTATCTGCATATCTAAGGTTGTTGATATTTCTCCTGGCAATCTTGCTTCTAGCTTGTGACTCATCCAGCCTGGCATTTCGCATGATGTACTCTGTCTGCACAGAAGTTAAATAATCGGTGTGACCATATGCAGCCTGTTGTGCTCATTAATTGGTTATTACTATTATTATTTGCTTTGCTTCTTCTGGACCTGTCAAGTGGTTTTACTTTCTAACCAAACATGTTTTTGAAGGAAAATAACCTAAAGATTGTCATTTTTTTCCAGTTAAAAAAATCTTAATGAATATGCCATGTGCTAGTGATTATATTAAGCATGCTTTTTAATTTTCTTTATCCTTTTCCTTTTACTATTAGTATGGTTATGTATATGTTGTCTCAATGTAACTTCTAAACAGTGAAATCTGTTGTGTGAAAAGCAGTTAAGTTGGTTGAGACTGTGTAGAAAAATATAACAATTTAATTAAAAAATGTTTAGCCCATGGTGTTATTTGGGCACTTAAAATTTATTTTTGGTTCTTCTAGGTACTAGTTATGTGTTTGTTTTCTTCTCTTTTTCTTTTTTTGATCTTCTTCTGCACCTCCTTTTCCTCCTTCAGAATATCAATTGTCTACACATATGATTTCACAAGGTTCAGTTTAAACTCAAGGAGAGAAATGTCTCATATACGTCTGAAAGTTGGCAGAGAACATGCATTCTTAGGGTTGGAGTATTAGCTGTTCTAGTGATGAGTGGGAGACCTGTTCCAAGTCTGCTCTCTTGTTTTAACTTCAGGGCATCCTCTCTGCTGGCTGGTTAGCTCTCCTTGTGATATGATGTCAGCTTCCAGCCTGGGGCCGAGGTGGTGGGGGGTGGGTAGGGAAATGCATGCAGATGACAAATGAATGTAGTAGGCAAATACTAGGTACAGCAGGCAGAATTCTCAGATGGCCCCAGGACCCCCACCCTGGCAACTGTGCCCTTGATGTCATTTCTGAAATGTGGTTATGTTGGGTGGCATGGTTGGCTTTAAGAATGAGGTTTTCTTTGGTGAGTCTGTCCTAGTCAGCTGAGAATCAAGGTAGGTTCAAGGAGAGAGAGGAATTCCATATGAGGGAGATTCTCCATTGCTGAACTGGAGGATGGTGGGGCCATGTGGTCAGGAGTGTGGGTGGCATCTGGGAGCTGGGCGTGGCCCCTGCTGACAGCTGGCAGAAAATGGCTTCAGTCTTGTGACTGTAAGGACATGAGATTGGCCAGCAATCTGCCCGAGCTTGGAAGTCATTCATTCCTCAAGCTCCAGAAAGGAAGGCAGCCTAGCAGAGACCTTGATTGTAGTCTTGTAAGGTGTTCAACAGAGATCCCTACAGCTGGACCCAGACTTCTGACCTACAGGACCACAAGCTACTAAATTGTTGTTTTAAGCCATAAAGTTCATAACAGTTTTGTGACGCAGTCACAGAAAACCAACACACAAGGGAAACCAGGCAAAAGAAGGTAGATGTGTAGTTGCAAAGCCATTGCCATTATTTAGAGAAAAATATAACACTTTAAAAATAACTCATAATAATTTCCTAATGAAGAGCCCCCAGTTAAACATTTTAGAGCCAGTGAGCCACAATAAATGCCAGATCCAGGAGCTGTAACTCTTCTGGGTTTCCCAAGGTGGTGCTTTTAGACTTTGGGAAGGGCAGAGGAATGATGAAGCTGCACCCTTGCTAGACGTTTATTGCGTGATGGTGAAGGAGAATGTGCAGTCAAGGACGGTGGATGCGTCCCCTCCATCCCTGTCATCAGCGGTGCTGACTGAGCTTTCATTTGGTTGGGCGGGGGCGGGGGGGGGGGTCACTAACCCAGGGGCGAGAGGGGAGCTGGAGCCCATGGGTGAGGGCCACCTGCTGGGGGTGATCCAGAGGGAGGTGCTGGGGGACCGGGAGGACCCAGGTCTTCTCAGGCGGGCCAGCCAACTCTCAGTGCTGGCGGGAGTCTATATTCTGGGTCTGTATTGCTGCATCTTCCAGATTTCCAAGTGCAGCTGGGGTTCCGAAGATTCATGGGAAATCTCCCAACACGGAAGTGTTAGCCGTCAGCTCAGATGTTAAAAGATGAGCATGCCAGATGAAGCCCTCGGCAGCCGCTCCTCCAGCGCAGCGCAGAGGAGCCGGTCTGTGCGCAGCATGGAGCGCGCGCGCCAGGAGGACAGTGGTTCTGCGCGCGCCGTCACTGTCGCGTCCGCGTGTCAAGCCGCGGGGTGCACGATACGTGCTTGTGGAGTGGCTCGGAGGAGCCAGCAACGTGTTTGCACTCTCTGTGGAACTATCACATGTGACCTTACTTTGGTTAAGCAAGTTTTAAAGATCTGATTGCTTTTTTTTCAAATTGCAGTGGAGTTGGGTTACAACATAGTGTCAGTTTCAGGTGTAAGCACAGTGATGGCTGAGTACACACACACACATACAGATGAGCTGTATATCCTCCTTCAGATCACTTTGCGTGGCTGTGCCCACAGTGTCCTCTGGGCCCAGCCGATCCGGTTCTTTAAGCTGCAGTTCCACCGAGGCCTCCTCTGGAAGGTCGACAGTGAGAGGCGTCCGAGCAGGAGCTGTGCGCTCCGGCCCCGCCCCGCGTGCCTCGCCCCGGCCGGCTCCCTTCACCCCCGCCCAGACTTCTGAGATGGGCGCTAGCGGACCCCCCTCTCGCTGATGCGGAGCGGGCTCGCACGCGTGCAGTCAGCTGCTCGCAGACCATGCAGCTGGTAGGTGGTTGTCCTCGGTCTCCTCTCCATTTCCTTCCGCCCTTCTCCTCGCTTGCTGCTCGGGGTGTGCGGTGGAGCCAGCAGCATCAGCTCCTCCTGGGAGCTTGGTAGACATGCGGAGTCTATGGTCTCCGTGAGAATCCTGTCTCAAACAGAATCTGCTTCTTTACCAAATAACTGTGGCAATCTGTATGTATGGTAAAGTCTCAGGGCTCTAAACTTAGGTTATTCCTGGGCCACTTCTGTGGATTTGGTGAAATCTCTCTTTCACTTGAACTTATTACTCATCTTTTCCACTTAAACGTTTTCACTTAAAAAGAAACGATAACTGATAAATAACTAGTAACATGATAACATTACTATAGGAAATAGCCGTTAGCGTATTTGTTGTGATAGAATTAAGTTCAGTAGAGACTGACGTAGTTTTTCATATATAGAAGCTGCATTAATGTGTACATTCTCTCTCCATGTGTAGTGAAGAAATACCTATATTTTACACGTAAGCTGTACCCTGAATAAAAACAGTGATAAATTATAAACTCTCTCTGTGGGCCATGAGTGGGAGTGTGTTCAGCTGTGGTGCTTTGTAAATACAGTCACCGAGTCTTCCCCTCCGGTGTCCACGCCGTTTAAGCATCAAGCTCCCATCAGGTGGTGGGGCTGCCTCCCCACCCTTGGAGTCTGGGCCTGACCACGTACTTTGCTTTGCCCGCTCCTACGGTAGCACATGTGACATGGCAGAGGCTCGTGCAAGGGGACCCATGCTCTTGCCGTCCTCGCCAGCCTGGGATCTTGGTGTGAACCAAAGTAAGTATTTACATTAACACACAGGTTTTGAGATGGTTGGTTACACTGCACAAACTCACTGATATGACAGTGCTCTCACATTCTGTTTGTGAAACAGTACTTTCCCATGTCCAAGAGCAGATCGGAGCGAAAGAATCTGTTTTGATTCGGTCTTGCCCAGTTACTCTTCACTTGAAAACAAAATTTCAATATTGACTGTATCGGGGAGAGCACTGAATGCTAGTCTTTTTGTGTTCAATACATAGATTCATAAAAACAGACCTCTCAGTGTGAGTCTCTTATATTGGTAGGTTTTTTTTTTCTCCTCCACTGAGCAATAAAAATATCACACTTGGCTAAGCTCCCCACTGCTTTGAAATAAGACTGTATCTCAAGCACTGTGGCATCTGCCATTAGTGGTACTTGGTAGGCATATGCTCTTCTTTGGCAAAAGAAAAATATAATTGTATTTCCCATCATCATAAATCCCATGGAGAATTATAATAGTCTCTTAAAAATATAGATATTCACCAGTTACTGTTTCCTTGGAGAGTGTAAGTATTTTGTTAGTTTTGAAAGAAGCCAACTTCTATTCACTGGCAAACTTACTGGAAGTGAACCTTTTTTTAAACTTCAATGAAATATCATTTATAAAGCATAAAATTCACCAACTCAAAATGCATGATTCAGTGGTTTTTAGTATATACACAAAGTTATGCAACCATTTTACAGTCTAATCTCAGAACATTTTCATCACCCCAAAGAGAAAGCCCACCCCCTTGAGCGAGTGGTCCCCACCTTCCCTACCCTTCCAGTCCCGTACAAGCACTAACCTGCTCTCTCCATCTATTCAGTTCAGTTCAGTTCAGTCGCTCGGTGGTGTCCGACTCTGTGACCCTATGGACTGCAGCACTCCAGGCTTCCCTGTCTACCAGCAACTCCTGGAGCTTACTCAAACTCATGTCCATCGGATTGGTGATGCCATCTCATCCCCTGGTGTCCCCTTCTTCTCCTGCCTTCATTCTTTCCCAGCATCAGGGTCTTTTCCAATGAGTCAGTTCTTCTCATCAGATGGCCAAAGTATTGGAGTTTCAGTATCAACATCAGTCCTTCCAATGAATATTCAGGACTGATTTCCTTTAGGATGGACTTGTTGGATCTCCTTGCAGTCCAAGGGACTCTCAAGAGTCTTCTCCAACACCACAGTTCAGAAGCATCAATTCCTCAACACTCAGCTTTCTTAATAGTTCCAACTCTCACATCCATACATGACTTCTGGAAAAACCATAGCTTTGAGTAGATGGACCTTTGTTGGCAAAGTAATGTCTTTGCTTTTTAACATGCTGTCTAGGTTGATCATAACCTTTCTTCCAAGGAGCAAGTGTCTGTATCTGTGGATTTGCCTGTTATGTACATTTCATATATATGCAGTCATACAGTATGTGGCCTTTGTGACTGGCTTCTTTCATTTAGTATAATTTTTTTAAGGTTCATTCATGTTCTTACATGTATTTGTGTTGCATTCTTTTGATTGCTGAATGAAATTTATTGTATAGATATACCACATTTTAAAAATCGATTTCCCAGCTCATGGATATTGAGATTGTTTCAACCTGTTGGCTATCTTGAGTAATGCTACCATGAAAAAAATATATCAAATTTTTTTGTATGGACATACATTTTCATTTCTCTTCATAATTACTGATCCATATGGGGAAGATCCCTGGAGAAGGGAATGGCTACTCACTCCAGTATTCTTGCCTGGAGAATCCCATAGACAGAGGAGCCTGATGGGCTACAGTCCATGGGACCCCAAAGAGTCAGTCATGATTGAGTGACTAACACACACACACACACACACACACACACACACAAAGTAATTCTATGTTTAACAATTTGAGAAATGCCAGACTGTTTTCCAAAGTGGCTGCAGCATTTTATATCCCAGAAGCAATGTAGGAGGGTTCTGATTTCTCCAGATTCTCATCAACACTTTTCGTAAACTGTTTTCTGACTGAAGTTATCCTAGTAGGTGTGAATAAGTATCTCATTGTGGTTTTGACTTAATTTTATGTGATGGTTGAGCATTTCTTTATGTACTTGTGTATCATTTTTGGAGAAATGTCTATTTAAATTATTTACTCGTTTTTAAATTGGGTTATTGTTTTATCATTAAATTATAATAGTTCTTCTTAAAATATTCTGGATATAAGTCTCCTATTAGATATGCAATTTGCAAAAATCTTTTTCCACTTTGTGGGTTGTCTTTTCACCTTCTTGATGGTGACCTCTGAAGCACAGAAGTTTTTAATTTGATGATGTCCAACTTACCTATTTTTTTCTTTGTTGTTGGTGCCTTTAGTATTGTTTCTATGAAACCATTGCCTAAATCCATGGTCACACAGATTTGTTTCTATGTTATATTTACTCCTAAGAGGTTTATAGTTTTAGCTCTTATGTTTACATCTATGATCCAGTTTGTACTAATTTTTTTGCGTATGGTGTGAGGTAGGAGCCACCTTCATTGCTTTGTATGTGGATTTCTATTTGTCCCAGCACTATTTGTTGAATAGTGCTTTTCAGCAAATATATTTTGTTATATCTTTTTTGTTATTATCTCTTTTACATTTTAAAAAATATTTGTTATTATCTTTTCCTCTTCAGTGGGCTTACATTCTTTGAAAAACAGCTTTTGTTTACACCAGCATTAATAGGATCTGGGATTTGGGGACTTTTTATAACTATTTATTAGGTTTTCTTCTACATTATTGAAAATTGTCTTTCCTCTTTTGAAAGACCAAATGCACACACAGAAACACAGAGATCTGTAGAGGCCAGTACATAGACACACGTGCTCACTCATCCATTTGGTCTCTTCTTTACCAAAGACCCCGTTTAACATCCTTCAGTACCTAGAGTAATAATAATTGGATTCAAAAGTTGGTAGCTTAAGGCCTTGATCCACCTATGAGCATAGCACCAAGTCAGTTACAGAGGTTTGCCCATCATATCCCAGTAGCTAAATAGTTCATGACAAACTGTTTATACTGCTTCACCTCTATGTAGTTAAGTATTTCAACATTGGGTTTCCCAAATGTTGTAATGTCCTAGCCATGGACAGAAGTAGAAAGGCTTATGGAATAATGCATCAGTTTTATGCTGGATAGTCCACTTAAGGAATTAGAAAAGGAAAGCAAAATGTGTCCAGTGGTCTCTCAGAATGAAGAGCATGGTATGGCAGAGTTATTAATCAGTGAGCTGTTTTGGAACTGAGCTTGTTTCACAGTCCCAGGAGGTAAACGGTTTTAGCTTCCCAGCTCTAGGCGGACCATTCAGTTATTCATCTGTTCACTGACAATGGGGGAAGTACCTAGTGCGTGCTAGGCACTACGCTGCTGCTGGGTATATACATCTTGGTTCTAATCTTTTCTTTTTTTTTAATGACATAGTTTTCATTTGTGGCTGTATTGGGTTGGTCAGAAAGTTTGATTGGGTTTTTCCATTCGATGTTACAGAAAAGCCTGAATGAACTTTTTGATGAAACTTTCTACCTGGGAGCTAACAGTAGAGATCTCCACAAATAGATGATGATCTTTGCAAAATCCCAGTTCAGATTTTACAGACATCATTTTCCATGTCTGGATTGCCAGTTTTTCTGCCTCTTACTTCTGTGTACTTTTGACACCAGCCAGACCTGTGTCACTCTTCCACCCCACACAACATCTTGGAAAGATCTTGAAGTCTAAACTCAGTGTCAAGTCCAAAATCTACATAACAACTTCTTAATGACGACAAATCAAAAATACACGTAAAAAATATTGACTGTTTGTACACAGATGCAAATTCATTATAAATCTTCCCTGTTCAGCACTGCTCTTCTTTGAAAAGTTCCTTAAAGTTAGTATCAGTTTTACTATCAATCAGGAAAAGATCATTGTATCTACTTCTAGAACATTTTGAATATCCTTGTTCAACTGCTGCTTAATTATTTTGGTAGGTCAAGAGGTTGAATTGGAGATCGGCGGCTTAGTAAAGAGGGTATATAAACCCTGTAGGCTGAGCGTAGCAGTAACATTTCTGATTTGATGATGATGTATTTTTGTCATCTGTTTAGAAACTAATTTATTAAAGTCTCTTTCTGATGTGTTTTAAAGAATACTAGGAGTTTTGATTTTGAAGCACAGAGATTTCCATGAGAATTCCAGAAGTCCTTTACATTCATTTTTCTCTGTTCTGTGTCATTCCTTCACAGAGGACAGCGCTGTAATTGGACTAAGCAGACATCACTCTTAGCCAGCCCCCAGCCATCTGGTATGTACTCTGCACATGGTGGGTAAGAGTTGATAGTTTTGTGGAGTTCTAGAACTTTCAGTCTGTAAAATGAATCCCTTCAGTCACATTGTTGTCCCATCTGAGATGCCTCTCAAAACTGGTTTGTAGACGTTTTCTTTTATGTTGTGGAGCACTCATCACCTGACATTTTCTAGATTCAAGTTTATTCATTCTACCAGGTTTGGATGCTTCATTTTCTGCTAGATTTTCTACTTGCTGCACCGACTATTGTGCACATTTAGTAAGCATCAGTGTGCTAGTCACTAAGTTGTGTCTGACTCTTTGTGACATCATGGACTGTAGCCTGCCAGGCTCCTCTGTCCATGGGATTTCCCAGGCAAGAAAACTGGAGTGGGTTGCCATTTCCTTCAGATATTATTATTAAAGTTACTGTTTTATGTAGTTCTTTCTGAGGAGAAATGTGTGTGACTTGTTTTTAATCTTATGCACATTTTGTTTAAAAAGATTCTCACAGATGGGGAAAGTCACTGTCAGCCTGAATCTACCCTCTGTTTTATGGGAGCTACCTATAAAGATGATGTAATTAACTCCTTCCAATGTTTCTCTGAAGTTCCATTTTACAAATCTTTAACAAAATGCTAAAATGGAAATCAGAAATATATGTGCACAGTTATTTTTATTTATTAATGATGACTTGCCCATGCTTTATTCAAGAGCCAGAGTCCTAGTGAATGCTCTTTTACAACTCCTTTGGCCAATTGCTATTTTCTTCTTGGTGTTGTAAATAAAAAATTTGAACTATATGTCATTTCTTACTTCAAGGGACAAGAAGTAATTTTATAGTGATCACATGAAAAAAATAACCAGCAGATTTATATTTAATGGTAAAGAATCCACCTGCATTGTGGAAGATCTGGGTTCCATCCCTGGGTTGGGAAGATCCCCTGGAGAAGGGAACAGCTATCCACTCCAGTATTCTGGCCTAGAGAATTCCACGGACTATATAGTGCATAGGGTTGCAAAGAGTCAGACACTGAGCAACTTTCACTTTCACTGATACCACATGTTCTTTGGGTTTCCGCTGTAGCTCAGCTGGTAAAGGATCTGCCTGCAATGCAGGAGACCTCGGTTCAATTCCTGGGTTGGGAAGATCTGCTGGAGAAGGGATAGGCTACCCAGTCCAGTACTCTTGGGCTTCCCTTGTGGTTCAGTTGGTAAAGAATCTGCCTGCAATTTGGGAGACCTTGGTTTGATTCCTGGGTTGGGAAGATCTGCTGGAGAAGGGATGGACTACCCAGTCCAGTACTCTTAGGCTTCCCTTGTGGTTCAGTTGGTAAAGAATCTGCCTGCAATGTGGGAGGTTTGGGTTTGATCCCTGGGTTGGGAAGATCCCCTGGAGGAGGGAAAGACTACCCACTCCAGTATTCTGGCCTGGAGAATCCCATGGACTACCGTGGATTTCAGGCTCTACAGACAGAGAAGCCTGGTAGGCTACAGTCCATCGGGTGGCAAAGAGTCAGACACAACTGAACAACTTTCACGTCACGTCACGTCTATAAGTGAGCTCCAGGGCTCAAGCATTTAAAATCAGTATTATTTTCTTCTCCATGTTTCATGCCACGTCAGACATTTCATTATCTCCTGGCAGGCCCATGGCTGATTTTCTTCCAGCCTTTCTGTGAGAGGAGGGAAGACTCATACTACCTGACAAGTTCTCCATTCTACCAGATCAGTACTTACCGATGACAGAAGATCAAGAAAGTAGATTTATTATTGAATGTTCCTACTTATTTTTAGGCAAGTGCAGTATATTTTACTGTTCCCCATGGATGATTCATAAACCATGTCTCAGCAGGCAAACTCAAGTTGGGAATCTAAATAATTCACTAGAGACTTTAAATCATTGTGGACAGGATATCTCCTTTTTGGTTTCTTTTTGATTTTTTTTTTTTTTTGGACTGTCTACTTTCTCTGTACAATCATTATATTATCCTTAAAAAATAAGTATTGTTGATCATCTGTTATAAATGGTCCCTATGAAGTATTAGGTATTTTGTGAAAAGAAAGACTTGATTTAAGAATAATAATAAAAACAATAACCTAGAGCTTAGAAGTTTTTTGCTCTGTATTTTATGATTTCTTTTATGTTAAGTGGTATAAATGCCACCCATTTGATCTTACAAAGACTTTAGTTGGCATTGAGGCTTCCCTTGTGGCTCAGGTGGTAAAGAATCTGCCTGCAATGCAGGAGACCCGGGTTCAATCCCTGGGTTGGGAAGATCCCCTGGAGAAGGGCATGGCAACCCACTCCAGTGTTCTTGCCTGGAGATTCCCACTCACAGAGAGGTCTGGCCGGCTATGGTCCATGGGGTCACAAAGAGTTGGACATAACTGAGTGACTGACACTTAGACGGCGTTGGGCCCCAGAACAGCTAACATAGAACGTGGGCTCCTCTTCCATCCCCACACTCAACAGGACCCGATTGAACCTGGTGTCTCACTTGTCACCAGGGTTTTGATTGTCATCTTTGTGTTAGGCTTGCCTGTTTCCCAGGGAGAATGTTCTTGTGTGTTTCCTGCCACCCTCTTCTAAAAATAAAAGCATTTCACTCTAGCAGCATTCAATTGTTGGCTATCTTAAATAATGGATTTTTATCCTGAAGTGAGATCTGATACTTTTATAATGTCTTCCCATATTTAAAATTGGAACTATCTGGACCCTGGCATCTGAACTGTTCTTGTTCCATCTTGAACACTGACGTAATTTTGTCACGATTCCAACAGTGGGATGTACATATGTTCTAAGTGGGTTACTCTTTTTTAGGACTATTACATCCACAGTAGGCATTCAGAATATATTTTAATTCCTGTAATGGCAAAAGGTATATTTTATATTTTTCTTATTTAAGTTACATTCAGCTTAGCTTTTCATCAGTGTTAAAATAGAAAGAATTTAAATAGACCAAATGAGATGAATTATCCTCACTCTTAAATTTCTAGCTTCAGAGTGAGTCTTCTTAAAGAGGAATTTATTAGTTTGGTCAAACCAAAAGCTGTGTGTTCAAGTTTCATGAAAGAAAACAACCCTTAATACCTACTGACCTATTTTATTTCCATTTCAAAGATCAACTATTTGAGAGGCAAAAATTACCTAGTGTTGGGCATTGCTTTCTTCCTTTTGGAGTGACTTGAAATTGTTTTTATTAAATATTGGTTATGTACAGAATTTATAATATCAGTGTCATGTATGAAGCTCACCAAACTTGAAGCTGACTTTATTTTTACTTCTACTTTGGAGCCTTACGCAGTACCCTCACCTTGTTCACACCTGGAGAAGAATATGTTGTGCCAAGTTATTAGCATCTTTTTTCTAGATCTAAGACCTTTATTCTAGGGCTGCTGCATTGCTCTATGATAACAAAGAGACTTCTTGCTTGTTAAACAGTGGTGAGTGCAGCTATTTAAATACTAAAGTATTACAGAAACTCTTATCCGAGGTACAAAAACAAGAATCCGTTACAAATTTCCTTGGAGCCTATTTACACATCACGAAAGTCTTGGCTTGGGCGCCCCTAAGCAGACCTGAGATGGGGTTTCTGCACGCGTGTTTTATTAGGGCAGCATTCCCGGGAGGATGAGGGAGTGGGGAAGGGAGCCAGACAGGGGAAGGTGTGGGCAGTGTCTCTGCCTCAGCCTGATACCTGGCGGAGCTCTGGGGCAGAACTGCTCCAGGAATCTGCTCCTTCTGCTTGAGGCGAGGGAGCTGGCCTTCCCATCTCTGCCTCAGACACCGACTGTGGCTGGTGGGAGAGGGGCTGCAAACCGGGGAGCACTCGACTCTGTATCTGCAGGCGAAGCAGCCCTGGAAGTCAGTTGCCATCTTTAGAACAAAGCACAAAAGCTGGGAGGTGGGCACACAGGTAAAAGGCAGCAGTGGTATTGGGACTGACGCTACAGTGTCTCCTCTACCTGGTCACGTGTTGGCGCACCTCTTCTTCATCCTTTAGGCCGTTTCTTGGTGTCAGCTACATTCGTTTTCCTTCTTCTAGTTGGTCATGAGCTACTGCCTCAAACAGCAGAATCCTAAAGTGACTGCAGTGTTGAGAGATACCTCGGTAGTTTTCAGTAAATTGAGCTGCTACATGTATTAGAGTTAGAGGAAAATAAAAATCCATAATTTCAAAGCTTTCCTTAGATGAGTGTCTTCATGGATAACAATTTCAGTGCCCTGATAAAAGAGGCAGGGATATTCTGTGACTGTATTGTTGCATTTCTTCTTGCTAGAAACATTTCCAAGCATACATGTTAATGCCATGATTTCTCATTCTCATCTATTTTAACCATCCTTTTAAATTTTATATTTTAGCTTTTGCCTTTAAAAGTATTTTCTTAAACCTTTTGTGAAAATATATGGTGTTTCTGAACTGAATTGAAATGATGGTGTTTCCTTTTAGTCAGTTCAGGCGCTTAGTCATATCCGACTCTTCGTGACCCCATGGACTGCAGCACGTCAGGCCTCCCTGTCCATCACCAACTCCCAGAGCTTGCTCAAACTCATGTCCGTCCAGTCGGTGATGCCATCCAACCATCTCATCCTCTGTCGTTCCCTTCTCCTCCTGCCTTCAATCTTTCCCAGCATCAGGGTCTTTTCCAATGAGTCAGTTCTTCACATCAGGTGGTCAAAGTATTGGAGCTTCAGCTTCGGCATCAGTCCCTCCAATGAATATTCAGGACTGATTTCCTTTAGAACTGACTGGTTGGATCTCCTTGCAGTCCAAGGGACTCTTAAGAGTCTTCTCCAACACCACAGTTCAAAAGCATCAGTTCTTTGGCACTCAGCTTTCTTTATGGTCCAACTCTCACATCCATACATGACTACTGGAAAAACCATAGCTTTGACTAGACTGACCTTTTTTTGCTAAGTAATGTCTCTGCTTTTTAATATGCTCTCTAGGTTGGTCATAGCTTTTCTTCCAAGTAGCAAGCATCTTTTAATTTCATGGCTGCAGTCACCATCTGCAGTGATTTTGGAGCTCCAAAAAACAAAGCCTCTCACTGTTTCCATTGTTTCCCCGCTATTTGCCATGAAGTGATGGATGTTTCTTTCCTTGGATGCTTTCAATTCAGTATAGAACAAAAATGTGGCCTAGTAGAAACAGAATGTGAACAGCAATGAATTTCTCTTTAGCCTCATTTATACTTTAAAAAAAAAAAAAAGAAGAAAAGGTTGTGATAACAGGATGAACTGGAGGCTGGGAAGTCCAAGATCACACTTGAAATTAATTTTAATAATGTTTTAGCCTAGCATATCCTAATTATTATCATTTCAACATTCAATACTATTAATTATATTTTGCCTTTTTATTTTTTAGAATTTTCATTGGGTGTAAATTAGATACTTAAAACAAGTGTCAATTCAAACTAGTCATATTTCAAGTGCTCAAAACCACTTTGGCCAATGGCACTGTATTGGACAGTGCAACATCAGACTGTTACAGAAAATCTCTGATAAGAGGCTTCCTTCCTTTGAGACAAGACTTTTTGTCAGCAGTCTGAATCTCCCAGCTTGGAAACCCCATTCAATAAAGAAATGAGGTGGCACTGTTGTCCAAAGAAGGTGAGCTGATCTGTCTTTGATGAGCTATTGTTGCTTCCATTTGGTACTTAATGCCCTGTAGGCATGAATTATGATGAAAATGATTGGGTTTGACAGCTAAGATATCACTGATAACCTTCAGGAGTGCAGAGTTACTTTTTGAAAGACCCTGGGTCTTGAATGAAAGGGAGACTGTGTAGAAGTTTTAAAGAGGAGAGGAAGGCATCTTAGGAAATGGAAAAAATGATGTATATGTATATCATGTGTGTTGGCAGAGAAGGGTCTAGATAAGTTTGAGTACTGGCCTGTAATCTGACAAGGCAGGGATACTAACTGCACAGTGAGAAAGGTAGTTAGTGTCTAGACTGAGGCCAGATTTGAATACCTGGATTGTGCAGTGTATGAAGTGGGATATCATCACAGTCCAGTTTACACGCTGGGCTCTGTTTTTGGAATCCCTCCAAAATGTAGTGACTTGAAACAACAGAAGCCGCCTCCTCACCTCACATTTCCTTTGAGTCAGGGGTTCTGGAAGGGCCTCACTGTGCCCTCTGGCTTGGAGGGCCTCTCAGGTAGCTGCATTCAGACGGTATCTGGAGCTGCAAGAGCAGGAGGCTGGAGCCGCTGGAGGCTGGCTGGGTGCCCCCCCCCACAGGCTCAGGATGTCTGTGGGCTTCCTCATGGCCTGGTGCCTGTGGGGCAACTGGTGCTTCCCTGGGCCCTGTGATTATTGCCCCCGACAAGTGAGAGGCACCTCCGCTCGGGAAGGCTCCTTGGAAATAATGCTGAATCATTTCCATCACATGACTTTGTCACTGCGGAGTCATGAGCCAGTCCGCTTTCAAGGGGAGGAGACACAAATGCCCACTTCTCAGTGGGAGGGTGCTAAAGTCGCCTGATGTGGAGACAGTGTTGGAAGAACTGCCCCAGAACCCCTTCCCAGCAGCACTGCTGTCTGCATCATGCCCTGGGCCGTGCCCTGGGAGTCTGTAGGGTGAGCTCACCGTTCATTCCTGGGCCCATTTCCACACAGGCTCGCTCTCTGCTTCCCTCGCCTGGTGAGCTAGACTGGGGAGCCCTTAAGGACACCTAAAGCCTTCTGTTCAGGCAGTGAATGGTCAGCACTGGCCTTCTGTCCCCCTTTCATTATCTTCACTTAGCCTTTGTTGGTAGAGGCTCCCACTAAGGTGGGCATGCCCCAGCCTCAGACATTCTCCTCCCTTTCTTGATTTGTGGGATAACTGAGGGGTGAGAGAAGGAGCAATCACAAAGGGAAAGAAGAATTTTCTAACCCTTTACTCTTCTTGGCAGAAGTTCACCCCTCTACCACGTAGGGATATCTTCTTCATCCGAAAGAATTTTCAACCTTGGCTAATGGCAGGGTTTTTCTCTCCCTCCTTCCATTTCTAGGGTGGCTCTCTATTGCTCTGTTTTTGGTTTCCATGAACATCTGGGCTTGTTTTCCCAAGGTGACTAGAAGGAAGGAGAAGGATATGAGACGAGCACCTTGACTTGTGTAAGAGAGCTTTCCTAACTATTCCTAAGGCCAGCATTCTGCCACATCCTGTTCTCCCTGGTTTTCATAGGACGGTCTCCATTCTTTGCCAGAATCTCAAATTTATCTGAATACCAGGCTTGAAACTAGGTGTGTGATGAGCTTTTACATACTTCCTCGCCTTCCTTTCTCTTGCTGTCACAGCCTTTAACTAGAAAAGATTAAAATGCCAAAAGCAGAAGAGTTTAGAGGTAAAGTATATTAAACTCTGCAACTTAATTACTGTGAAATACATTAAAAAAAAAGACTTGATGGATAGAGAAATGGATAAAGATCTAGATATTCAAAAAGGCTAGTTGGTAGGAATATGGTTGCTCACCGGGAAAAAAAATCTTTCAACTTTTCTTTATTTTTAAAATAAAACACTAGAGAAGAAATGCATAAACCATGAAATTATAGTGTGATACATTTGGGAAAATAATGTCAGTTTTCTACTTTAGCAGTTGCTGAAGTCTTATCCTGTTTTTCAATCCAAATAAAATTTCAGAAATTTTTGTCCTTAGCAAAGTTATTTGGCCTGTCTTGTTTCCAAAAGATTTGAATAAACTGAAAAAGGTCAAAGAGTCCAGTATTTTTTAGTTTCTTTGACTAGGATTTTCACATATAGCTTTTTAATATGCTATTATTGAAGTCCTTAAAACAGTAAAATTGCTTTTGTGTGACATTTTCCAAGAGCCCTTGTGCGATCCTGACTGCAGGAACTTCTTATTCCAAAGACAGATTTTCTAGTCCCCATATATGGTCCCACACTCCCCTGTCTTGAATTGGGTAGCCTGAATCTTTTCCAGGTCTGAAACATTTTTCCCCTGCTACAGTGAGAAGGTTTGCTTTGTTTGGTTTGTTTCTGTAACAGGGAAAGAAAAAATAAAGCCAGTTTAGCTCCCTGACCCTTTTATTTTTTTGATTTGTCAGTAATCAAAAAGCCAGTAGAAGTTGTTGCATTTGCAAAGTCTTTGCTTACTTTTCTGAAATGAACAAAAGAGCAGGCTTTGTGTTTTCATTGTCCTCAGGTGGGAAGGGCAGCTTGCTGAGGACTGAGGACTGAAATAAACCCTCCCAGGAAAGGGAACCAACCAGTGACCTTGGGTCGTGACCACCTTGCAGATCAGCTGCTCCCTTCCTTGCTGTTTTTAGTGGCTTCTGGCGGGGAATCAAGTGTCGCAAATGCAGGAAGAGAGCAGTCTGAGGAGGACTCGGGTGCCTCTGTGGGCAAAAGTGCTGACATGGTCTCCTGACCCTTCCTGTATGGCTGCAGGCTGCGTGCTTTTACAGTGGGAGGCAGGGAGCGGAGAGAAGGCACTCCTCTACAAAAAAGAAATGGCAAGAAACGGATGCTGTGGTGGTGACTTTTTCACTCCTTGAGGAATAATAGAGCAGTCTGGAATTTGGAGAGATGCATGCATGCAGATGTTTAATAGCCCTTACTGAGCTAATAGAGAAATAAAAGTCACACCTACTTCTCAAAGCAATTAGAAGTGTATTGGAAAACTGGAGGGTGCTCCTGGTGACTTTGATAATTTCTTACCTGGTTCGCTGCCTTTTGGTGTGGGAGGAAGAAGGTGAACTCTGAAGCCTGTGGCTTGGTTTCCCCATCTGGAAAATGAGCACAGTGTCACCAATTTCATTGGGTTTCGGGTCTTTACAAGGAGGTGGAGGATATGTGCGACCTGTATGATTGTAGGTAGTGTCTTCTTTCCCATTTTTCTTTCCATGGATAATTGTGAGCCTCCAAACTACCTTCTTCTGTGTGACGTTTCCCACGAGCCCTTGAGTGGTCATGAAAGTAGGAACTTCTTATTTCAAAGAGAGAATTTCTTGTCTCCCCATATTTTCTGTTTTGACCTGGGCATCCTCAATCTTTTCCAGACCTGAAACATGGGTCTGCCCCCCTCCCCCCACAATGGAAGTGTTCGCTTTATTGATCTGTTTCTGTAAAAGGGAGAAAAAATAAATAAATAAACCCCACTCTCTCCCTGGCACTAGAGATGTTAACTCTTCTTTTGCTCCTCAGAAACCCTCTGCTCTTTCTTCTGTACGAAAGTAAAGGCAGGCAGGATCTGCCCCTTGAGGGGCTTCGGGTCCCACTTGGTCCTCCCATTAAGGACTTTCTCCTGCCTAACAGTGCCCACCCTCTCTGCCTTTAGAATCTGTGGATTCTAGCACAGATGCTTCTCTCCTGTTAGGATGACCATCCCTGGATTGAACCCCTCTTCCTGTAGTCATGCCGTCTCTGCTTCTCCTCTCTGCACACATCTGCTGGCACCTTTGCCTCTCCTGGGGCTTATTTCTGCCATTCCCACAGCTTCAGTCCCATCTAAAAACCTGCCCTGCTTTGCCTGCCTTGTCTTTCTTCTTCCTTCTGCCTTTTTCACAAACATTGGAGTGAAATTCATATGACAAAAATCACCCATTTAAAAGTGAGCATTCCAGTGTCATTTAGCACATGCATAAACTTGTACACTCTCACTTCTATCGAATTCTGTAATATTTCCATCACCACCAGAGAAGCCCCCTACTCATTAAGCAGGTGCTTTCCCCACTTCCCCCGTTGCCAATCCCCGGCAACATCTCTATGAATTTGCCTATTTTGGATATTTCATGTAAATGGAGTCACATATTCTGTGACCTTTCAGTTCAGTTCAGTTCAGTTCAGTCGCTCAGTCGTGTCCGACTCTTTGCGACCCCATGGACCACAGCACGCCAGGCCTCCCTGTCCATCACCAGCTCCCGGAGCTTACTCAAACTCATGTCCATTCAGTTGGTGATGCTATCCAACCGTCTCATTCTCTGTCGTCCCCTTCTCCTCCTGCCTTCAATCTTTCCCAGCATAATATTTTTAGGAGTCATCTATGTTGTAGCATGGATCAGTACATCATCCCTTTTTATAGTTGAATACAATGTCCATTGGATGCATATACCACAGTCTGTTTATCTGTTCATCCATTAGTAGACATTTGGGCTGTTTTCATCTTTTGGCTATTGTGAATCGTGCTGCTATGAACATGTGTATACATGTATTTGAGTCTTTTTCCGTTGTTTTGGGATATACCTAGGAATGGAATTGCTGGGTCGTATACTAATTCTGTTTAACTTTTGGCGGTGCGGTGGAACCGCGCTGGGTCTTCTTTACAGCCATGAGATCTTCACGAGGCATCACGCAGGCACTCTAGTTGTGGGCTCAGCTGCCCTGTGGCATGTGGGGCCTTAGTTCCCCCAACCAGGGATCAGACCTGCGTCCCCTGCATTGGAAGGTGAATTCTTATCACTGGACCGTGAAGGAAGTCCCTATATTTAACTTCTTGAGGAATTGCAAAGTTCTTCTCCACAGTAGCTGCACTATTTTTCACTCCCACTATCAATGCACTTGAATTCCCATTTCTCCACATCATTGCCGACACTAACTTTCTTTTTCGTTTTTTAAAGCCATCTAATGAGTGTGAAATGGTATCACATGTGGTTTTGATTTGCATTCCATGATGACTAATGATGTGCATCTTTTCATGTGGTGGTTGGCCATTTGTATAGCTTCTTTGAAGAAATGTCAGTTCAAGTTGTTTACCCATTTTTTAAGTGTGTTGATTGCTTTTTTGTTATTAAATTGTAGAATTTTTTTTTTTTTTTTTAGTTCTGGATACTTGATCTTTCTCAGATATGTGACTTGCAGACTTTCTCTCATTTTATAGATTGTCCTTTCACTTTCTTGGTAATGTCTTTTAAGGCACACAAGCTTTTAATTTTAAAGAAGTTGAATTCACCTATTTTTTTTTTTTTTAATTCACCTATTTTTTAATGCTGTTGCTTTTGCACATGTCAAATATAAGAATCTGCTGTCAACCCCAAAGTTACATTTTGGCTCTTAAAGCGCCTCCTCTCTTTGCTTTTGTTATCGTTTTCCCCTGTAGTGATTCTGGAACTGTGGTACTGCTCCTCAGGAGAAAGCAGAGACCCAGTGAACAGTCATGTAGTTGCATCGGGGATTATCACAAGCGTGCTAGACTCCAAACACTTCTCGTGTTTATGGTCACTCCCTTGGAACCATGACGAGAACCTTGTTGGTTATTCAAAGCAGAGCCACCATGCAGGCTTTTGGGTGAAAACTGCTTGTTAAAATTTCAAGGGAGGCAGAGGTTGGAGAGATTAGAAGAAGGAGAAAGACTCCACGTGTCATTGCTGGCTTTGCAGATGGAGAAAGATGAGCTAAGGGATAGATAGGGTCAGCCTCTAGAAGCCTAGAACAACTCCAGCCAGCAGCATGTAGAGGAGTCAGGGCCTTAGTCCTACAGCAACATAGAACCAAACTCTGCCAGCAAACTGAGTGAGCTTAGAAGCCTAGGGACACTGAAAAGGAATTCATCCCTGCCAGCTTCTTGATCTTGACCTTGTGAACACTGAGCACAGAAACTAACCAACCCTCCTAGATTGTGACCTACAGAACAGAGAATGTTAAGTTTACCTTTGAATGCCTAAAAAGAAGTGAATGTTGTAAGGGTCATTATAAGGATATCTTGGTTATTTTTTTTTTAAACTGAAGATTGCAGTGTATCATATATTATTTAGTAGATTTTTAAATTAAATATATATTGATTTTATTCATGTAACAAATGAAAACAAAGTAATTCCAAGGAAGCTTCCCATTTGCTGTTCTCTGGTTCATGCATGTGTTCAGTTGTGTTAGGCATTGTCTTCAACTATATGAGCATTTTTTAAAAAGTCTTCTCTTATATAAAGCAAAACTGTGGCATAGGCATCAAAATCAGGAAGAAATCAGAAGGAGAGAGAGTGAGGAGGAAGACGGGTGATGTTGCCAGGACTGGTTGGTGGGTTGTCACATTTTTTTCCCAGTAAGTTTGACAACTGGTCCATTCCTTTGAGAGTAGTGAGGCTGGGTGAGGCCTCCACCCAAGGCTACCCATGAGTGTTGGAGGTAACTTCTGGGCCTGGCAGGGCCTCCTGAGGCTCTCTTCCAGGTAGGTGAAACGGGCTTTTCTTACCTTCCCAGCTGGGTTAGGAGAAGTTTGGGGAGACACACAGGCTGGGGTCCTGGGACCTTCATGCCCTGAACAGGAGCATCTGAAAGTAGAGTCCCCCCGGGTAAAGGGCCGGGTGGGAGCCCAAGAACTCTAAGAAGCAGGTCCTCAAGGGCAACAGATATCATCAGGCCTGACTCAGGGACTAGCCAGAAGTCACCACTGACTGTGGTCTGCAGAGCTTGGTCTTCGGAGTTTGGCAGGAGCTTTATAGCATCACTGTGAGGATACATTTCTCATCTGATGCAAACAAACCAGCCAAACGCTATCAAAACCAACTGCACTCTTAGAGAGTGCGTGACACCTAATAAGTGCTCAATTAACGATCGTCATTATTTGTGTTGAATATACCAAAGGATGGTTCTGACAGTTTGCTCCTTAGAGAAGCCCTTGGCTAGGATTTCCGGGATAAGTGTTGACCATCGCCTGCGGTCCGAGGCATCCACTGTGCTGGTGCATTTCCTGTTGGAGTAGAAATACTAGCAACATTGGAATCGCATCAGACAGGGGCAACAGAAGCTCCTCTGTGTCGATGTGTGCTTTCAGATCAGTTATGAGAGTGGCTGTCTGCAGTGTGAAGCGCTAAAACAGACCCAGAAATTCTGCCCAGGAAGGGCTTTAGGAATCTGTGCCACCAGTAAAAGGGCATGTGTCCCCTGCCTGGGCCCGCTGCCTTTCAGGGAGTTTACCATTCGACCGGGAAGTCCAGGAGCTAAAGTCCACACAGCAAGAAGACATACCAGATGTCAGCGGACACACTCTCTCAGGATGGCATGGAAGTGGAAGATTTACTTCCTTAATTTATTTCACATTTTATCCCTTAAAATGGTGAACTTATTTTTTTTTTACTTTATTATCTAAAAAATTTCTTTTGCAACAAATATGATTTTGTTACGTTGAAAACTTTTTCTTTTAAAATTTCTGTTTAAGTATTTTTATTGAAATATGATTTGTAATATTATATTAGTTTCAGATATACAGTTATACTCCACTTAAAGTTACTGTGAAGCACTGGTTATGTTCTCTATTCTGTACAATATATCCTGGTAGCTTCTTATTTTGTGCATAGCAGTTTGTACCCCTTCACCTGCCTTGCTACTTGCTCCATTCCTCTCCTCACCTATGACTAGTTTCTTCCACTATGTGATTCTGTTTCTGTTTTGATTTGTTGTTGTTATTGTTAAGTCGCTAAGGTGTATCCAGCCCTTGTGACCCCACAGACTGTCGCATACTGGGTTCCTCTGTCCTCTGTCCCTTCGTGGAGTTTGTTCAGACTGCTGTCCATGGAGTCGCTGATGCCACCTAACCATCTCATCCTCTGCTCCCCGCTTCTCCTTTGCCTTCCATCTTTCCCCACATCAAGGTTTTCTCCAGTGAGTTGGCTCTTCACATCAGGTGGCCAAAATACTGGAGCTTCAGCTTCTGCAACAGTCCTTCCAATGAATATTCAGGGTTGATTTCCTTTAGGATTGACTGGTTTGATCTCCTTACTATCCAGGGGATTCTCAAGAGTCTTCTCCAACACCATAATTCAAAAGCGTCAGTTCTTCAGCACTCAGCCTTCTTTATGGTCAAGCTCTCACATCCATATGTAACTACTGGAAAAACCATAGTTTTCACTGTATGGACCTTTGTTGGCAAAGTGATGTCTTTGCTTTTTAATACTGTGTCTAGGATTGTCATAGCTTTCCTTCCAAGGAGCAAGCATCATTTAATTTCATGGCTGCAGTCACAGTCTACAGGGATTTTGGAGACCAAGAAAATAAAGTCTGTCACAGTTTCTACTTTTTCCCCTTCTATTTGCCATGAAGTGATGGAACTGTATGCCATGATCTGAGTTTTTTGAATGTTGACTTTCAAGCCAGCCTTTTCACTCTGCCATTTCACCGTCATCAAGGGATTCTTTAGTTCCCCTTCACTTTCTGCTGTCAAAATTATATTATCTGACGTTGTTTATATGTCTTTTGCAGTTTTGATCGCAGCTTGTGGTCCAGCCTGGTATTTTGCCGGATGTGCTGTGTATAGAAGTTAAATAAGCAGAATGAACATGTACTGCTTTCTCATACTCCTTTCCCAATTTTGAACCAGTCTGTTGTTCCATGTCTGGTTCTGTTGCTTCTTGACCTGCATACAGGTTTCTCAAGAGATAGATAAAGTGACCTGGTATTCCCATCTCTAAGAATTTTCCACAGTTTATTGTAATCCACACAGTCAAAGGCTTTAATGTAGTCGATGAAACAGAAGTAGATGTTTTCTTGGAACTCCCTTGCGTTCTCCATGATCCAGTGAATGTTGGCAATTTGATCTCTGGTTCTTCTTTGTAACCCAGCTTGTACATCTGAAAGTTCTTGGTTCACATACTGGTGAAGCCTAGTTTGGGGGATATTGAGCATAATGTTGCTAATGTGTGAAATGGATGCATTTGTACAGTAGTTTGAACATTTGTTGGCATTGCCCTTCTTTGGGATTGGAATGAAAACTGAACTTTTCCAGTCCTGTGGCCACTGCTGAGTTTTCCAAATTTGCTGACAAATTGAGTGCAGCACTTTAAGGGCATCATCTTTTAGGATCTGTTTTGATATATTAATTCATTTGTTTTACTTTTTAGATTACGCATATAAGTGATAGCACACAGTATTTGTCTTTCTCGGGCTTTTTTCACCAAGGGTGATATCCTTCAGTTTCGCCCGTGTTGTTGCAATAGCGAGATTTCTTTCTTATGACTTGAGCAGTAGTCCACTGGATATATGTAACACATCTTTTCTATCCATTCCTCTGTCGCTGGATACTTAGGTTGCTTCCATATCTCGCCTTGCTTAAACAGTGCTGCTGTGAACACTGGGGTGCATGTGTCTTTTTGAAGTAGTGTTTTCTTTTTTTTTTGGAATATATATACAGGAGTGGGATTGCTTAAGACTTTTTTGTTTTGAAGATTAAGCCAGGAGTCATCAGAGTGATTATCCAGGAAAAATCCTGGGACATTTTTTGTAATTTTTTCCCATAGGCCATGTTTTAGTCTGCTAGGTGTGCCATAGCAAAATGCCATAGAACGGCAGAGACAACATAAACTTGAACAACAGAAACATGTTTTTGCAGAGATCCGGAGGTTGAGAGTCCAAGTTCGAGGCGGCATCAGGTATGGTTTCTCCTGAGGCCTTCTGCTTGGCTTGCAGATGGCCACTTTCCTGCTGTATCCCCATAGTCGTTTCTCCTTGCACACACATCCCTGGGATCCTTTTGTGTGTCTGAATTTTCTCTCCTTACAAGGATTGCAGTCACATTGGATGAGGGCCCATCAGAGGAGCCTATTTCTATTTTAATTACCTCATTAAAGGTTCCGTCTCCAAATAGGGCCACAGTGTGAGGTACTGGGAGTTCAGGTTTCAACCTATGAATTTTGGAGGAGACAAAATTCAGCCCATGCCAGGCAGCACACGGGTGAAGGAGAACATAGACAAGTAGGAATGAAGACCCAGAAAAGTGAGTCAGAAGTCAGAGCCATGGGGAATAAGGAGAATTTGTGGGAGGGGACTCTATGCACTGCTAATGAGATAGAAACTATTTTGTTACCTGATCAATGTATCAATTAGCTTTTGCTGCATAACAGATTACCCCCAAAATGTCCTGGCGTAAACCATCAACCATTTATTTAGCTCACAATTGAGTGGGTTGGCAGTTTGAACTTCCCTTAGAAGTCCTATTGCTCTCCATTGAGCTTATTTAAGCATCTGTGGTCAACTGCTGGGCATACTGAGGGCAGGCTGCTCAAGGATGGTCTTAACTGGATGGCCCATTTCTCCTCCACGTGTCTTGATTTCAAGCAGACCAGTTTGGGCTTCACAAGGGAGAGAGTGTGAATGAGTATAAAAGCGCATACCCTCCTTTCTTCCACACTCTGGTTGTCAGGGGAAGTCACAGACCAGTCCAGATTTAAGAGATGGGGAAATATACCTTTTCAGGTGAATGGTTTTGAAACAAAGATTATTTGACTCTGAAAATTATGTAGCCTGTTGTATTTTATATTCATAATACTTTGCCGCTCCCTAGCTCAGAGGGTAAAGCATCCGCCTACAATGCAGGAGACCTGGGTTCGATCCCACGGTTGGGAAGATCCCCTGGAGAAGGATATGGCAACCCACTCCAGTATTCTTGCCTGGAGAATCCCATGGATGGAGGAGCCTGGTGGGCTACAGTCCGTGGGGTCGTAGAGAGTCAGACATGACTGAGCGAATAGACTTGTTTGTATTCATAATCAGAAAATAACAACCTGGAAAGGAATTCCTAGGGCATTTATTTATGAGTGGTGGTTCTTTCTTCCCAAACTGAGATGAATAGTTTAACTAGATTATTTCCTTCAGTCAGGGTGTCTTACTTTCCTGTGTGGCTTGATCCAACTAGCTCACTGGCAAAGTGAGCTCCTAGTCAGGAGAATGCTGAGTGATAGCTCAGTTTTCTTCCCTTATGCTACTTAGGATGTAGCCTCTGGAAAGAAAGTGGAAACCTTCAGCTGTTATCTCGTGGAGATAGATCTCATGAGGCTATAACAGGAAAACAAGATCTCTGGGGTCTTGGGTAGGGAGGATGTGGAGAAAATCCAAAGTTGACACCTTATGTGGAAGAACATGCTTCATATAAACTCTCACAGAAGAGAGAGTTATCACCAGGCTTACTAGTCCTTTGCACTCACATGGGGCTCTCTCTGTTAAGTGACTCCTCCCTATAATCAGTATTTCATATGAAAAAACATGCTGTCTCTAGCAGCTGGTCCTCAGTGCCATTATGGGATGGTTCTGTACCCTGGATTACATGGAGACGAAGAAGAACATCTTGTGGGGCAGAGAAAGCAAACTGGTGTGTGAAGGCTGAAATGTTCAATATTAAAGTTTTTTTATCTGGAAAATAAACTTATTTTTTAGTGCACTTTCATAGAACTGTTTGGCAGATTCTCATACAGTTCAACATATGCTCACCATATACCACTAGCATTTTCACTCTTAGGGTTTGTTTTTTTTTCTCCCAAAGATAATGAAAAGTTATATCCATGCAAAGACTGTAAATGAATGTTCATAACAGCCTTAGTTTTACTAACAAAAACTGAGAAAAAAACAAACAAATATCCACCAGATTAATGCATAGCAATTTATGAGCTCTGCATGTAATGGAATACTGCTTAGCAGTAGAAAAAGAACAAGTTACTGGTACACCTAACACCTTGGGGGAACCCCACATTGGGGGAACTCAGAAACATCCTACTATGTAAAAGAAGTGATACATAAAAGGGTACTTGCTGTGTTATTTCATTTATAGGATGTTCTGGAACTGGCCAATCTGATGTGTCATGGTGGAAAGCGGATCTGTGCTTGCTTGTGGCTGGTGTGTGTTGGGTAGGGTGTAGGGTGGGATGGCTAAGGGTCCAGAAGAAGCTTTTGAATTGATGGAAAATGTTCTAGTATCTTGATGATGGTGCTAGTTACATGGGTGCATTGTATTATATGTAATATAGGCCTCAATAAATCAAGGTGTTTGGAGGGGTGTTGTCCATATTTTTCAATACATATGTGACATTAAGAGCAATATCATGAAAAATTTTTTGATCATCAAATGGGTCATATGTTTGAAAAGGTTGAAGTTTAAAACTTTCTAGAAGTTACCATTTTTTTTGTTGTTTGGTTGCTAAGTCGTGTCCTACTCTTTTGCGACCCCATTGCCTGTAGCTTGCCAGACTCCTCTGTCCATGGGATTTCCCAGAAAAGAATACTGGAGTGGGTTGCCATTTCCTTCTCCAGGAGATCTTCCTGACCCAAGGGTCAAACCTGTGTCTCCTGTATTGGCAGGCAAATTCTTTACCACTGAGCCACCTGGGATAGCCTAGGCTTTTTCTTAGATTTATTCATCTCTAAATTGTCCATTGTTGGAAACAGTGGGTAATAACAAGCAAGTAAACTGCTTAGAATCTCATCATATTTGACCTGGCCTGTGTGACTAAGCCAGTATATCTTTTTAATTGAATCAGATTTTTAAAATTCTTTGCTTCCCAAATTTCCCAGATTTCCCAAATTCTTTGGGAACTTCATTTATACAGTTGAACTATGGTAACTACTGCTAGGTGAAGAAAATAGGTCATTTTTAACATTTGATGCAGTGTGGAAGAATAAAATCAAGTTTATGGTTCATAGATCATATGTTCATGTCAATCAATCAATCCTTATTCCTATGAAAAGAGTGCTTTAAACATGGGTAAATGGTTTACGTGTACCATACAGGTTCCAGAGTGGAGAAAATAATATAAGAACAAGAGGCAAATAGCCCCTTAAAATCATTTGGAAGTGTCCAATCTAGCCAGGCAGAACCTGCTGGTAAAATTCTGTTTTGGCCTATTCACTCTCTGATTGTTTAAAAGATAAAGCTGAGAGAAAAATAGGTTTGTCATATATTTATTTGGATTCAGTGCTGGATGTAACTTAGTAACATTTTTTTACCATCAAAGGATTTTTAAATTCTCAGATGTCATTCATGCTCCGGAGTGCTAGCACTGGTGATTTATGTTGTCAAAAGCTCAGGATGCCAAAACAGAAGCAAATTTTATTTTTCATCTTAGTCAAATTATAGTCTATTTCAATTGACTAAAATATATCTCATTTTAGTTTTGTTTTGATCATTCAGAAATGGACTGTAGATTTCATATTTTTTAATATTATAATATTAAATAATAAAGAAGCTGACTCAGGAAAACTTTATAGTTCTCCCCTGATTAGTGTTTTCTAAAATGGTCATTTTGGGGGGTATTTTATGTCTGTGATTAATTCAATCATATATCAAGTATTTATCAAGTGTCTAACAGGTACCAAGCATTTTTTTAAAGCATTTGGAAGACAGCAGTGAATTAGAAAAGAATGATTTTCTGGTAGAGAGAGAGAGAGAGAATACAGAAGTAAACAGGAGAAGGGTCCACGATTAATAAGACTCTAAGCTCACTTCCTCCCACAGACACACTGGGTCTACACCTCCACACAGAGCAGTTCTCTTGAAGAAGACCTGAGCGCTGACTGAACGGCTACTGCACGTAGAAGGGACCCCAGGGAAACAAGGAGGGAAGATGAAGACATGGTGTCCATGGAAACCTCTCCCCTGGGGCAACAACCTTAGTAGGGAGGGATATTAACGGGGACCCAAGCACAGACTCACCCACCCTGGGACACAGTGACAAACAGCGGTATAAAGGGCCCCAGACTATACAAGAAGGAAAGCCATTTATTAAATCTAGTTCTGTTGGAACTAATAAAGAATTCAGTAAAGTTTCAGGATGCAAAATTAATATACAGAACCTGTTACATTTCTATATCCCAATAACAAACTGTTAGAGAGATTAAGAGGATCATCCATTTATAATTACATCAAAAGGAATAAAATATCTAGGAATAAATTTAGCTCAGGAGGTGAAAGAGTTTAGGACATAGGGAAAACTGTTGGACATTTAGGAGGGAAATTGAAGATGACCCAAGTGGAAATCCATGTACTCATGGATTGGAAGAATCAGTATCATTATAATTGTCCTGCTACTCAAAGTAATATAGAGAGTCAGTGCAACCCCTATCAAAATATGAAAGGCATTTTTCATAGAAATAGAATAAATGATGCTAAAATTTGTATGGAAGCACAAAAGACCCCGAATAGTCAAGATAGTATTGTGAAAGAAAAAAGATCTGTAGGTATCATGCTCCCACACTTGAACGTATACTGTGAAGTTACGGTAATCAAAACAGTATCGTACTGACACAAAACAGCCACACAGATCAACTGGAACAGAATAGTGAATCTAGGAAAATAAACCCACATTCATATGGTCAATTAACCTATGACAAAGGTGGCAATAATATTGCTGTTCTTCAGTGGCTAATTCTGCCTGACTTTTGTGACCCCATGGACCGCAGTACACTAGGCTCCTCTGTCCTCCACTATCTCCTGGAGTTTTCTCAAATTCATGGCCATTGAGTTGGTCATGCTATCTGACCATCTCATTCTCAGCCACCTCCTTCTCCTTTTGCTTTCAATTACTGTCAGCATCAGGGTCTTTTCCAGTGAGTTAGCTCTTCACATCTGGGGACCAAAGTACTGGAGCTTCAGCTACAGCATCGATGTACAGTTAGTCTCTCAGTCGTGTCCGACTCTTTTCGACCCCATGGACTGTGGTCCACCAGGCTCCTCTGTCATATTCCAGGCAAGAGTACTAGAGTGGGTAGCCATTGCCTTCTCCAGGGGATCTTCCCAATCCAGGGGTTGAACCCAGGTCACTTGCACTGTAGACAAAGATTCTTGACTGCCTGAGCCACCAGGGAAGTCTTCAGAGACTTCCTTATTGGGAAATCTGAAGGTCTTCTTTCTGTCCCCATCAACCACCTTAACAGTTTTGACCCAAGTAACCACTCTCTCCTTCCTGAAACTCTCTTCTCTTAGAGACAGCAATTCCACACTGTCCTAATTTTTCTTATCTTATCAACCACTTTTCCTCAGTCAGGATCTCTTTGGCTTTGCATAACCTCTGTATGTTAGAGTGACCCAGGGCTCTTCTCTATGTGTTTTCTCTTCTGCTCTCATACGGGACCAAAGCTTTACATAACACCTATATTTTCATTCCTAGCTCTCATGTATTCAACTGTTCCAGACTCACATATCCAACTGCCTACTTGACATTTCCACTGGAGTACTTACTAAGCATATTAAACTTTAAAATTTAAAGCAGAACACTTGATTTAAAAAAAAAATCCATATTTTCCTCTAGCTTTTCACTTATCAATAAATATCTCACCTGTTCTTCCATCTGGCACCTTAGGCGTCATCTTCAGGGCCTCCTTTCCCCTCATTATCCATATCCAGCTCATCTGCTGCTGGCACTGCTTCCAAAATAGTCCCCCGAATTAGCCTACTTCTCTCCATCACCATCACAGTCAGTTTGACTGTGAGTTTTTCTTCAGCTTAGTTCAATTCCACGTTGCTTAGTAGACAGAGAATTGGGTGTATTCCTCTTGGGGAGCTGGCGAAGTGGGAGACAGTGAAATGGTAAGAGTGTTTGGACAATGGAGTTTAGACTGGATAAGAAGGGAAGGGAGGCCCGGGACAGTGATGGATAATGAAAGAACAGTAGAGTCAATGGATGGTAGGACTCTGTGAGAAATAGAATTGTTGGACTTGGAGTTACAGTAGTTGAGAAGGTAACAGATGATGGACAGGGAAGGATGCTGGCATATGACTTTTAGAGGGGGTATTGTTGCTATTGTTGCTTATTGATGTTTTCAAGGTCAAGGAAATGCCTGTATGTGCGGGTGACTAAAGTTGAGTGGATGAAGATATTATCCATGGTTAAGAAGCCAAGGGTCTTGACCTTGCCCTTGCTTCTATAGGCCATAAGTGTTAAAATGTATTAATCTATATTTTACAGAAAAATATTTAGTAGCCCCTATCCAACTGATGTAAACCAATTCTATTTCTATAGATTAGACTTCTCCCTTTAATGGAAACGTGACTTCTGACAGCAGCAAACTATACTCATTATAGCCTCAGGCACCCAGAAAAACAGGCCACTTTCCCAATTCTGTTTTCAAAACTCTGTGCCAGGTCGATGAGTGGCCTAACCTTGTTCCTGGGGCTTAGGCAGGACCAGGCGGCCTTGGCTGGCAGAGTTCCCAGATGTAGAGGCAGGTTGTGGGGCACTTGATCCCGTGGATGCCTCCTACAGATGCCAGTTGGTTTATATCATTCAGTGGGTGAGGAAGGCATGCTGGACACAGTTCATGGACAAACTCTCCCTGAGAAACGTGATGTAGCCCCCTCAGTCACTGTTTTTGGCGTCTTACATGAGTGGTCTTGCTCTTTCTTTGTTGTTGGCTGTGCTGGGTCCTGGTTTCATGTAGACTCCTCTGGATGCGGTGCGTGGGTTTACTTGTCCTGCAGCTTGTGGGATCGGAGTTCACTGCCTGGGGATGGAACCCACATCCCCATCATTGGAAGGTGGATTCTGTACCACTGGACTACCAGAGAAGTCCCTGGACCTTGTTCTTAACTTCCTTTTCCAGTTTAGTTCAGGAGGATATTTAGCAGGCTGTGATGGCCTCTTTCTACTTCCAGGCCAAATAACTGTTGCCCAGATCCCTTGGTTTGTCTGTCATTTAAGTATAAAATTTCTATATTGAAATGTAGCTGACATACAATTAGAAAAGTGCACAGATCATTAAGTGTATAGCTTCCTGGATTTTAGTGGGGTTAGTGCATGTGTATAGCCTGAAAAAGGAGAAGGGGGCAGCAGAAGATATGATTAAATAGCATCACTGACTTAATGGACCTGAATTTGAGCAAACTCTGGGAAACAGTGGGGGACAGAGGACCCTGGCGTGCTTCAGCTCACGGAGTTGCAAAAAGTCAAATACAACTTAGGGACTGAGGACAGCAACAACAACCTGAAAAAACAACAGGATGGTCCCAGCACCTCACCCCAGGCTCCTCCGTGGCCCGTTCTGGCTAATGCTCCTTCCTTTCCCTAAGGACGTTCTACTGACTTCTTACACTGTCGATTCAGCTTGTCTTTTAATGTCTTGGAGTTTTCACAGGAAAGCCTGATTCTGGTGAGCACATATACTGATAAAAATAAGGACATTTAGATGACCCATAGGTCTGTACTTCCTCCCAAGGCCTGAAATTCCGCTCCCCCTCCCAAAACAAAGAGGAATGACCTTCTAGCATAACAAGCGAAATTACCCCCAGAGGCTGCTGGTGATTACATAATGATGTAAGCTCAGAGGACACAGGACTCCTTTTCTAGCATCCAGACTTTTTCTTTTGATTTTTTGTTGTTGTTGTTGGTATTGTTGTTGTTCAAATATGAGCCTTGGGAACATTTTCTACGAGAGTCCTACAGGGAACAGCCTATTTAGACCCAGGCTAATTGGACAAGGCAGTGTTTAATCTTTCATTTGTGTGTTGGTAATGGAGACAGCTCTTCTGATAAAGGTAACGGATGCTGACTGAATTGCTCTTGTGTCCTTCTGCAGCAGAGCAGGGCTGGGAGATGTCAGCCTCCGAGGCAGGGTTTTCCTGGGCTTATTTTTAATGGATGGGAGAGGCACTTGGTCCAGATAAGCGGGAGCATTCTACAAGAGTTTCTATGGAAACTAACAATGTCAGATGGGATCAATGGTGGTTGAATACCGTTTCCTCCAAAGGCGACTTAGCTTATAGGATTTTGGCTAAAACTTGGCCTGGGAGAAGCGAAAGAGGGAGATGCTGTCTTTTATAGGAAAGGACAACAGCATACAGATTTCTTTTGTCAACTGTTGCCCCGTTTATTCTCCTGTGTCACACTTTTTATTCTAGTTCTATTTCCTCCACTATTTCCTGGAGTTTGCTCAAATTCATGTCCTAAATAATTCCTTAATGATGCATTTACTGTGTCACAAAAATACAGATTGTGGAATAATGGGTTGCTCTCTCACATACTCTTAAGAGAGTAAATAAAAAAGACAAAAATAAGAACTTTAAAGCATGCTGTTTTCTGTATTATATTTTTTCTCACTTTTCTCCATTGTGTTTTATTTATTGGAGTATATTTTACATTTACACGAAAATCCATAGGTCACAGTTGAAGACTTTTTGTATTTTTATATGTATGTACACTGATATAACTACTTCCCAGATCAAGATGTATATGTGTGTGCAGGGGTGTGGGTGTGAGTATATGCTTAAGTGACCCGTAATCTCCGCCTATACACATGTGTCTTATCATAGCCTTTATTAGCTCTGTGTGGTTAAGGATCACTTCCTTATATTTCTAACTTGGGTTGCCGCTTACCGTTTCTCAGGTCCCGTGGTAAAGAATCTGCAAAACTCTTAGGAGCAGCCTCATTTCTAAGCCTGAGGGGGTTTGCATACCCATCTTGCAATTTGGAGTTAATAAGGGCCTCCCCTAATTCAGATCAGCAGCTGTTGCTAGCCAGGCATCATTTACTAATCAAATGCTGATTGAGCCCTTACTATTTATAAAGCATTCTCCCGGATTCGGTCCTCTCCAAACATAATTCAGATACAGAATATGCCTTCCTACAGCATATATGCTACAGAAGTTAAGCCATGCAGTTCTAAAGTGTGTAAAGAATAAAACAAGCTAGCCAAGCATCTCTTTGTTCCAGATCTTGAAGGCAGAAGGGTTTGGGCAGAGGGAGATATTGGTGGGGAATGCCCTCTGTGCATTCATGGTGGAGAAACCTCACACTAGACCACAGCTCCTGGGACTGCAAACCAGTGGTGGGGCCAAAGTTTGATCAACAAAAGAGGAATTCCAGATTGTGTTAATCTATGTTTTGTGTAGAAGTAAAATGATGAATTAAACAAAGCCAGACACTTTTCTTTATACCATGGGATTCCCAGAGCCCAGAGCATTCTAATGTAGATTGTGAATCTGCCTATGGGAATTAGAGTGTGCAGCATATTCCAAATTGTTTTTCCATGGAATCCATTCTTTCCTTTCCTTTCCTTAGTATTTTTATAAGAACTAGTGGAGGCATTAGTATTGCTTGGAACACTCTTGGGGGTCACACTGCAGTGGGCAGTGATGAGCTAAGGCAAGTTTTCCTCAGGAAAGGAAGGGAATAGCATTAAAGGGAGCAGTGCTCTGTAAATAATCACATAGAAGCTGGCAGATTGAGATGACTGGGTTGGTTGGGGGCTGGAAACAGAAGCTAGGGATTGGAGCAGAAGGAAATGATGAGTTTGTAGAGCAATAAGGCCAGTCCAGGTGAGAGCCTAAAAACAGACAGATTAGAATGATGATGCCTGGCGGTGCAGGGATGCGGGTACTGTAGGAGGGACTTGGGTCTGTGGACATACCACTAGCATATTACCATTTTAACAGTCAACCATGGAGACATTCTGCGGTCAGTTACCTACAAGCAACACATGTAATACATGTCATGGTTCACAAAGTCGGTTTCCAAAAGCAGAGTGGTCCTGTGCTAAGACCCTAAGGGGCTGCTGGGTTGATGGCTGCCACGTGTGTGCTGTGGAGGAGGTGGGCTTGACCCTTCAGAGGACGTAAGCGTAGCTGTCCTCCAGCCCGGAGTAGGAGAGCTGGGAACAGCCTTCGCTTTCTCAGGTTGGCCTCACCGTTCAAGTTCTTTCTACACATGACCCTGTCTCCAGGCAGCACCACATTTCTGGGCAGCTGCTCGCTTCGTGGATTTTCACACAGCAGAACCTCTCCCTGTGATTTTTCAGGGCTTAAAAGGAAAGTGGAAATCATCAGCAGTTCTTCATTACTGAGGTTCTTAGTGCAGTTTTCCATGCTATAAATGTGCTCAAAGACAATCCTAAAGGAAATCAGTCCTGAATATTCATTGGAAGGACTGATGCTGAAGCTGAAACTCCGATACTTTGGAGACGGGGACGACAGAGAGTGAGATGGTTGGATGGCATCATGGACTCAATGGACATGAGGTTAAGCAAGCTCTGGGAGTTGGTGATGGACAGGGAAGCCTGGTGTGCTGCAGCCCATGGGGTCACAAAGAGTTGGACATGACTGAGCGACTGAACAGAAAGAAAATCAGGTTGTATTTGAGGGACTTTCTGACTTATCTCACAGAGTACCCTCTGCTCCTCTTGGTTGCCAGCTGGGTCATCTGTATTGAACAGTTATTCAGTAGGGTAAGTGTAACCTTTGAGTTGTGTTTTTAAAAAGAGTTATGTATGTGAGTGTGTGTGTTTGTGTATATATATGTGTGTGTGTATATATATATTTTAAAACATGAAGAAAGACAAGCTGAAATGAACAATTCCTGTACACTTTCCCCAAGTTCTTTGGAGGCAATCATTATAACCATTTCTGTTTTTAAATTGTAATTATGGCTATTGTAATTATGTTATGATTATTGCCATAACCTAAAGTATATCCTTGTCCTCCAGGACTCAATTGATCAGTTTTTGATATTATTTATTAACATTTAATGAATACAGATTTAACCTACATCAGTGACAGTCTTGATGTTTTGGATAATTACATATCTATATAGTTCTTCTGTCCATGGCCTGTGTTAGGTTACCTAGCATTCTTGAGACTGTTTTTTATTCCTTCAACATTTGAAAACCTCTCTTACCTTCCCCCACCATGTAGGGTGATGATATTTGGTCCACTGTCCTGGAATAGAATTTAGTTCTTTCTAAATTTAGTTTAGTTCTTTTAGTTCTGGAATTTAGTTCTTTCTACTCCCACTTCTTTAAGCCATTCTCTCACTTTTGCATTGTCAGATATTAGTACATTTCCTTCACCATAGTTTCCCCAAGTTGTTATATATTCATTCCAAGCTGGGTTTTGATGGATGTGTAGTATTGAGTGTTGTGTCCCATAAGTTCCTTAACTATACTGTTTCTCTGTTCCCCTGCAGCTCAGTTTTCCCTTCTTTTGTTGCTGTTCACTATAAATAACTGTAGCCTCAGACTTTTCGATGTGCTTATTAACCACTTTTACTTTTTAATTTTTAAATAATATGTTTTATTGGAATGCAGTTGATTTACAGTGTTAATTTCTGCTGTACAGCAAAGTGATTCAGATATACATATATACATATGTATATATATTCTTTTCCTTGTGGTTTATCACAGGATGTTGAATATAATTCCCTCTGCCATACAGTAAGGCCTTGTTGTTTATGTGTTCTGTATATAATAGTTTGCATCTGCTGATCCCGAACTTCTAATCCACCCCCCACCCACTCCCTCTTGGCAACCACAGGTCTGTTCTCTGTGATTCTATTCCTGTTTTGTAAATAAGTGCATTTCTGTCATCTTTTAAATTCTACACACAGATGATATAATATGGTATTTGTCTTTCTATTTCTGACTTAATTAGTGTGATCACCTGCAGACCCATCCATGTTGGCATGATTCTTTTCAGTGACTGAGTACTCTTCCGTTGCGTATATGGACCACACCTTCTTTGTCCATTCATCTGTTCAGTGGATATTCCCTGTCTTGGCTATTGTGAACAGTGCTACTGTGAACATAGGAGGGCATGTGTCCTTCAAATCACTTGCAAGTCATCGTTTATGCTGTGTCTAAGCTTGAGTCTTCCTTCCGTCCTCCACCAGCTCCAATCCACACCCACTGCAACCCTCTCCTGCCGTATTTTGTTTTTTTTTTTCTTTTTTTTTTTCCTGCCGTATTTTGGACTGTAGCTTTCCCTGCTGAGATCTCACGTTATACATTTATGCCTGCTTGTTAAATTCCCCTCTAACTTCTGCTCTTGTTTGCTCTTAATGCTTTCTCTTCTCTTCAGGTATCAGTCAGTTCTCTTTATTCCCTTAATTTCATTTTCATTTCAGAGGGGTCTGTGGGGGAAAGCAGAGAAGAGAAGGGGTGATGAGCACTCAAGTTCAGTCTGACCACCCCCTCTGCTTAGGTTTTGTTCTGTTGCCTACTCTGATGACCCGTGGGGTCAAGACTGTTACTGCAGTTCCCTGTGGTGGCAGAGATTTGTTTTGAATCACAGAAATCTCATGTAGCTCATGGAGTCACTGACATACCTTCTTCCTCTTTCCTTCTTATCTTAATGTTATGGAATGGAACATAGTATCTATGCAAGAAATATTCAGGCTTGGTCTTCTTTGAAATATAAGCAAGACAGGAAGTAAATGGAAAGTAAGTCAAACAAGTTTCCAGTGGGATTAGTTTTAGCTACAAAAGAATATGTCACCTTTTTGGAGAAGGCTTCTCTGATTTTCTATGCCAGTAATGATTTTATGGTTGGGGGTGTTTCCTCTCTCCTCATCCCTATTTGTTTTACTCATTCACACATCTCCTTTTCTTCTCTTCTTCTTAGAGAAGCAGAGATTAGTGAATCAGTCTCAGTCATTCTTTTATTCATCTCGTAGCAAAACAGTGACAGCATGCACATATACACACCAAAAACTCTGAGAGAGGAGCCAGTGAGTCAAAAGCAGGATGGAAAACAACATTGGCCAGGCATGGAAGAAAAGGCCATGAGAAGACCTTGCTTAGTGTTGACCAACATGAATATGATTGTCCAATTCAGGATGACTGTGCAGTGAATCGGCAGCTTTACTCAAGGGCTGTGCCCAGAGGGCCCATGGTGGCAGCAGAAGGCTTTCAGTCTTCGGCATAACCGAAATGCAGAGAGCGCCTTCCCCAGGGAGTCTCAACAAAGTCACTGGACTCAGGATTGAGCTGAGCATGCCAGGATGGCAGATGCTCCGTCAGTTATCTCTGGCCAAAGTAATGCTGAGCAGTTATCACCCCAGAACCTCAGTTTGTAGCAATAAACACTCATTTTTGGTCACAGACTCACGGCCCAGCTGGGCATTTTTGCTGCTTTGGGTTCAGCTCCTCTGGGCTTACGCATGCATCGGTGGTCAGCTGGGGACCGGCTAGTCACGGATGACCTCAGCTGGGCTGACTCAGCTCCGTTCCGCATGGTCTTTCATGCTCTGGTGTCTTAGCCTGGCCTTGCTTGTGGTGATGAGCAAGGTCCCAAGAGAAGGAGCCCAAGCTCGCAAGACCTCTTGAAGTCTTGATTTAGAACTGGCACATAGTACTTCTGCTTTTTACTATTGGCCAAAACAGGGTTCAAGGCCAACCCCAGAGTCAGAATGGGAAGAGTCTTCAGAGTTAGCAGACAAAGGAAAAGGACACACAGAAGCTGTTAACTGGAGGCACAAGCAATCTGCCTCATTCCATAGCCTCCTGTACTAAACATTGGACCTGGGGGAGGTTTTGTGTGTGTGTGTGTGCACGCTCAGTCATGTCTGACTCTTTGTGAGCCCTTTGGACTGTAGCTCAAGAGGCTTCTCTCTCTACTGGAGTGGGTTGCCATTTCTTTCTCCAGGGGATCTTCCTGACCCAGGGATAAAACCTGCATCTCTGGTGTCTCCTGCATTGGAAGGCAGATTATTTACCAACTGTACCACCTAAGAGGCTGGCCTTAGCGGGGCGCAAAGGTCAGAAAGTAAAACAGGAACAGTCATTATGAGAAGATCCACTTTTAAGCAGAGGGACTGGGATGGAGCCACCTACTGGTTTCTCCTTTGGGACAAGGAGCAAGTTCTCTGAGGGGCAAATGAAAGGGGTGGCTCATGGGTCCCTTGATAAACTTACCTTAGGAGCAGTTATATGAGCAGTAAGGAGGTCCTTTTAATCTCCAGGAATTTAATCCAGTAGGAATGAGCAGAGGCTGGACATTCTTAATTTGAAGCACTATCTGACTTCCTGGCTTCCCAGACGGCTCTCATGGTAAAGAACCTGCCTGCCAGCGCAGGAGAAAAAGAGATGTGGTGCAATCCCTGGGTCGGGAAGATCCCCTGGAGAAGGAAATGGCAGCCCACTCCAATATTCTTGCCTGGAGAATCCCATGGACAGAGGAGCCTGGCGGGCTGCAGTCCACAGAGTTGCCAAGAGTTGGACACGACTGAAGGGACTTGGCGTGCGTGCACACACACACACACACACACTGATTTCCTTCCAGTGTTGGGGGGGATACTTAAGTGCTCAAGGCACAGAGGGGAGAGCGCATGCTGTTCCGGGCTTGTGCAGTCTGGCTGGGGCTTTTAGAGACCCCAACATGCTCCCTCCCCACATTGCACTTAATTCAGGAAATTTGAGTACTGGTCAGGGAATTCAAGCTCTAGTTCTCAAAAAGTTTGGTCCTCAGACCAGCAGCATCAGTATCACCTGGCAACCTGGTAGAAATGCAGATTCCTAACTGCAGGAGATTTCTGAATCAGAAACTCTGAGGGGCGAGACTTAGGAATCTATGTGGTAGCAGCTTTCCAGGTGATTCTGATGCTTGCTCAAGTTTGAGACTACTGAGTTAGATGATTGTATGTGGCTTTGACAGATTTAAAAGAAAATAGCTAGATATAGCAAATATCAATTCATGATCTCCACTCATATTTGAGACTCAGATCATTAATAAGTCATATTTTAGTGTAGGTGTGTTCTGTGTAATATTTGTGACATTTATTCATTGGACATGCTTATACTAAAATATTATTTATTGTTGATCTCAAATCAAATTTATTTTATTTTATCTGGTAACCCTGAAAAGAAGTATAGAAAACTGTCAGAGGGTTCAAAGAACAGTCAAGATCATTATAATAGAGATTCTAGAGAAAAGGCTAAAGAAATTGACGTGGTGAACACAGAGAGGAGGACATTGGTGGAAGGTTTTATTTAAAGGGGATGCTGCTGAGCAGAAGAAATTTCTCTTAGCACAACTTCCTGTCAATAAATGACTTCAGTGGGGGTTCTGAATGACTTTGTGACTCTCAGTGGTCATCAGATGGATTTGGGGATTTTATGCAACTGTGATGCAGACGGTCCTCCAGCCCGTGTTTGTGAAGGAGCAGCAGAGAGGCATTTGCCAACAGGGGGCTGGAGCAGTTGATTTCTCCAGGTCTTTTATGACTCCTCTTCAGACTGTTTGCAGAAATTAACACAACATTGTAAAGCAAATATATTCCAGTAAATTTTTTTTAAAAGACTGAATTTACAGTTTTTGCTTCTTATTTTTTGAAAAGTTCATAGTCTTTTAATTGATTTTTAAATGTGAGCTTATCTGGAAGGTTGGCTTTTCAGAACATGGATATGAAGGTGAGGCAGTAAAGCAGAGTTGTTAAGAAGATGCTTTTGAACCCATTTGCACAAGACAGCAAAACTCTATGTTCTGGATCACCATTCACCTTTGCTCTTGGCACTTGACTCCTGCAGGCCTGTGGTATCTTTTGCTGCAATTACCAAAGTTATCTTGATAACCTTAACCTCTATCCAGCCCACTTTACTGCTCAACCAGATTAGTGTTCCAAAGAAAAATCTCAATTCAAGTCACCTCTGGCTAAAAGCTTTCAGTGATGTTAAGTTGCAAATGCTAGTTCTTTAATCCAACACTTACTCCCTTGGAGTCAAGTTGTGCAGTTATCTGTATTGTCCTTTTTTTCTGTGAGCCTTTGGGCTTCTTAAGAACAGTATTGCTTTCTCTGTACCCCATATCACCTGCCATGGTACTTTAAAGCTATGGTTTACTCTAGCATCTGCTGCATGAGTAAATAAATGAGTTCAAAGGGGAAATACTTCTAATTGCCTCATCTTTCATATATGATCCCAGAATTCAATATGACTGGGTTTGAAATCGATTGGGTGAATTGACTAGCATTCTGGAACTAAAATTGTTGTTCTTTCTTGGGGAGAGGTCTTCATATTTTTGTTTCATGGACCCATTTGGCATCTGGGAAGCATGTGGGTTTTTCTGAAGAATAAAGGTTGTTAATGCTTCCAGTAAAATACATAGGATTATCAAGAAATCAGTTATATTGCATTAGAGCTATCAAAGTGTTATGAATTGTGCTATAATAATGTATTCATCTTTAACACATAAACTAATACCTGGTAGTAGGCCTATTAGCTACTATACTTTCTAAGTGGTGATGAGAGTACACAGCATTTCAAGATACTATGGCAACTATAGTGTAATATTAAAATTATCTGTGGTTTCTGTTGATGACAGAATCACAGATCATCCTATTATTGAAGAGCCTAGATTTTAATGAGAAGTTAGTGTCAATAAAGATGTAACTTCATTCCAGTCTTAGTTCATAGAACCCCTGGCCATGAATTCTCTAGACTCCTGAGAGAATGGTAAGATTGTTTTAGAAGGGCCTGTAAGACAAGTTTGTGTGGCTGCATTGTGGAAGTGAGAGGGTCTGCATTGAGCTTGCAAGAGTCATTTGTGCAAGTAGGTTATACAGTTTAAAGTGCTTAGGCAAGAGCTTTCAGAACACATGCATGCCTGCCACAGCGCTAAGGTCTTGCAGACACTGGATAAGCCTTGCTGTCTAACGACACAACCTCCCAGTGCGGACGGCAAGTCACACTCTCCCCACCCCCTCTGCCATGCTGTGGGCCAGGAGAATCCTTCGGCTTTAACACTGCCTTAACCTTGTGGCCCAGGCCCCACACACGCAGACGTGTTTCTCTTTCTAAGCCTCCTGGGAAGCTGTTTAGTTGAGCCAAGTTGTTCAGTTGAATGTCTCCCTAATGATGGTGGATTCGTAGGTTTGTACGTTGACATTTACTTGTTGAACTTGCTCCCTCTATCTTCTTCTAAAAGGACTTGCGGGCAGCATGTGCCCTGTGGCCAACTGCGGCACAGAGTGACTGTGACCAGCACTCCCCAGGGCCTCCTGGAGGGGCCAGAGTGACCGGTGCTCAGGTGCTCGGTGATGAGATCTCCAGGCCTGACCCCTGCACTGTGGTCTGCGAGAAACTGGGAAGCACGGTGGAAGGCGGCTTCTATTTCCTCTCTACATAAATTATGCAAACATATTTCTGCTCATTGCTTAAAAAGTATTAAAGCCACCTATAATGTAATCCTTCATTCTACCAGGCACGGACTTACAGAAGCATAGTATTTGCCTCTGCAGTTAAGTAGGATGAGGGTGGGGGTTCTTGTAACACCGAAAACTGCAGGATTGGCGACGATGTTTCTAACTATGTCAGTGGCCTCTCAGTGCTCTGAATTATGAAAACAGGATGGCTGTCTTTATTAACATGTATGTATTACACACCTCTGTATCTCTTTCCATGTCTGCATCTGTATGTATGTATGCATACACACACACAAAACATGTGTTTTAAATATATATGTGTGTGTGTGTGCGCTTATGTTTTAATCATAGCATAAATGTATTTATTTTATTTATATATATAATTTATACTATATATAAATAAATATTTTATATAAGTAATATATAGAAAATAAATAAGAAATATATATAATAAATATTTGGTTTATATATAATTTATATTTATATATAACTTTTGGCTATATAAATAGTTATTTATATATATAAATATATATATTTATACTGTGATTAAAGCTCATGTAGAATTATGTTTACTTGAATCCTGGCAGTCTTTATGTGATTGACATTTGCATTTTTCTGTCTTCTAAGCCATCTAAATCCTCTTGACTTTGAGACTTTCTGATTTGGTTGGAACTTATACCAAATTTGGAAATCTTTTAATATACCTTGTTAACTTGAATAGTTTCTTGATACAAGAGAGATAAGGGAGTGGTTTGTAACATTAGGAATAAAGTGTGGTAATTGAAGTTCTCACAGGACATACTATATTGATGACTAATTTTGGCATCTCTTGTGCATGTAATTAAATATAGAAGGGCTGTCTTTTTTTGTTAGATGAATTTAGTAAAAATTGTGTATAGAGTTCATGTTATTTATTTTTGTTTTTTGTTTCATTGGGTGAAAAGTTGATATCTGACCCAGTGAATCCTTTTAACCCTTTGAGAACTATATATTTAAGTTACTGAGAATCACAACTGTGTCCTCAAATTCCTCACAACCTACCAGGCTAGTTCCTTCATGAAGTTTTCTGTGATCCCCTATGTTATTTTTTTTATCGCTGCTGTAGAAAATTAGCATGAAGTCAGTCACTCTCAACAATACAGATTTGGACTTCCCTGGTGGTCCAGGGGCTGAGGGTCCACCTCCCAGTGCAGGGGACGTGGACTCGAGCCCTAGTCTGGGAGTATCCCACATGCCCTGGGGCAAGTCCGTTCTTGCACCACAGCCAGTGAGCGCATGTGCGATGCCTACGGAAGCCCGCACCCCCTAGAGCCATGCCCCCCAGAAAGGGGAGCCACCGCCGCCAGCAGCCCGAGCCCCGCAACCGTGAGGAGCCCCAGCGCGCCGCAGCTAGAGACAGCTCGTGTGCAGCAGCGAAGGCCTGGCACAGCCAGAAATGAGAAATAAGCGAACAAATAACAAGTTTAAAAAATACATTGAGATTCCATTTCAAAGTATAGCACAGATCTAGTATTATCTTTCTGTTTAGGATTTCAGAAGTCCAAAATGGCTCTGACTGTGCTAAATCAAGATGTTGGCTGGGCTGTTCTTCTGAAGGCTCTGGGGGGATCTGTTTTCTTGCCTTTCCAGGTTCTAAATGTTGCCTGCATTCCTTGGCTTGTGACCCCTTCTGTCTTTAAAACCGTCAATGGCCTGTGAAGTCTTTCTCACAGTATGATCTATTTCTTACTCTACTGTCTCCTTGCTCATTGAAGGACCTTGGTGATTATGTTGGGTCCACCTGGGTAATCCAGGATAAATCTTTTTATGTTATGATCAGCTGATTAGTAATTTTAATGCCACCTGCAACTTTTGCCTGTGATTCTCCTTTGCCTATCACATACCATATTCACAGATTCTGAACAGGAGAAAGCTACTATCTTGCCTATCACATTCCTTAAATCAGGGATGACCCATGGACTTCTTGTAAGGTTTTAGTGACACTCTCTCACCTTGCTATTTTTCATGTACATTCTCTATCTCTCTTTTGTCTTTTAACCTCTGGACAGCACAGGACCATGTCTACATCATGTTTGTGTTCTCACTTTATAGCAACATTGAAACAAGCAAATGTTTTTTGAGAAAATGAATGATTCTGTGTAAAGCTTTATCCAAAAATGGCTAGATGAGAGGACTCAAATATAGAAATATAAAAAATGGAAACAGATAAAAATGGACAGATTATCATCAGTACTGCCTATAAGAGAATAGTTTCTTCAAGCGCATCCCTGTTTCTAAGCATTGAATATCACCGATCAAAGAATATGATCCATATTAGAGTTACTACTGTTTTTCTCACTCTAATATTTTGGCATTAAAAGATCCTTTAATGTCTTGACTTTTTAAACAGAATTGTCTCTTTGAGGCCTTATGAACTCTGGGCATCCTAAACTCTCATATCTGAACATGCAAATTCTGGGAAGTTGTGGCCAAACTGTGGGATGAATGCCCTCATGAATGTGGGACTCCTGCTGGGTAGCTAGCCTGCTCTGGCCAAGTGTACCCAACATCTCCGAGACTCTAAGAGCTTTGACTTAAAACACTTCCAAACATGTACAGCTTTTCTATAAGGTACACTGAAGTGCTGAGGAAAGTGAATGATATCCCCAAGATGTCCAAGATGCCAAGATTTTCTCCCAGGTATCTTTAGACTGCATGTGAGTTACATATTCTACTTCATGATGTATTTGTGTACTTCTAAATATATATAGTTTATATATGTGTGTGTGTGTGTGTGTTTGTGTGTGTATAAATATATATTTATAATGTTATTGTTCAGTTGCTCAGTCATGTCCGACTCTTTGTGACCCCATGGACTGCAGCACGCCAGGCTTCCCTGTCCATCACCATTTCCCAGAGTTTGCTAAAACTCATGTCCATTGAGTCCATTGAGTCAGTGATGCCATCCACCTGTCTTGTCCTCTGTCGTCCCCTTCTCCTGCCTTCAGTCTTTCCCAGCATCAGGGTCTTTTCTAATGAGTCAGCTCTTCTCATCAGGTGGCCAAAGTTTTGGAGCTTCAGCTTCAGCATCAGTCTTTTCAATGAATAATAAGGATTGATTTCCTTTAAGATTGACTGGTTTTATCTCCTTGCAGTCCAAGGAAATCTCAAGAGTCTTCCCCAACACCACAGTTCAAATGCATCAATTCTTTGGCACTCAGACTTCTTTATGGTCCAGCTCTTACATTCATACATGACTACTGGAAAAACCGTAGCTTTGACTACACGGACCTTTGTTGGCTAAGTAATGTCTCTGCTTTTTAATATACTGCCTATGTTGGTCATAGCTTTTCCTCCAAGGAGCAAGTGTCTTTTAATTTCATGGCTGCAATCACCATCTGAAGTGATTTTGGAGCCCAAGAAAATAAGTCTGTCAGTGTTTGCATTGTTTCCCCATCTATTTGCCATGAAGTGATGGGACCGATGTCATGATCTTAGTTTTTTGAATGTTGAATTTTAAGCCAGCCTTTTCACTTTCTCTGTGTATAACCTATGCATATAGTTTATATAAAGTTTCAACTCTCTCCCACATCCAGAAAGTGTCATTTTTGAAAAGTGTGAGTACATACTATTCTTACCATGTTCTATGATGTAGGCAGGCATCTTCTCCTGTCTCATGGGTGAAGAAGCCTGGCCACAGAGTGTAACACACTTGTCCACCATCACACAGCTGACTTGTGACGTGTATCATACAGTGACTTGAATCTAGATGAGTTCAATCCAAATTCCATGCTTCTTATACATCTAGTACCACACAAACTCCATTTTCTCAGGAATCAAGGCTTGTAGTTCTTGGTGTTTCTTTTAATTCATGATCTGAATAATGCAGCAATTCACAAATTTCCATGGTATGTTACTCTAATGGTATTCTCTGTGGAAAGAAAAATATTTTGTAATCAAGTATAATTAACAATACATTCAAAATTAAAGCATATACCTCCATGGCAGTGACTATGCATGCAAAGCTCAATAGTAGAGAAATGTGTCTTAATTTCTTTTACCCCAGGATTTTCCAAACTCATTTGACCACAGAACTCTTGCTTTCTGCCCTCATTCTCCCATAATAGTTATTGTCTTTTGGGAAAGCTACAAATTCCTAAATCTTGGCTCCCCAGTTAGTCTGATGTGATTATGTAGCCAGTCAGTGTGTAAGTGGAGCTGTTGTTAATGGGCAGAAATTGGCTTTGCCCCCTGTGTCCATTAGGGATGCTTTCAGCAGCAAGTAGCAGAGTGTCTGAATATTTTCAGTTTGAGCTCTTGCTAATCATAGTATGATCCTTGTATCAGCTATATAGATGTCACTATGGAGCCTGTTGGAAATTTGAAATTTCAAGTCTCACCCTAGATTTGCTGAAAGGGAAACTATATTTTAATAAGATCCTCAGGAAACTGATGATCTAAGAAATTCAAAGTTGGAGCATCTTATTTTGATTTGCAACTCAAAGAGGTATTCCGGACTGAGAGTCTTAATTCTTCAAGGTGGTAAAATGGCTGCCAAATCTCTGTGCATTTTATCCTCTCTGAGTTACATTTAAATTCAGCTAGAAGGAGATGGGCAATAGGCACATTAGCATGGAATGAGGCAGAGATAAGGACATTTTCCTTATGTGCCCTTTTAAAAAAATTTTGGCCAGCCCTACGTGGCTTGCCAGATCTCCGTTCCCTAACCAGAGACGGAACCTCAGCTACAGCAGTGAAAGCCCTGAATTCTAATCACCAGTCCACCAGGGAACTCCCAGGCTTTCTTTCTTATTAATAAATAACTTCTTTATCAGCAGGCCTGCTGTAACTTCCCCCTAGTTCTGATTAGCTAGGTCACGTACTCACCCATTAGGTCAGTTTCTGACAGCCTGTAAGAGGAAAGCGTCAGTTGCCTTTGGTTTTACCACTGCTGTCCAAAAGATATAAAGCTAGCCATATATATAATGTAAGATTTTCTAGTAGACACATAAAAGAAAGAAAAAAAAACCAGCTAAAATTAATAATATATTTTATTTAACCAAATAAATCTAGACCATTATAATTTCAACATACAAGCAATATCCAAAAATTGCCAATGACATTTTATTTTATTTCATGCTAAATTTTTGAAATCAAGTCCATATTTTATACTTATATCACATTTCAATTCAGTTGCTGAATTTTCATTAGAGATATTTAATCTGAGATCAAACATGAGATCAATACATGAGATGTATTTAGATCTCATAAAAGACACAATTGAAAAAATATTCATCAGATTGCTCTATGCATAATTAAATATTTTCCAATAATCAAATCATGTTTCAAATTTTAAATTAAATTAAATTTAAATTAAATTAAAAATTTGATTCTTCAGTCACACCAGTCACGTTTCAAGTGACTGGTAGCTATCATGTTGGACAGTGCAATACTAGACCCTTGCTCCTTAAAACATCCAGGGATCAGCAAAGACAGCCTTACCTAAGAGCTGGTTAGAACTGCTTAATCTTGGGTCCCACCCTAGATCTATTCAGTCAAAATCTATAATTTAAGGCATATTAAAGCTGTTCTCAACTTTTACTGGGGTACAGAGTGACTGTGGGAACTTTGGAAACTGCTGATGCTTAAACCCTACCTGAGAACCTTGGAATCAGACTTTCTTTGGGATCCAGACGTCAATTTTTTATTGACGCTTTCCAGGCTATTCCTCTATGCAGCCACATTTGAGAACTGCTGGCCTAGACCAATCCTGATTTGTCCCCTCAAATCAGACACATTGTAATCCTAGCAATGTGAAGTGGAGGCTTAAATAAGTAACCAACAGTGGTTGCCATAGTGGCTTCCCTCTGATTTGCAGGTATTTTCTGAAGGGTTTGGAGTCTGGCTGTAATCTGCTATGCTAACTGGGGTCTCTCTTGGTCTCACACTCTCTTGGTCTCTTGTCTCTGTTCAGTCTGGCTAGCTCTTTCCTCTGCTTCCCATGTGGTCAACCGTTTCACCAGTGTCCACCTTCCTTGTTCTTCCGGGTAGCCGGCTGGTTAGGCTGCGCTGATACGCACTCAAACCCCATCTGGGAGGGCATCAAGGGCGCCCAGTGCCCTCCGGCTCCTCTCCTCTGCTCCAGCGTAGGTGTTTCCAGAATTAATTTCTTCTAGGTGCTCATAATTCTGCTTTTGTTTCTCTGATTGTCTTTTGGCTCCTCTTTGACGATGAGCTCAAATGAGTGGGCATATGTATGAGCTGGGAGATGTGCTTTTTATGATCATCTTTGGACACCTTGTAAGCTGCTTGTGTACCCTCCTCTGGGTTCCTGAAGAGTCAGAAGCACAGACCTTGAAACACAGGCTTACATTTTTACATGCCTCTGTTGCAAGCTATATCACCTGAACTTTTCTTCTGAGGAGGGAACATTAGCAGCATAGACTTGGGGGTGGGGATGGGGGACAGGTCCTTCTCCACTAGGAACCTTCTCCTGAGTGGCTCTCATTAGTACAGACAAAGCTACTTTACAAAAGTGTATTCAGTTTGCTCAGCTCTGAGAGATGCTATTCTTGCCCGTGTGGACTCAAGCTCAAAGGGGCTGATTGACAGCCTTTTGAAATCGAACATGTTTCTTGGTAGAGGAGGTTTTTGTACAGGATATATTTCCATGATGAGTAATTGCTATTGAATCTAATAAAAGGATTTCTGCAAAATTTAGGCCATGCAACATTTACTCTAGGTAATAAAACAACTGCATATTAGTTGGTATTTATTCTTTTAACTATTAAGAGAATTCTGTTCAGTTCAGTTCAGTTCAGTTGCTCAGTCGTGTCCGACTGTTTGCGACCCCTTGAATCGCAGCACGCCAGGCCTCCCTGTCCATCACCAACTCCCGGAGTTTACTCAAACTCATGAACTTCTGGAAATTATTATTCAAGTATAAATGTTTTTATTCTAGATTGTATAAACAAGTATGTTAAAGACTGAACACCTGGATAAATATGAGCTAACCAACAGTAGCAATTCTTACTCTTTTGTTTGAAAGTAAAACTGGGTAGATGCTATGATTGAAAAAGTCTTAGTTTAGAAAAGTCTGGTTTTTGAAATTTAAAATTGTAAATAGGATCAAAGAGGTTATTAACGATCATTTAAAATTTTATCACATTTACATAATTTTTCTAATATTTATATTACAGTAGGAAAATGAATATGGTAAAGTCCCCATGAAATTTTTGTATATTTATTAAAAGTGGACTATTCAAAGAAATTCTCTGGTAAGTATGGTTCATATGATTCAAATTATGTATAGAACAACATAATATTAAAAGTATAATGTCAACTTCCGTATTAGAATGAAGAAATATTATGAGGAACTCCTGACATTTTGAAGGGCTGGGAAAACTTTGACTCTTCTACATTTAAACACTCTATTCAGCATAAAAGGAAAAGCTCATAATTAAATACACATTATAGCTAGTAAAATACACATTTATGCCTGCATATTCAATGAAGTGGGTTTCCCAGGTGGCTCAGTGGGTAAAGAATCTGCCTGCAGTGCAGGAGATGCTGGAGATATGGGTTCAATTCCTGGGTCGGGAAGATCCCCTGGAGGAGGGCACAGCAACCCACTCCAGTGTTCTTGCCTGGAGATTCCCACGGGCAGAGGAGCCTGGCGGGCTACAGTCCACGGGGCGCAGAGTCGGACGTGACCGAAGCGAGTGAACACCGCACAGTGAACACACCGTGATGTGTATCTAATTTACCCAATAATGTGTATATCAGTTGATTGTGTTGTGTCTTGCCGTATTCACAGCACTTCGACAAATAATACCATTCTCTGTGGCCCGGGGCTGAGTCAGTAGTATTTTAGTCCCTTCCCACAGATTTGAAAATGGGGACTCAGAGAAGAACAGTATATACCCCAAATCCTCAGAATGTAAGATAAGAAATCATCTTTCTCATCAGCTGGTGTTCTTTTCACTGCAGTGTGCTGCCTCTTTATTTCTTAGGGTCCTCAGACAATAGGACTTTTTAAATCTCCTGGACTATCAGACATGAAGGACTGAGAAGTGAGCTGAATGATCCTGACAGATTGCTCCTGTCCCCTGACAGATCCTCAGTTCCCTTTTCCATAATTCTGAAATCATTAAAGCTTTGAAACTTAGATTTCCCATAAATTTGGCGTAAATTTTGTGGCAAATTTATGCCTGAACCAACAGAAGGTTATATACAGTCTTTATTTATCCCACTTTGGGTGAACAGCCATAGGTTTCACTGCATAAATACTGGTGCATTTGCTAGAGATCCATACAATTTTTCTCTAAAGATTCAGACAGTAAATATTTTAGGCTTTGTGGACCATACTGTTTCTTTGGCAGCTACACACTTTTCCACTGTGACTAGCAGGAAAACAGCCAGAGACAATACGTGAATAAAGACATGACCGTGTTGCAATAAAACTTTATTTACAAAAGTAGGTGGTAGACTGCACATAGACCTCTGGCCATAGTCTGTCAACCCCTGGACTTGAGAAGGATGCCTAGATCTGATGGGCCATTGCATAATGTATTTTATACACACACAATATTATCTGTCTGAATTTGAAGCATACCAGACCCTCACAGGTTTCTGATAAGTGATCATGAGCTATATCTAAGATTTAAAGGAAATATTATAGAGTAGAAAGTCATCTCCATTTTGGTCAAGCACTGAAGTCTTTGTATACACATACTGGAGGGGTGACTAAAGTTCAGGTATTGGCAGTGCATTAAGCAGGAATGAGCTGTGTGTGTCATAAAATATTTAAATACATAGGCTGATATTTGTCCCACGTAACAAGAAGTTCAGTAGTAGGTAGTCTAGGGCCGCTTCAAGAGCTAAGACAGTTCCCTCAGGAATCCAGCCTGTCTCCATATTCATTCTCCATCATCCTTAGTTAATAAGCTTCACCCTGATTATCATTGTCTCATGGTTGCAAATCGGGTGCTCCACGTCCAGGTGTTACATACACACTCCCAGTAGATAGCAAAAAACAAAAAAACAAAAGTGGGCAATATTGCATCTGTATTAGAAAAGAAGACACTCCCCAAATCTCAACATTTAGTTTCTCATTAGACTAGACAAGGTGACAAAGCTACCACTACATGTAAGGAAGCCTCAGGAAGCCAGTATTTTTAGTTGGGTTCATGTTCATTACCTACCGAATTCAGGAAAAAGAGGTTGGTTGGACAAGTTGCACCATCTGCTGAGGCATCTGGACTTGTTTTGGTAGCTATTACATTTCATTACAGATATTTAATATTTTATAGTCTTCTTTCCTGGGCAGCATATCTTCCTAAGCATCACCAGTGTTATCAATGTTTTCCATCTGAATTGAAGAATTAAATAACTCGATTCATATTTTTTAAATGTAATTGTTCTGTAATACGCATGTATAGTCACTTGAGAATGTGTTTCCTCAGAAATAAACTGTCCTGAGGATTTAGTGGTGGAGGATTTTGTTTAGATGGGACCCTTAGTATGTGAGTTTGCAAGGTTTGAGGAAAATTGAGATTGAAGTCAGTGGAAGGCAATTTACACTTTAAGAGAGCACAGTCACTCTGTAACTTTCTTAACTATGGCACTGCTACAGTTTTTGAGAGAAAAGCAATTAGATAGGGACATGTGGACCATTTTAATTTTGACTTATATGTCTCAGGATCTTTACCCTCCCCTCTGAGGTGATATTTATTGTCTTTCTGGACACAGAGCACTTGTTCTTTAGGATGGGGGGCATTAAGCTATTGTAATAAGAAAAGATAAGAGATACCCATACAATTTTAAATTTTGCCTTAGTAGGCTATCCTAAAATGGTACAACTAAGAAAAGTATGAAAATGAATAGATTCATTTATTGATTTGTTTAGACCTTACATATAAGTTAAATTAGTTTTTCTTCTACTAAGTTCTGTAACACTGAATTAATTCTAGAATCTGTTTCAATGTAGCCATTATAACTAAGTTATAACTGTGACCTTTGTTTTCATATAAAGCCTGACCCTGAAATAATGCCCATCGGAGCCTTATCTGCTATACTTTTGAAAACTGCGGCAAGAAAACTCAGTTTTTAACCCAGATGGTTTACGGTTCTTAGGGAATACACAACTAAGACACCACCAAAAACTATTTAAGAAGTGATCAGAAATGGAATGGTTTGTATTTTGGTGAGGAGAAATGAAGAAGCCATGTAGCTAACTGTTTGAATCTGGATTCCTGTTTAGCATCCAGATCATTCATTAACATGATCAAGCAAACTGGAATCAACAGATAGTGAAGAAAAACAAAAAACTAAAAGAAAAGAATCAATATGAACAAATCTACCAGCTGAGCCACACACACACACACACACACACACACAAAGAAAATAATAAGAGATAAATCATTAAAATAATTCCAAATTTTATCCTCAGGGATAGTTAAGAACCGATTCCTATAGGAGAGGAATGGTTCAGAGCAGAAGGGATTCTTGGAAATGAAAGTGTAATTGTTGACTTAAAAAATAATAGTATAGTGAAAGGATGAAGAACCTTCCAGAAAAACAGAGCAAAAAAAACAGAGTTAGAAAATAAGAATGAAAAATTGAGACCTCAGAGGATCAATCCAGTGATTGCTACATCTTCTAATAAAGGATCTGGAAAGAGAAAATTGAAAAAAAAAAAAAAAGTGGAGGAAATAATCAAAATACACACACACACACACACACACACACAGAAATACATTTATATACATGCACATACATACAAAATTTTCCAAATCTTCAGGCAACTGCCTCTGAGAGCAAAGTAGGATGAATAAGAAGAAGAATATGAATGGATTAGTAAGTAAACACATTTTCATGATATTTTATAACACCAAGGAGAAAGAGAGGCTGCTGAAAGATTCCAGAAATGGAAGTGGGATAGAGAATTGACCACAAAGATGATTTATAGAGGACAAGAGAATGATGCATTCCTAGTTTGGAGGGAAATTATTTTGATTCTGTTCCCAACTAAACTGGAAATTTATTGTCAAGGGAAAATAAAAGCATTTTAAGACAAGTAAGAGCGAAAACATCTGATCACCCCCAGGTCACTCCAGGAAAAAAAAAAAAAAAAAGCAGCCAAATAAAAGAAATGTGGGTTCCAAGGACAGGTGGATAAACTAAACCAAAAAATTGCAATAATATTACAAAAGAGACTTCCCTGGTCCAGTGGCTAAGACGCCAGAGTCCCAGTGCAGGGATCTGGGTTTGATACCCTGTCAGGGAACTAGATCCCATATGCTGCAGCTAAGAGTGTGATTGCCGCAACTAAGACCTGGAACAGCCAAATAAATGAAAGTAAATAATTTTAAAAATGAACAACAACAACCAAAAAACCCCTCAAGATAGTAACTCTTTGGCAAATCTTTAAAAGAAAAAAAAAGCTGTCAAAATCAGAATAGGGTTTTTATTAATAGGAAGCTCTAAAAGCAAAATGAAATTTCTGTAACAGAAAGTGTGATAAATCCACATGTTCCCAGGTAACAGATGGGGATGTCAGTCAGGCCCTTCTCGTCTCCGTTTTCTTTACTCTGGTCCTTGGAGCTGCATGGGTGGGAGCAGTGTTGTATGACCATCTCTCCCTTCACACACACAACTTGTTTCTGCAGAGAGAAGCTATCTTCTAATTTTCACATTATAAGTGTTATTTATTTTGCAATTTACAAAAGTTAGTGTGTAAAAAAGTTATAGTACAGAACATGGTCTTAATGAGCAAACCATTCACAATGATTTACTAGTTTGTTAGAGAAAATTTGAGAGGTGGACAGGGAGAGAGGTGAAGGGAAACAGAAGGACCCTAATCTCTCATTTTACAGAGAGAGGGAGATAAGATTGTCTCTGTTTGGTGAAGTAATGAGAGAGATTTAGACTGTCTACAGACTAATTGAAAAGAAGTATTATGTAATATTAGTGGCAGTGAAGAGAAGGAAAAAAAAGAATGGCATACCGTGGAGTCAAATGATAATTTTTCAGTTAACAAATCAACAAATAGGAGTTTGAGCATGTTATCTGGAGGTACACTTTCCAGTTCAGTAGCTACAGGCCATGTTGAGTTACTGAGCCACTGAAATGTGGCTCATCCAAATTGAGATGTGCTACATGGAAGGCCTGGGGCTTCTCTGGGAATCTCCCCATGATAAAGAATCCACTTGCCAATGCACGAGATGCAGGTTTGACCGCTAGGTTGGGAAGATTCCCTAGGGATGGAAATAGCAACCTGCCTCTTTCCTGGAAAATCCTATGGACAGAGGAGCCTGGCAGGCTACTGCAGTCCATGGGGTCATAAAATAGTCAGACATGACTTAGTGACTAAACAACAACAACAAGGAAAATATGCTTCAGATTCCAAAGGTTTAGTATGAAAAAAACAAGTATAAAAATTCGTTAGTAACTTTAGTATTGATTACATGTTAAATTGATAATATTTTCAGTGAATTTAGTTAAATAATATATTATTTCTAAAATTCAGTTCAGTTCAGTTGCTCAGTCGTGTCCAGCTCTTTGCAACCCCATGGACTGCAGCACACCAGGCCTCCCTGTCCATCGCCACTCCTGGAGCTTGTTCAAACCCATGTCCATCGAGTGATGCCATCCAACCATCTCATCCTCTGTCGTCCCCTTCTCCTCCTGCCTTCAGTCTTTCCCAGCATCAGGGTCTTTTCCAATGAGTCAGTACTTTGCATCGGGTAGCCAGAGTACTGGAGCTTCAGCTTCAGCACCAGTCTTTCCAATGAATATTCAGGACTGGTTTCCTTTAGGATGGACTGGTTGGATCTTGTTGCAGTTCAAGGGACTCTTAAGAGTCTTCTCCAGTACCACAGTTCACAGTAATCGTCATGGTCAGTAGCTGATAACATTGCTTATCTCTCATAAGTCTGATTCTAAGTGCATTTTCTTGTCTGATACATTTTCAGAGAAGGATGATGATGGAATTATGGTTTTATTTACTTAGTTTTGATCATTTTATGTGCTTCTCCACATGAAAATGCTTGAAGAAATTGAGAATTATGTTTGAACAGTCAAGGATTTCCTAGAGCAGAACACTTTGCCTTAGAAGGTAGGAAGCAACATGTTTAAAGATTTTTTTTAAAAAAAGGATAAGTTACACCAAAAGTATTAAAGCCATCATTTTTCTTCTCCTCTACTCCAAGTATATTAGTCTAAGAGGCAAGTGTTATCACTTTCACACCAACCCTCCCTAAAGGCTGATTCCTTATCTCATCCTTTCAGTCTGAGGCACTTGGAAGGAACACAGCAGTCTTCATCCAAGTGAGCTTTATTTCCAACACAGAATTTATGAAGCGTGTGAGTAAATCACATTATTGTAGTGAACTGTGCTTCTATCAGGATAGTCAAAACAAAAGGGATGCATAAATCCTCTTAATCATTTTAATTTGCTGAATGTGGACCATGTATATATAGGTAATGTTGACTTTTTCTCTAATTACACATGTTCATGAGCATTCAAAAGGATCTTTTTCGGGGGATGGGGTGGTACCACACAGCTGGTGGGATCTTAGTTCCACAAGCAGGGAATGAACCCAGGCCACTGCAGTGAGGGCACTGAGTTCTACCTACTGGACCGTGAGGGAATTCCCTGAGAAGATTTAATTCATAAAATTACAAAGAAGACATATACTAGTTCATTTCTTTCATCCTATCATCCAGGCATAACCATATTAATACATATTTTATTATGTTAATTCTAGTGTTTCCAGACATACTCATAACCTACACTTTAAAATCTGGGGCATAATATGGGTATGTCTTCTGTTTTATTGCCCCCAGAAAGCCATTATATTTAGAGTGCTTTTTCATAGCACTGAATATTCTTCATAGTGAAAGTGAAAGCTGCTCAGTCGTGTCCGACTCTTTGTGGCCCCATGGACTATACAGTCCATGGAATTCCCCAGGGCGGAATACTGGAGTGCGCAGCCTTTCCCTCCTCCAGGGGATCTTCCCAACCCAGGTATCGAACCCAGGTCTCCCGCATTGCAGGCAGATTCTTTACCAGCTGAGTAGGCATAGTTTTAATAACTTTGAAATAGATCATTTTAGAGAAATGAATGAAAAATGTTTTATGAGTTGAAATTGGAAATGAATATTTGGCATTTTGATTGGGATTGGGATTGAACAGATCTATTCTTCTAGGGGAGTTTTAGTGTGTAATTGATACCAAAAGAGAAAAGATAATGAAATGTTTACCTTGTTATAATTAATAGCAATTTTTTAAGCTGTATTGTGCACAGAAGCTTTCCTTGTGGGTGTGGAACACATGTCCAAGGATATATCTTGGATGAAAACAGGTGATTGTGCACTTCTATACCCTCCAAAAGGTGAAAAAGTGGAAACTTCATTAATGCAAACTGACATGGAGCTATAATCTTGCATCTTAGGACAAAAATGAATTTAGATTCTGTTTCTGTCTCGAGGAGGCAGAAAGTTAAAGGATCACCTTCTCCAGGCTGTTTAGCTGATGTCTCATTTAGCATAAACTAGCCTTATTGAGGTGAATTCCTCTTGTACCAGGTTTAATACATGTCACGAAAGACGGGATGTGTTGGTGCTTATGGAAAGGTGTGGGGGGGTGGAATTATATCTTCTGAGGTCAGGTGGAAGAATGGGGTTGGGTGGGTGGGGGAAGGAGCTGTCTTACAGTAGATAGAAATCCAGGAGCTGGCTCCGTTTAAGGAGAACCACTAGTTTTTGTTTTGTTTTGTTTTTTAAGTGCAAGATCAGAGACATTTACAAGGATTATAAGGAAGAATATGATAAGGCAAGATGGGAGGATTAAACAGGTAGTCAGGGGAAAGAGAGAGTGGAGAGAGGAATTCATAAAAGTCGTAGCTTCCACCTTCCTGGGCCTCCTGTGGGCCAGCCACCTGTCTCCCGTGAGTGGGGTGGGAAGGATGAGGGAAGAATAGGTAGGGTTTCTGTTTAGATGCCATATAAGGATAGTAAGGGTGAAAGAAATGGAAAGGAAGGACATAGATTGAAGTGAACAGAACCTTCATTATTAGAAGAGCTTTAAGAGTTGACATTGTGTGACATTTCAAGAGGAAATAAAGGCTCCTTTGAAATAACTCATAGGAGATCACGGGATTGTTCACAGGTATCCCCAGGAAGTTGCCCACCACTACTGGATATGAACATGAACTATTTATTCCTCTAATATCCTGACCTCTGAGACAGTTATCTTCTCTGATGAAATGTAAAACAACCTTCCTTTTGCATTAGAATTTGTTGTCAAAGCTGTCAAGCTATTTTAAGCAAGAAAAGGGGGAATTTATTGAAAGGTTTCAGGGCTGTTTTTAAGGATCCCATGGTGAGAAGGGAAGGATCTGATAATCTGAACTAAAAGCTTTTGAGAATCCAGACAGCAGTTGACTTTCAGGTGCTCTCATCTCTGCTCCGCCAGAGCTGTTTTTGTATGTTCCTGTTCCTCTTTCCACGTGAGGTACAATGATGATTCCAGACGTTTACATTGCTTAGCTGAAGCAACTCACGACTGGTCTCTCTCAAGTCTAATCCCAAACTCTCAGAAGAGGAAGAAGCTGATTGGCTCTGCATTGAGCTCACGCCCATCCTTGGTTTAATCAGCTCTGGCCAGGAGTCAGGTCCCAACACATGTATGGGTGCCATTGATATTCTGTGGATAAGCATCTGATAATAATTCTTGAAGAAATTGTGGGCTGGATGGGTTCTCCAAAATTGACCACAACCACAGACACCTTAGTAGGTGTGGCACAAGGGACATAGCTTTTCACCATCACTGTTTACTTTTCCACCAAAAATAGTATCTATTAATAGTTCCTTTCACTTGAAAGTGTGGTCCATGGGCCTGCATGCAGCAAGAGTATCATCTGGGAACTTAGAAATGCAGATTTTAGATCCTGCCCTACACCTACTGAATCAGCGTCTGGCAGTTCACAAGATTTCTTAATAATCACAGGACATTAATATTTGAGAAGTGCCGATTAGCCAGAGGAACAAGTTAGGAGCCAGACGCAGGTTAGGGCTGTTGAGCTGGCTTGTTGACAGGTACCTGGTAGGGGCCAAATTGTTTTGTTTGAACTTCAGCCGAGAGCCTTCCCCTGCCCTCATCCATGCTTCATTGTGAGCCCTTTTCCACTGGAAATTCAGGGTTCAGGCCAAGGATGGACAGACGCTGGGTCTGATGTGGGAGCCATAATGTATGACACCCTGTGTTAGTGCTGAGAGGTGATCTATGGGATGGAAAGAGGAAAGCGACAAGCGGTAAAGGTGTCAAAATCACTGCCAATACAGAAGTATCCGCAAGGCAACTATTAATTAGGTCGTCATTATTTTGAAGTTAATAAATGTCACTTATATATTAAATCACTACCTCTGTTTTTATGTCCAGTTCTGCAAGTTTTTAAAGTCCCTAGATTGGTGTCTTTTTATAAAGCTTAAGCACTTTGTGAGCTAAATGGACAACTTTTGATTATGGAAATATTATATTAACAGAATGCTTGTTTAAAATACAGACACTCTATAGAAACTCACCAGGTAGAACATCTATGACAGCAATTCAGAAATCCACACCATTGACATTTTTTACTTTGAAGTCTAAAAAGATGAGTTTCAGACATCTTGCTATACGGAAATTCTATTTTCCTGCCGTTTCTCTTGTTTACTCCTTAAAAGAACCCTGGGAACTGGCGTAGGTCACTCTAACCTGCCATTACTGTTAAATCACACTGCTCATTTGCAGGCAAGCACTTGCTATTTAGTAACCTAACCGGAAAAACCATTAAAATTTTTTCTTGTAAAAATCCTTGCTTTGTAAACTGCCAGAAGTGGCCAGATGGAAATAACAAGAATTTCTAGTTCTTCCAGGCAAACAGGAAGCCCCACCTCAGTGGGCCCCTGCAGACAGCAATTCTGAACTTTCATCAGAGCTTATTTTGTTGGAGTAGACGCATTTGGGATCACTGAATTGGCTGGGATTGTTGAAGCCAGCTGCTCTATAATACCTTTGGTATTCCAGGTGACCAAATTCCTGTATTCATTAAAACAATGTATCAGTTTGTCTGGAGGTTTAGCATCCTTGTATTGGATAGAAATATGGAAGTACTTGGAAAACTCTGAGTACTGTTTCTCATCCTTGGCTGTGCATTGGAATCACTGGGGAGTTTGACAACCCCTGATGCCTGAGCTGCACCTCCAGAGATTCCAGTGTAACTGCATGCAGCCTGGGCATGGGCTCTCCTCCAAAGAGAAGTGTCCAAGGTTGAGCTAAGGTTGAACCATCATCTTATGAACCTGTTTATCAAACAGTCCCAGGGTGGAGTGTTTGCAGATACGATTATGGAAATGCAGGTTCCCAGGTACCAATCCAAGAGAATCAAATTCAGTAGTTTGGGGACAACTTTAAGATTCTTAATCTTTAAGCAAGCCAAGCCTGGTTGAGATTCTGATAGAAGAGGCCCTTGGGCCGTATTTAAAAACACTTTGTTGGAGATTATTTTTAAAAGAGAATGACTGGAAGAACTAAAATGTGTTCACTGTTGGGTCCATTAGGGATCCATCAGTAAGTGATTCAAGCATATTTTAAAAAGATGAAAAAAATGATAATGTGGTATAAGGACAAGACTTTGTGGATAATAACAAAACAGTGGAGTTCTGAGCCTCATTTTGCTGCTCTAACCAGTTCTGTGGCTCCAGGTAAGATACTGTCTCTCTGGTACCCAAGCTTTTTGCTTCTTAAATGAGGATCTTGAGAACGATTAATCTTAGGTCTTCTGAATTTCCAATGCTTCACAAGTCTATGGTACTAGACATTATCTGTTTGCTCAGTTCTTAAAGGAATTGCCAGCAGGACTCTTGATGGTTTTACTAAAATAGTGGGGCAGCAAGCATGGCCTCTGGGCCAGCGGCATCTCCATCATCTGGGCACCTGTTAGAAATACAGTCTTGAGCCCTGCCTCAGACTTGCTGAAACTGAAACTTTGAGAGTGAAGACCACTGTTCCAAAAATAGTACTTGGAAGAATAAAGTTGAGAAGTTTTTTTTTTTTTTTTAAATCCATAGTGAAGGGAAATCACCACTATAAGTGTGAACTTTTAACACTGTTTAAAAATACGATGACAATACGATGTATTGACAACCTGGTTCGAATTGCAGGGGAATTCGTAAAAAACTATTGAAATCTAGAGCCTTGCTAGGAGAAGCATCATCTCCTGACTGTCAACATCATTATGCCCTGGTAATTTGTGAGTGTTGCAGAATCTCTGGTCCTATCCCTGACACTGAATCAGAATTTGTTGTTTTTTTTTTTCTGAAGAAAATCTGATAATTCATTTGCAGGTTAAAGCCTGAGAAGCACTGTTCTAGACAAAGATGTTAAAACCATACTGCCCGCTTTCCCTCTCCTTCAAAATATTAATTATACATCTATCAGTAATCAGTTCCTTCCATACATCTGTAGGTAAAAAGTTTTTCCTTTAAGCTTTCTCTGCACTTATTTCAATTTAACAATCAGTAGGCGTGTTCATTGTATTTTGAGGCGTTTAAACCTTTATTTCCTATTTGTCCTTGAAGAAAGTTACTTAGCACTTTCTCTTCTTTCTTCCTTTTTCTCTTTTAAAGCTGGCATCTCAATTTAGATTCCTATATTGCTGGAGAAATTTTTTAAGCTTAGTTTTCTGACATCTGGCCCTCTTCTCTAAGATAGAAGATGGGCAGAGTATTGATTTGTTTTTTGCTTTATTTCATTTTGTATTACTTTGATTCATTGCTATATCTGTATCAGTGTCAATAAAATGGTAAACTTGAAGAGTTACATTAAAGAATAAAAATTATAAATGAGAAGATAGACGTTAAATTGCAGAGTTCCCTTTTAAAGCAGTGAAATTCGTTAAGAATCCGCTGATTCCAGCGGTAGAACTTCCTACATTGACAATAAAAAAGCAGCAGTCCTGCTTCACCTTTGGGCAGAGGAAAGCTGAGATCTCACACTCAGGACATGACAGGTTGAGTATAAAATAGATGGAGATGGAGCCCAGAATGCTGAGTGCATATTCTTATGTTGCAACTTTAAAAAATAATTTTTAAATCATTTTTTTCCTTTAGGCACTCTAGTCATAGCTCCTAGGTTCCAGAACATTTTCAGCCTTCTCCAAAAATATGTGAGTCCTGAAAAAATTTTACTGGCTTCCAAAGTATGAGATGAACTACATTAAAATGGCTGTTTCATTAAATATTTCTCCAATAAGACATTTCATTGTTGATTATTTTATCAGCGATGACATTATCTCTATTTGTAACTCAAATCATCCTCATATACTTATGTGTGCTATTCAGAGTGTTTTATATGATTTAAGGTGCTAAAAATAACAATTCTAAAGACTTTAAAGCCTGACCTGCTTTAAAAAAGTTAAATACTTTTCTTCTTTTCTATGATTACTCCATATCTAATTTTTTTATTTAGAAGTAGAAATTGGTCAAGTTGCAAAAATAAGAATATGCCATAAAAGGGCAATTTTTAGTCAGTTTTTGAGGGACTGCTTTTCTCTAGAGTAGCAATTCTTGATCTTTTGGTGAGTTACAACTCGTTTGAGAGTCTCATTGAAAGCTAAAGAAACTCTGGTTTAGAAACATGAAAATATACACAAAAATATACATTTGGGCCTGATGGTTAATGTTTCAGTAAACGTTCTTTGGATGACAAAAATTAGTGAAACAAACCAGCAAATACAATTAATATGTTGACTTTTGGAGCTTTAGGCAAGGAAAAGATAACTTTTATTTCACATAGCTGGATACACCTGGTTCCAGGGTCTCATGAGTCTGATTGTACTAAACTCGACTTCCTTCTGACCCTCTGATGTGCTTGCTCCTGTGTTTGGATGGTTCTGACTTCACATGTTAGTCATTGATAAGCTCGCAGCTGATAGCCCGTATCATCACCTAGCAATAGAAAGACTCTACCTCCCAGGGATCTCAGATATATCAGATATGAAATATATCACATATATTAGAAATGAACTTGTTAATCTCATTTGGTCAGATCCTGTATTGTCTCCATTCCTGAGCGAAGTTGTCAGAAGGTCAAAGGTCTTATGTTCTGCCTTCGTTTGTCGGTGCTGGGTGTGATGGCTTAGGGTTGGAATGGATGGAATACCCAGATCTGACCAGTCAGGATTAAGCTCAATTCTGAGACGTTGTTTGAGCTACTCAGGAAGTAGAATCTTTCTTCTGCCAGGTTTGACACTATCAGATGACCAACCTGGAGATGTCATCTAGGAGAGAGAATTTGCCTAACGTATATCATCATTCCAACACAGTGAAACAGTGCTGAGTGATACCGAAAACTCTAAAACACAGTGGTAGCTTTACTTTGGCCATGGATTGCTGAATTTAATGGGACCTTTCTAAATAATATCATCTTTAAGGACCATGACATGGAACTATTTTATAAATAAATTGACTTTTAACAGAGATAAAGGCAGGAAATGCAAATCACTTTAGGTATTTCAAGCAGAAAAGATTTAATAGAGGGGATTGGGTGCTTACAAAATAGCATGTAGGACTGAAGAATGAGAAATGTGTGTCCATCCCTGGACTTGTGACTTCAAAATCATGCCACTGTTCCAGTTGCTGTCACAACGTCCTGTAAAACCTGTATCTTTCAGACCTTGCTTGCCAGGACCTGTAGCAGCAGGAAAATGGCCACCGGCTTTCAGATATTTAATTAGAGTGCTTCTAATTGGTTTAGTTCTAATTGGAACCCAGCTGCAAAGAAGTCTTAGAAATTTAATGTTTAGATTTCTGGTCTCCCTGACTAAGGAAGGGTGGAATGGAATACAGAGACAATCTACAGTTTATACTGTAGTTTTAAAAAATGAAATCAGTGTCTTAAGGAAAGATCTGCATTTCTGTGTTCATTGCAGCATTATTCACAGTAGTCAAGATACAGAAACAACCTAAACATCTGTCAGCAGATAAATGGGTAAACAAAACGTCACACACACACACACACACACACACACAGGAACATTACTCAGCCCTAAAACAGAAGGAAATCCTGCCATTTACAACATGGATAAACCTAGAGGTCATTACGCTAAGTGAAATAAGCCAGACGTAGAAGGATAAATACCACATGATCTCACTGTGGAATCTGAAAAAGTCAGACTCATGAAAACAGTAGAATGGTGGTTGCTAAGGAATGAGGGGTAGGGGAATTAGGGAGATGTTAGAGAGTACAAAGTTCCCGTTATATAGGATGAGTAAGTCCTGGAGATCTAACGTATAGTAGGTGACTATAATTCATAATACTATATCATACGCTTGAAATTTACTGAGAGTAGATTTGAAGTGTTTTCACACAAAAGTTCCAAAAGCATATGCTAACTATGTGAGGTGATACATGTTAATTAGCTTGATGTGGTCATCATTTCACATTATATACATATATCAAAACATATGTACACTTTATATGTACCTTATATGTACACTGTATATGTACACTTTAAACATATGCAATTCTTGTCAATTATACATCAGTAAAGCTGGAAAAAATGGGTTTCTCTTGGACTTACAATGAAATCCCAATTTTGTTTAAGAGAAAAATCCCTGTCTACTGCAGTTTTAAATAGTGTTAAATTGTGTGTGTGTGCTCAGTCGTGTCCTATTCTTGTGATCCCATGGACTGCAGACTGCCAGGCTCTTCTGTCCTTGGGTTTTTCCAGGCAGTAGTACTGGAGTGGGTTGCTATTTCCTTCTCCAGGAGATCTTCCCCACCCAGGGATTGAACCCAAGTGTCCTGCATTGACAGGTGGATATTTTACCACTGAGCCATCTGGAAGCCCAGTGTCAAGATTAAGCCTAAGTAAACAGTGAACTGCACTTTTTCTTTTTTTTAGTTTATGTTTGAATTTACAGATAGTACAATTCACATCTTTGGTTTGAGTTGTATGAGTTTTTCCAAACGCATTGAGTTATGTAACCACTGACATAATTGGGATACAGAGCAGTTTCATCACTCTGAAAAAATTCTCTTCTTGCTGCCTGTTTGTAGTCAAGCCCTTTCTACATCCTTAATCCCTGGACCACTGATCAGGCCTCCATCATTAATACCTTTGCATTTGCCAGAATGGCATAGAAATGGAACTGTACAATTTGTGTTGAATAAAACATCTACTTCTGCTTTACTGACTATGCCAAAGGCTTTGACTGTGTGGATCACAATAAACTGTGGAAATGGGAATACCAGACCATCTTCCCTACCTCCTGAGAAATCTGAATGCAGGTCAAGAAGCAACAGTTAGAACCGGACATGGAACAACAGACTGGTTCCAGGTTGGGAAAGGAGTACATCAAGGCTGTATATTGTCACCCTGCTTATTTAACTTACATGCAGAGTACATCATGCAAAATGCTGGCCTGGATGAAGCACAAGCTGGAATCAAGATTGCTGGGAGAAATATCAATAATCTCAGATATGCAGATGACACCACCCTTATGGCAGAAAGCAAAGAACTATAGAACATCTTGATGAAAGTGAAAGAGGAGAGTTAAAAAGTTGGCTTTAAAGCTCAACATTCAGAAAGTTAAGATCATAGCATCCGGTCCCATCACTTCATGGCAAATAGATGGGGAAACAATGGAAACAGTGACAGATTTTATTTTTGGGGGGTTCCAAAATCACTGCAGATGGTGACTGCAGCCATGAAATTAAAAGATGCTTGCTCCTTGGGAGAAAAGCTATGACCAACCTAGACAGTATATTAAAAAGCAGAGACATTACTTTGCTGACAAAAGTCCATCTAGTCAAAGCTATGGTTTTTCCAGTGGTCATGTATGGATGTGAGAGTTGGACTATAAAGAAAGCTGAGCACTGAAGAATTGATGCTTTTGAACTGTGGTGTTGGAGAAGACTCTTGAGAGCCCCTTGGACCAAAAGGAAATCAAACCAGTCCATCCTAAAGGAAATCAGTCCTGAATATTCATTGGAAGGACTGTTGCTTAAGCTGAAATTCCAATACTTTGGCCACTTGATGCGAAGAACTGACTCATTTGAAAAGGCCCTGATGCTGGGAAAGATTGAAGGCAGGAGGAGAAGGGGACGACAGAGGATGAGATGGTTAGATGGTATCACTGACTCAGTGGACATGAGTTTGAGCAAGCTCTGAGAGTTGATGATGGACAGGGAGGCCTGGTGTGCTGCAGTCCGTGGGGTTGCAAAGAGTTGGATATGGCCTAGTGAGTGAGCTGAACTGAACTGAACTTGACATTAGTACAGTGTTTCTTCTCTGTTGTACTCGTGTTAAGTCACTTCAGTCACGTCCGACTCTTTGCAACCCTGTGGACTATAGGCTGCCAGGCTCCTTTGTCCATGGGATTCTCCAGGCAAGAATAGAGGAATGTGTAGCCATGCCCTCTTCCAGGGGCTCTTTTCCACCCAGGGATCGAGTCTGTTTCTCTTATGCCTCCTGCATTAGCAAGTGGGTTCTTTACCACTAGCACCAGTTCTCTGTTCATTATGGATGTTCTATTTATTTCTTATTGCTGAATGGTCTTCCACTGTAAATATTTATCATTCATATCTTTCATTCTGAGCATATCAAAATTTTGAGAGTATCCTTTTCTTTAAAATCTCCTTATATATTTTTAAATAGCTCTACTTTGCCTCTTAGTCATGGCAATGAAGAAGACAAATATCTTCCCTTTCCTGGACGACTCTGAACTAGGTGTTCTTTGACAGTTCATCAAGTTATGTAGTCTGATTATGATTCCTGAACAGGAGCACAATAATTAGACAAATCTCAAGAAATGGAATTTTTTTTTCTCTTCTAACAGTTAGACCAAGTACCTAGAATGTAGCAGATGCCAATTCCTATTAGATCAATGAGTTTTCCAAAAGATGAGATACTTTTTAAATGACTTATTTTTTGGTGGGTACCAGATTAGAAGTGAAAGGCCAGTGAAGGTCATGTAAATTTTTATTTTAAAAAGCAGAATAATTTTTGACTCTATTCACAGAGAGCCTTTCCTGTAGACAACTTTCAGTATATTTTGATGATTCATTGTAGAAATCAGTTTATCAATTATAGTCAGAGAAAACAGTACCAGCTAACAGCTAAGAAAAGGAAAAAGGTTAAATCATTCAGTTTCAGGTTCCTAAAGGCCTTAGTGGGCAGAGTATTCATCCAGTTTGAGGACTTACCCACCATCTCTTTTCTGAAGGGTTCTGTGATCATTCATTATGTCAAATTTCTTACGTCAAGTTTACATCTTAAATGTTATTTGTAAAGCACGGTGCTTTCTTAGGCTCAATTTAATGATCAAGAGTTAAGAAACCAAGAAATTTTCTTATACTTACTGTACCCTATACATACTATATGTTTTACTCATTGTCTCATAGGGTAGGGTAGGTACCTACCATCTTATAGGGTAGGTATTATTATCAGCATTTAAGTGTTAAGAAAGCTAAAGTTGAAATAAGGTAGGTATCTTTCCAAGATTCATATAGCTCATCAGGAAGAACTGAAACCCAGGGCTGCCTGGTAGGAAAGTCCATGCATTTAACCACTAAACTTTAGCTTTTCTGTTGCAGGTAAGCTATTTCATATATATCTAAATATGTGCATTTATCATGAAGATGATATCTACTTGTCTAGAGTACTTGCTTCCATTAATCATTTTGAACAGTGTGAATTATGAGTTAAGTAAATACATCCTGCATCCCGGTGAGATGACCTGTAACCCTGAGCTTCTTCAAAAAAGGGTTGCCCACATACAAATTTAGTGGAGTTTTCTGCAGCACTTGTGCCTGAGAAGTCAGAAGTCACATTTAATGTCCAGGCTATCCTCCTTAGCTGGGGCTTTTAGAGTGTGTACTTACTGGATTTTGGAGGGACTTGTTTTAACCTGATGTATAAAAACCGTAATAACAGAACTTTGTTCTAGTGGGGTTACACTATATCATTTGAAAATAATTCGATGAAATTAGATCAGTGCCTTGTACTTAAAGCATTCTCAGCACTTTAGTAGACATTAAAAATGCTCTGCCAAAGAGGCTGCTGACTGGTGATCAGAAATTCAAGACGGAGTGTGACTGATGCCCTACATGCTGATTATCATCATAAAGCATTTACAAAGGGCTCCAACTTAGATGACCAAGCTGCCTGACCCCCCAGTCACAAGTAAGCCTGGACAAAATTGTTTTAGCATAAGTACTGTACATTTCACTGTGGCAAGTCATGTACTTTCTAGGTTCTTCTATGCAAATCTAATAAGCTATAAGAGAGGCCATTAATCAAGTTGTTTTGAAGTGTGTTCCATTCCAAGAGTGAGTAGATGTGACTCGTTTCACATTGAGCACGTCCTTAAAATGAAAAGATGGTCTAGGTTGATGCCAGACAAGACCAATTTGCTCTCATGTCTACTGAAAAGGTCCTCGCAGTTGGTTCACTGGGAGGAATTGACTTATTAATAGCTTGTGAGCTTCTGATTACAGGAATTAATCTTCTCATTTTGTTTTGCCTCTTGGTACATAGTACAGTATCTGATATACAGCAGGTATATGTGTGTTTGAGTGTAAAAATCTTCAAAGTTCCAAAGGAGGAAATCCCATATAGCTCAGGGGGAACTGAAAACTCTTCAAGGGAATGGAAATCTTTGATTTCTTTAAGTCCTCATTTGGTATATATTAGTATTTATTTAAGAACAGTGTAATGGAGAAGGGCATAGCAACCCACTGCAGTATTGTTCCCTGGAGAATCCCATGGACAGGGGAGTTTTGGGGGGTCCATGGGGTCACAAAGAGTTGGACATGACTGAAGCTACTGAGCATGAAAGAAGGATGTAGAGAACATCTGACACAGGTAAGTGTTTTGCAGGAGGGATAATGATAAACATAGTTTTGTAAAGCGTGTAATCAAGGGTGAAAGACCTACACATGGATCCTAGCATGATTCTATGACTACTTTTATTATTATTCCTGCCTAACATTTATTGAGCAATTTTAATTAGATGTCAGACTCTTTCTCAGCCTGTCTGTATTAACTCATTGAATCCTCAAAATAGTTCTATTGAAGTAGGCACTATGATTGTCTCCATTTTACAAGTGAGGCATCTGAGGCATCGAGAGATGAGGAAATGCACTGACGATCACACAGCTGTAAAAGGTGTAGCTGGGATTTGAATTTAGGCCATCTGACTCCAGAACCTTCTCTTGTATGTACCGGAGTCTACTGGTCTGGGACACCAGATGGGAGAAGCAGGGGATCACAAATACGGTGGATTAGAGAACTCCTGGAATCCTTGACATCCATATTAAGTCGTGGATGATGGGCAGAAATCGCCAAGTAAAGAAGTGGGATGCAGATAGTGTAAGAGTATTCCGTTCAGATGGTACCTCATATGCAGAATTGGTCATTGTGGATTGGGAGTATATGTGTGCGTGCATGCATGTGTGTGTGCATACATGCATGCATGTGTGTGTGGGGGGGGTGGATGATTAAAGATTAATTAAAGTGAAAGTTGCTCAGTCATATCTAATTCTTCGTGACCCCATGGACTGAATTGTCCAGGCCAGAACACTGGAGTGGGTTGCCGTTCCCTTCTCCAGGGGATCTTCCCAACCCAGGGATCGAACCCAGGTCTTCCACATTGCAGGCAGATTCTTTATGAGCTGAGCTACAAGGGAAGCCCAAGAATACTGGAATGGGTAGCCTATCCCTTCTCCCGCAGATCTTCCCAGCACAGGAATCGAACCAGGGTCTCCTGCATTGCAGGGGGATTCTTTACCGACTGAGCTATCAGGGAATCCCTAAAAAATGATTGGAGAGACAGATTATATAAATGATCATAAAGCTGTGTTGTTAAATGGAATTTTTATCTTGTTGGCAGTGAGCCATTGAAGGCTTTAATCAGGTGACATGATAAAACATGATTATTTTACTGATGTATAATTGATTTACAATATTACGTTAGTTTCAGGTATACAGTAGAGTGATTCAATTATTTATTATATATACACACACACACACACACATACAGATATGTGTACGTATACAGATTCTTTTCCATTATAAATTAGTACAAGATGCTGAATATAGTTCTCTGTGCTACATATTAAGTTCCTGTTGCTTATCTTTTTTATATATACTAGTGTGTATCTGTTAATCCCAAACTCGTAATTTGTCCTTTTCTTCTCTGCTTTCCCCTTTGGTAACTATGTTTATTTTCTATGTCTGTGAGTCTGTTTCTGTTTTGTAAATAGATTCCACATATCAGTGCTATTATGTAATAATTTGTCTTTGTCTGACTTACTTGATTTAGTGTGATAATCTCTAGGTCCATCTGTGTTGCTACAAATGGCAATATTTCAGTCTTTTTTATAGTTAATATTCCATTGAACATTTTGCCATGTCTTTTTTACACATTCATCTATTGATGAACACTTACGTTGCTTCCATGTCTTGGTTATTGTAAATAGCACTGCTATGAACACTGGGGTGCGTATATCTTTGCAAATTAGTTTTTGTCTTTTCCAGGTATACACCCAGGAGTGGGATTGCTGGGTCCGATGGCAATAGTTTTTAGTTTCTTAAAGAATCTCCCTATTGTTTTCCATAGTGGCTGCTCCAACTTACATTCCTGCCAACAGTGCAGGATGGTTCCCTTGCCTCCGTACGCTCTCCAGAATTTATTCCTTGTAGAGTTTTGGGTTATGGCCATTCTGATTGATTTGAGTCATCATAGTTTTGACCTGTGTTTCTCTTATAATTAGGGATCTTAGCATCTTTTCCTGTGCCTGTTGGCCATTTGTATGTATGTATGTCTTCTTTGGAGAAATGTCTATTTAGGTCTTCTGCCCATTTTTTGAAAAAACTTGCATTTTTAGAAATGTTAGTTGGCTTTCTGTGTAGAGAATAACTGGAAGGGCAGGGGGCAGACTGTGGGCAGAAAGAGTAACCAGAAAAACTTTGTAGCAGCCAGGAAGGAGTGTGCTGGACACTTGTCCTGGGCTGGGGTGAGAAGCGGGCAGATTCGGGAGAGATCCAACCAGTAGAATCAGCAGGACTTCATGGACAGTAGAGAAGTGTTAGAGGGAAGAGCTGCATTTAGCGTATTTTAAAGAATAAAATGTGAATTTCATGGTTCTTGCTCTAGAGCAGCATTCTATTGTTCTCCTAGTTCATTTTTTGTAGGAAGGACAGGTTAGGTGTTAGAGGAGCAGGTGTGTTTGGTTTTCTATGGACTTTTGGTCCATTTGGTTTTCCCTAAAATGTTTCTTGAATTCATGCTACTTGTAGCAGAGTCTTTCAGTAAACTGTTGATGTGTGCAGGCTCTTAGGAACAACACTGCTAATTTGCCATTAAAAGGGGAATGAAATACAAAAGTAAGATGAAAGGGATTATACAAATCTTCTCCACATAATGCTCCTTAGGTGCTAAGATTGGACATGTCTTTTACCTTCAAATAATTATATTCTGACTTTGTTCTGTTTCTATACATGTAAACATATGTTTGAAATTGCCTTATTCATGAGCCTTCATGTGTATGGTTGGGAACAACAAATTTATTTCCATCAACCTTGGATAATGTGTTTTTATAATGGGACATTCTATCCTTAAACATACCACAGTGTTAAGAGAAGAGTACCACTTGTCCTGTGGAAACCACGCCTAGTGCTTCTCCTCTGTGGTTGGTTTCTGGGATACCTCCCTGGGCAACAGAAGCTGTGTTTCATTTGAGCATTTCTCTTCTGGCTGATAAGGTTTTATTCATGGCTCAAGAGAGCAAATAAATGTATTGCATAAATATCCCCTCATTATCTGAAGGTCTTGCTTTTTCTATACAATCCAGGTTTTCAAATGGTAAAATTCTTAGCTTACGTAAGATTTAAAAAAAAACCTGTGGTAATTATTTGGTCCATTTCCTCCTTCTCCCTTTTAGCTTTTGCAATATTAATATTAGTCCATTCAAGTGAAATAATGATACAGCCATGCTTGAAAAACTTTTTTCCAGCTTGGGATTCTTTGAATGCAAGGGAAGCTCTTTAGAATTTTACCATATGGTGGGAAATGCCACGTTGACAACCACAGGAATAATGTTTTCTGCCAATGAGACAGCATTACTGGGGTGGGGGAGGAAACGGGGCGTATTATCAAATGGGGCCATATTCATATTCATATGAGACTAGACTTGAAAGAAAGCTAAGCTGTTTATGCAGTGTTTCATCTGCCCAGGTAAGGAGCTCACTGCTTTACACGCACTTTCTCATGTGACTTTCCCGAGAGGAGGGAAATGAGGTTGGGAAGATTAGCTGGGCACACTTTTTAATGTTGTACAATGGATGGAGGTAAATTTGGACTTAGCTTTTCTGATTTCAGAGTTTATTTTTTAATCAGTTCAGTATCCTTTAAGTTGCATGTGGGGCTGTTTCAGGGGAGAGCATAGTAGGAAGGTGGGGAGAGGAAGGAGGGAAGGAAAAGAGAAATTGCATAGGTAAGCTAGTTGCTGTAACAAAGAGAGCCGCAAACAGATCATGGCTCAGGTTTTATTTTGGCTCATCTGGCAGTATTGGCCCTGTGGAGTGGTAGTGGGGCTGCCACTCTTTTCAGGTGTTGAGGGATCCAGGCTACTGAGAGTTCTGTCATCTTTACCATGTAGCTTTAAAGGATGATGTAGTCCACCTCAAGGGGCCGACTGCGGAGAGGAATATGTGTGGAGAGGATTTTATGGACATGCCTAGTTATGACACGGAGAGGCTTCTCAGCACAATCCTGCCATCTGACTGTTACCTTTCATCTCGGCCTGAGAAGAAGTGGATTCTCTCTGTCACAGGATATAACCAGTTGAGTAAAATGTCAACCTGTATGTCGAGTAAACATGTTTAACCTAGAAAGGATGACACAGCAACATAAGACTGGATGATCGCTCAGCTCAGTTTTTGAACAGCACGCGCTGTTTCCACAGATAAGCCAAACAGGACTAAACAAAACAGAGGAAAAGATAACTTGACTCTTGGGGTTAGTGGACAACCACTTGATTTTCTGAACAGAGCAGCTTTGCCTTCTCCCCTCAGAACGTCGGAGTACTGCGTCCCTGGATTCCCTGCTCCTGTTTACAGTTAGGGCCCAAGCAGGTTGAAGTCACACATTCTCAGACCACCTGACCCCTGATTTTCATTTCCCAGGGTAGTTCAATCCCTACTATATCAGCCTGCTGATTGCTGGGTTGTTAATGGTTGATGAGTGTCAGGGAGGTTCTTCCTTGTGGTGAGGGCCGTTCCCTTGTGAGTCTTATGATAATCATTTCCTTATGTTGCCAGTCACCACAGAGGAGGAGGGAAGGGAGATAGGCATCCCAAGGCCCTAAATGCCAGGACGGATGACCAGATGCCTGTCCTATATACAGGAGGAACGAAGCCCGAAGTACACGGCTAAAGGGACATGCAGGCAGGCATTACTGCTTTGAAGCAATAAAATAAAACTTTTTCATAAGTCTTTCAGTCTTGATCATTTTACTCTGTGTATGTGATTTTTTCCATAAAACAACAAGTCAGGAGTAGTCCCACTGCTCTAGTCCGACTGCATACAGCCACCACTGCATGCCTGTTGCCTTAGAAGGGAACTGTAGGCCATTTTTATTCAATTAAATATCACAGCCCACTCAAAACAAATATTTCCATCTTTCTTGGAGATCTGGACACAGAGTAACTTGCTTAAGGTCAGAGCAAGAAGAATTCCAGTTGCATGGAGTGTCCCGATTACAGCTCTGTCAGTTAATTCATGGTGGGCAGGAGAGGTGGCTTGCAGACAGTAAGGCCTTGATACATGTCAGTGACCTTCTCCTAATAAACTTAGATGCTCTGTAAATCAAGGAAGGTGTCTGCCATTCTCAGACTAGTATATTTCATGACAGCCAAATTCTAAAAGAATTGGTATTGATGTTCCATTGGCAAGGTTTCCAGGCCGGATATGATTTATAGGAACAGCGTTGTGCATAAGAGTGTACATGGCTCACATGGGACATTGGAGACAGCTGTCTTAAGTTTTCAAGTAGTTTGACTCAAGGGGAGCATAGAAAATTTCTTGATTTAAAGTTCCGAAATTGCATTTCAGGAAAAGTTTGAGCAAACGCATGTGCTTACTAACTCCCCCAAGGTCCCTCCAGAAGGCTGTCTTCACATTCACAGCTTGTGTGCTGAGTCCCTTCAGCCGTGTCTGACTCTGCCACCCTGTGGACTGTAGCCCGCCAGGCTCCTCTGTCCATGGGATTCTCCAGGCAAGAATACTGGAGTGGGTTGCCATGCCCTCCTCCAGGGGATCTTCCCAACCCAGGGATCGAACCCAGGTCTCCTGTGTCTCCTGCATTGCAGACGGATTCTCTACTGCTGAGCCACCAGGGAAGTCTACTCGTAACTTACTCTTTGCTCAACTTACTTACATGCCATACCCGTTGCTGGGCGCTGGGCTTAGCCCTCTGCATGCGTTTATTTAATACCATCCTATGGAGGACTTATGTAGATATTACCTTGGGCATTTAGCCTGAGGAAGCTGCCAGGATCTCACAGCTCACAGAAATATGTCATCTAATACAGTAATGGCTGTAGGTTTCCAGTGAAAGCTGGCATGCAAACTCACATTGTCTACATGGGCCATGACTACAGCCACTCAGCTCACTCATGAAATGAGTTCATTCACTCATTAATTTGTCATCATTTATTTAACAAGTGTGTATTGAGAACTTAAACCATGTACCAGGAGGACCCAAAAATGAGAGTCACAGGTCCTGCCCTCTTGGAATTCCCCATCTAGTAGTTTATTAAAAGTGGTATTGTATTTTCTGGGGCTTCCCAGGTGGTGCTAGTGGTAAAGAACCCACATGCCACTGCAGGAGACATAAGAGACGTGGGTTTGAACCCTGGGTCTGGAAGATCGCCTGGAGGAGGGCATGGCAGCTCACTCCAGGATGCTTGCCTGGAGAATCCCATGGACAGAGGAGTGTGGCAGGCTACAGTCCATGGGGTCGCAAAGAGTTAGACGCGACTGAAGCAACTTAGCACACACGTGTACATGTTGTATTTCTTCCTTGGTGGCTGCATTTTAGTAACACAGATATTTTGTAGCTAGATGACAATATTAAACAAGATGGTTAATAACCTTATGAGACAGTGCACACGAAAATTTAGGGAGTGGCATTTGGCTGGAGAATGGGAAACTGTCTAAGGACAGATTGCAAAATTAAACCTTCACTTGCTAATTTATTCTTTTTCCTATATATTTCATCTGGATTCCTTTATCTGCAAGAATTGATTCTTCTGATGCGTAATGTTTTGTATGGAGTATGCAAGGATAAATTAAATTTTCCATGCATCTAAGGTTTCTTTTGGGCTTAGACCTAAGCTTGAAATACTGATAACGACAGATGGAAAGGTTCATTGCCTTGGAGAGGTACATAGGAAATGCTGTGTGGTTCAAGGGAAGAGAGAACTAGAGAAAACTTTGAGGGGGAAGTGACATTTGAGCCAGACTTCACCAGATAGATTGGGTTATAAAGTGAGGTGTGGGTTCATTTGAGGCAGAGAGAACTATAGAAAGGAAGGTACAGAGAAGAGGGACTAGCAAGAAATAAACCTGAACTTTGAGATATGAGAAATACTTGAGAGGTGTTAATGATTGACTTACTAAGCACCTTCCAAGAGCTCGTCATTATGTTGATAATCCATTTTGGAGACTGGACTATTTTAAAAATCCAAGTAAGATAAAATCATCTAAAAATTTTTGAAAGTACATAAAATTATGAAAAGAAAAACTCCACAAGAAACTCCTTCACCTAATTGAAGCCACTGGCTAACATTTGAATATTTTCCTTCAAGTCTTTTGCATTTAGTTTCTGTACGTCTTTGTGAATAGTTGAAATCATGTATTACATTCTAGCTTTTCATTTTAGATAATACCAGCATTTACTTGTGTTATGAAGAAGCTCTTGGAAACCGTCACATTGAATGGCCTTGCGCTGTTCCGTCGCTTGGCTTTGTCACAGCTGACTTTACCCCGCCTTATTGTTGGAGGTCTCGGGTGTCCCATGCTCTCCACTATAAACAGACTGGCTGTTTTGTATTTTTCAGATGTTAAGGCTGAGACACTTCACTAAGGTGAGGTGGGGACTGACCTGTTCAGTTACCAAGAGCCAGAAGGAACCCAGAGACTTGGTACACAAAACTCAGCCCTGTGACTCGAGGTTCTGGGGCTGATTAGCTGTTGAAGTTTGTGTCCTGAGAAGTCTGTCCTGAGTGGGCCACTGACCTTCTGACTCCCAGGAAGGAGACTCATTGACTGTCAGGCTCAAAGATCTTTGGTGACTCCTCCCATTTCCCAGGGGCGTCTGTATGTTAGGAAAGGACCAAACCATTGGATTTCCAAGTTGAGAAGAAGACCTGTGAAAGGGCCGAGATGCTCTGCTCACCCTCTTTGACCTGAAATATGGAATGGGCAGGAGGGACGGTGGAAGTCAGTCTTGAATTCAGTGGGTTCTAATCACCTGTTAGTTGGAGTTCAGTTCAGTTCAGTTGCCCAATCGTGTCCGACTCTTTGCAACCCCGTGAATCGCAGCACGCCAGGCCTCCCTGTCCATCACCAACTCCCGGAGTTTACCCAAACTCATGTCCATCTAGTCAGTGATGCCATCAGCAACCAGCAAAGCATTTTCTTTAGGAAGAACCCTGAGGAGGAAGCTCACACCTGCCTTGCTTGGATTGTGACTGTTGTCTCATACCCGTGTTTATGACTGTTTGATTGTTTGCTCTAAACCTGGCCTGCTTTTCATGGGTCCTTCTTATCTTTGGTCCCATCTTTCCTTTATGACTGTTCACTCTAAAAGGAGGTAATTGGATTGGAGGGAGACACAGGTTCTCATGGAGCATGCTGCAATCAATTCAGCTATTAAGTCCATCGTAAATCCCAGCAGACAGCAGTGTAGCAGCAATGTGGTTCTGTATACTGAATGTGTGTTCATAGTAACAGCGCCTGGAGGCCTACTTGTGTTATGGTTCAGCAAAGGAAGGAGGCAGGAAGGAGACTGTTAGCTTAGGGCAAAGAAACATCTGCTCCATGAGACAAAAGAAAAAAGAGCCATACCACATTTTACATAATAAATGCTGTTTTTAAAGTTTCTCTGGAATTAATTTCCCATCTTAAATCATGCTTCTAACTTTCTTAGGAACTTCACTTTTTAGAAGAACCATTTTATTAATTTCTTGAGAGAAAGCAGAATTTCTTAAAAATGTGCTAACTCTGAGATGAGTCTGTCTTTATTCAAATCTTGGCTCCATCATTTAATAGCTTTGTGACTTTGGACCTATCTGCAAAACACAAAAAATATTGACAGCTATGACAAAAGGTATTTATATAGATTAGATGTGAGAAAACATTTTAGAATACAATATGGGAAATAAAATTCAATACTTAAAATATGACTATAATTTATATATATGTTAAAATATAAAAATAATGTTAGTTATTATGCAAGTGATACTATGCATATAAAATGAAATTTGGAACACTATTGTTCTTACTGTGAGCCAGGTCTAGAGGACTAGGCACATTATTAGTACATTCAAAATAATTCATGGTATGTTAGATTAAAAGGATGGAATGAAAGCACTCCAGAGTAGGAGAGTTTCAAAGTAATTCAACTGAACTGTGAGACTAACTAGATACATAAACACAACTGAATTCTAAAGTGTTTTACTCTTATGTTTATCATATGATATTTTATCACCAATCTTTGTTCTACAGGTGTAGGTTCTTATATTAATATCTATCTTTAGTTTGAAATATGGCGCTGAATGATTTTGTGGCATTAAATTGGGAATGAGTTCAATTTTAGGTTCCCAGAAACTCTGTTTATGGTCAGATGGCCGTGCCTGCCTTCCATTTAGTTTCGTTGGGGGGAAAGTGGGTATTAAGGCATTAAACACACTCTAAAATTTCAATCAATATTACATGACTACTTTATTTATCTATATGTAAATTTATAAGCAATGTTGGCCACCTGAGTTAAACAGAAAGTAAAACATCCAGGAGTGAAAAATATAGTTAAGTGTTGTGAAATGGCTATTGCACAATCCCTGCTATAAAATGTTTTTATGAAATCCAGATGCCCTCACTCAGAGCCTTTCTGATTCATATTTATTACAGAATCTTTGCCTTACTTATTCTTCTGAACAGAATTGGAGCCATAAATAAAAACAGTTTTGTAGTAAGCAAAACCTGACATCAAAAGGAATATGGAACTTTGTTATCACATGGCTAATCACCCAGTCATTTCTTTCCTCCTTCTTTTATTCACTCCTTCTTCAAAGATATTCTAATCACCTATGAAAACACCAGTTGCTTTGCTAGGCACTTGGTTTAGAGAAGCAGGTGGGGAAGATTCAAAGCCAAGTAAGGAACAGATCTTTCTGTGTCACCTTGCTCACAATCAAGTGGACAAATTGTGTTCATACTGATTAGTGTCATCCAGAAAAGTAATGTTATAGTTTTAAGTCCTTGTGTTAAATAGTCACAGAGCATTGACTTTAATTTTGTTGTATTCTCATACTCATGCCCTGGATTGCTTTTCTAATTTCTGATTACTGCCTTTATTCTTCCCTGGATATCCTTCATCCTCTTTAATAGCATCTTCCTTGTAACATAATCAGAATGCCCACTGACCACTAGAGTCATGTAGAAAACTTTTATCCTGTTCATCCTGATTTTATCAGGTGTATCGGTTAGTTTTTGCTGGGTAACAAACCACCCTGAATTTTTCTAGATTTAAAAAACAGTCATTTTATTTCTCATAATTCAATGAGGTGGTTGGGCAGGTTTCCTCATCTGGGATTTGTGGCCTCAGATGATTGAGGTGATGGAAGCTTCTTACCTTGTGGTATCTCATCTTTCTTAATCTTTCGAACATGGTAGTCTTAGGGTTCTTAAGATAACAAGTGTTTTCTTGTATCTGGCTTGCATCAGAGCAACGCACATGCCCAAACCCAGATCCAAAATCTATGTGGATAAATAGTTTTTCTACTTTTTTGTTTGCTCTGCTGCACAGCTTGTGGGATCTCAGTTCCCAGACCAGGGATTGAACCGAGATCACAGCCCAGAATCCTAACCTAGGCCACGAGGGAACTCTCTAGTCTTTCCATCTTGATGGAGAAGCTCCAGGGTCACAAGGCAGAGGGGCACAATACGGGCAGGGAAGGACTCTGTGGCTCTTTGTGTCAGTTATCTACAGTGCCTGGAGAAGGTGCAACCCAGAGGGGACAGCCCACCTCTTCAGTGAGAGTCTGTCTGCTGTCTGCTGGAACTGCTTCCCTGGCCCCCAGTGAGGATGGATGCAAAGAACGATGGGACATAAAGCCTCTGAGTGGTTATGTGTCTCAAATGACAGTTTTGCCTTATTTGATTTACTCTCAACAAAATTCATTTAGGCCTTTGAGAGTCATATTCAAAGACACGTGAGTTTCCATCTTTAACCTCTCAGTGGTTGGAAGTGGTTTTCCTGATAGCTATGGAGTTGACAGAGGCTGGAGGGTTGTGGATGGTGGTTTATGTTTTCACAAGCAAAACGATGAGCTACTTGTTGGTCCCATATAGTCTTCCAACCTCTCGAACATTACCTGTCCCATTTCCTAGTGCTGGGGTCCCTTGTACCCATTTCAATTAATAAATATCCTTATCCTTTAAGATCCAATTCTCAATGCTCTCTCTAGCAAGTCTCCCTGCCCTTGTCTCCCCTGGGTATGGGTCATCTCAGTTCAGTTCAGTTCAGTCGCTCAGTCATGTCTGACTCTTTGTGACCCCATGAACTGCAGCACGCCAGGCCTCTCTGTCCATCACCAACTCCTGGAATTCACCCAAACCCATGTCCATTGAGTTGGTGATGCCATCCAACCATCTCATCCTCTGTCGTCCCCTTCTCCTCCTGCCCTTAATCTTTCCCAGCATCAGGGTCTTTTCCAGTGAGCGAGTTCTTCGCATCAGGTGGCCAAAGTGTTGGAGTTTCAGCTTCAGTATCAGTCCTTCCAATGAATGTCATCTCAGCTGTCTCTAATTTCCTGTAGAATGCTGTAGCACTTGTGTTGATTTATCTACCAGCCTCTTTTACCCTGCAGGATTTGAGTTCCTCAGTGTGCCTTCAGCTTAGTTCAAGTTCAGTCGCTCAGTCGTGTCCGACTCTGCGACCCCATGAACCGCAGCACGCCTTATCCTCTGTCAAATCCAAGACAGTGTCTAGTCTACCAGGGATATGATGATATAACTGATAGATAATCCCCTGGGGAAGAAGAAGACGATATTTGACCTGGTGCCCAAGTCTTTTCTCTTTGTATTGTTAATGCTCTATTTCATTTTCTCTCAAGTCATCAACATGGCAGACCATGGTCATGTGTGGATTTCTCTGTCAATTCCTCCATTGCAGAAAGTCAGAAAGGGAGGCATACATTCATCCCACACAGTGTATACTGAACATCAAGTTGTATCACACATGTTTTATATGACAGAGGCACAGCAGAAAACAGAAATGCATAAAGCTGCTACTTTGGTGGAGGGATACTCAAAACAAACATAAAAAAGTATATAAAATGTTAGACGTCAAATATTGATGTGTTTTAGGTGGGGAAATAGGACAGGTGAGGAGAGACATCCTAGTGACTGTGGTGAGCCATTCTGTGATGAGTAGCCAGGCAGGGCTTCTCAGGTGTGGTGACGTGAGCAGCAACTGGCAGATGTTTAGGGAAGAACAGGCTGAGCTGAGGGGCTGGCGTATGCAAAAGCCCTGAGATGGAATGGCCTGTCTGAGGAACGGGAAGAAGGCCCATGTGACTGAAGTCCAGTGAGTGTGGACGGGGAATAGGAGATGTGGGGAGAAAGTTTCAGGCTAGGTCATGTAGGGCCCTGTGGCACGTGGCAGAGACTGGCATTTATCCTGAGGGAGACACGGGCTGCTGCTAGTAGAGAATAAAGAACCAAAGGCTTTGAGAATTACATGGGTTTGGAGAGAGGCATGAGAGAGGGAAGATGTGTGCCTCTGTGCTGTGATCTTTTTTCTGTCTTTCCTCCTACACTGAGCAGGTTTTACCCTGCTGCATTCCATGAAAAATCCACTCTCAAGACTGAGTCTGTGCTACTAAACCAGTGTCTGTGAAAATGTATATAATACCATTTGAACGCATGTGGAAATGCTTTCTGGCACCAGAAACAGATACATAGCTCAAAGACAAAGGCTATATAGGTGTTGTTGGTAATTCTTGCTCTTTTACTAGACAGAATCCTTTTAAAAGTGAGTCCCGTAATTATATATTGCTTTTATTCTAATTTATGTTTTCAAGAAAAATAGTTTTTAGAGTCTACATGGTTTTACACAGTCTATGTTAGTTTTACAGGTCTACATAGTGCTGCTTAAATAGTTTTGGTAGAACCCAGCTAAGTATATGTTAAAAATAAATAAGTAGCTATTTAACTTAAAATGACCTTGTGGTCATCTGGCTGGCCATGGGATGATGTACAGGGCTGAGTATTGACTTTCTGCATGAAAAGCCAACTTGAATCAAGAGCTTTTTTCACAAACTCATTTTTTAAGAAAGAAAGCTTATTAAAGAGCAGAGAGTGTTCTCTTTTAAGTGTGGTGGGAATATATTGACCATATATTTTTAATTTATTACAGAAGTAATATATTGTATTAAATGTATACAATATAGAAAACTTTCGAGTTCTTAGAAATGTCGTTGTAGTCAGTTCATAGTGACATTTTTTAAATCAAGCCAAATCAGCCTTGTTATGAACACATTCATTTATTTTCAAGGTAATTTAGTCATAGCCAAATATTTGGTTTCATATGATTAATTTTGGGCTGTTACGTGCATTGTTCAAAGAAAATAATTCGTTATCATATTTGCTTGCATTGGCAATCAGTAAAAAAACCCTGCTGCTTGCCCCTGTTTTCATGGTGTAGTCTTCCCAGTACCAGAATCCATGGGACATTTAGAGGTCAGCAGGGGTTGCAATGCTCTACAGCTGCTAACAGCATCAGTTTCTGCTGTGAAACAGAAGAGTTCCTTCAATATGTAGGAAGTTGCATTGTTCAGAGAACAAGAACATTCTACATATCTCATCTCTTCTACCTGGGGAGCCACCCTCAAAGCGAGATTATAGGCTTGTCCATTTTCAGAGGGAAACTCCTTGAAATACGGTTTGTGGGATTCTCTTTTGGTTTCACAGTAATCAGTTGGTTGAACAGCTCTTGAAACTAGTCCTTCCCACTGAGTGCATTTTGCCACCAGACTGAGTTTGTGGGTCTTTTGTAATCATGAGCTAGGTGTGTGTGTTGATGGATATTTAAAATTAGCATAGAGTTTAGAGTTTGGGTTATGTTCCCTGTTTACTATGTATTTTTTGGTTGTAATTTCTACAGTCAGGAAACACATAGTATTAATAAGTAGGGGGAAAAATCCAAACCCTAAACTCTATGCTATTTTCAAATACCCATCAGCATATTCATCTAGTGGATGGGGAAGATTCCCTGGAGTAGAAAATGGCAACCCACTCCAGTCTTCTTTGCCTAGATGATTCCATGGACAGAGGAGCCTGGTGGACTACAGTCCATGGGGTCACAAAGAGTTGGATATAACTGAGTGAATGAGCACACACACAAATGCCTACAGTGGGGTTTATTAATAATTAAGTAGGGTGAGAATTCCAGCACAAGCTGGAATCAAGATTGCCAGGAAAAATATTAATAACCTCAGATAGGCAAATGACACCACGCTTATGGCAGAAAGCAAAGAACTAAAGAGCCTCTTGATGAAAGTGAAAGTGGAGAGTGAAAAAGCTGGCTTAAAACTCAACATTCAGAAAACTAAGATCATGGCATCCACTCTCATCACTTCACGGCAAATAGATGGGGAAACAGTGGCTGACTTTATTTTCTTAGACTCTGAAATCACTGCAGATGGTGACTGCAGCCATGAACTTAAAAGACGCTTGCTCCTTGGAAGAAAAACTATGACTAACCTAGACAGCATATTAAAAAGCAGAGATATTACTTTGCCAACAAAGGTCTGTCTAGTCAAAGCTATGGTTTTTCCAGTAGTCATGTATGGATGTGAGAGTTGGATTATAAAGAAAGCTGAGCACCGAAGAATTGATGCTTTGGAAGGGTGTGGTGTTGGAGAAGACTCTAGAGAGTCCCTTGGACTGTAAGGAGATCCAGCCAGTTCATCCTAAAGGAAATCAGCCCTGAATATTCATTGGAAGGACTGATGCTGAAGCTGAAGCTCCAATACTTTGGCCACCTGATGCGAAGAACTCACTCACTGGAAAAGACGCTGATGCTGGGAAAGATTGAAGGTGGGAGGAGAAGGGGATGACAGAGGATGAGATGTTTGGATGGCATCACCAACTCGGACATGAGTTTGAGTAAACTCCAGGAGTTGGTGATGGACAGGGAAGCCTGGCGTGCTATAGTCCATGGGGTCGCAAAGAGTCGGACAAGACTGAGCGAGTGAATGGAACTAAGGGTGAAAATAGAATTAACCTATAAACACATATGGACTATGTCTCCACCTATAAGCCTTCACACTTTCTTGTAAATGTTTTGCTGAAGAAGTGTTCTTATTTAGCATATGAGGAGATCATTATGGCTGCAGTGGAAGAGACTTATTTACGTGTGCAGGCGTGAATGCTCAGTCATGTCCAATTCTTTGCAGCTTCAGAATGTAATATACTACATGAAAAGTGAAAGTGAAGTCACGCAGTCGTGTCTGACTCTTTGTGACCCAGTGGACTGTGGCCTGCTAGGCTCCTCTGTCCATGGGATTTTCCAGGCAGGAATACTGGTGTGGGTTGCCATTTCCTTCTCCAGGGAATCTTCCCGACTCAGGGTCCAAACTGGGTTCTCCCGCATTGCACACAGACTCTTTACCATCTAAGCCACCAGGGAATCCCTATATATTACATACTATGCAGAGAACTAGAAATAGATCTTGAGGTATTACATTTAGACCTGCTGAGGTCTAGTTTACAACAACCACCACAATATGCAGTGGGAGTCAAAGTCTAAGACCGTGTCTGGGAGATCATGAGTCACAGCTTCATGGAGAGAGGACCCAAATCAGCTAGTAAAATCTCCAGAAAGCTAAATAAGGGAAAGAGGCCCTGAGGTCCAGTAGGAGGGAATTTTCCTGTGCCATCAGCACCTCCATGTAGACCTTCCGTTCCCTGGGATCTCTTTGGTCATCTGTTCAGGAGGGCTTTGTGGCATCTTCTTGGGCTCAGGGATGTACATCAAGCAGAGTCTTCAATTTCTAATCCATGAGTCTAAGAATGAGTGGGAGGACGTGATAGATTGCAGATGAGTGCTCTGTAATCTTCAGGACTTGCTTTTCATTCGCCAGGGAACATTGTGACTTTCCAACTTGTTTGTTATCAATGAAGATTTTATTTTTAAAAAACATAACAGTCATTTCACACATTGCCAAATAATGGGCTTCTGCTATTGATAATATTAGATGAACTTTACACCTTTCCTGGAATATGTGAATTTGAAATCTTAAGATAGCAGATTCAGAGACACAGATACAGAGAGACCAGACATTTCTCTGTTGAATCATCACTCAACTCATGATGAAGGTACTAGGAGAGAGAAAGGATTGTAAAGCTGAAGTTAATATTGGCAGTTGAATTAGAATATCTTAAAAATATTGGTTTGCTTCGATGCATGCTACACAGACCTTAACCATGTTTCTTTCTGATCCTTTGTGAAATGAAAATGCCAGTACAGGATGAACTCTTTTGATAAACTGCCTCCCAATTTTAGAGTATATTTAAAGTTAATCCCTAAGAACTAATATGCAATGATGCCATTTTCCTTTTATTTTTATTAGCCTCTGTTTTATATCCCACTGCTTATCTGATTTGAAAATGGTTGTCATATTTGGAGAAAGTTAATATTGAGGCATGCCAAAACCTTAATAAACTTAGTCTTGAACTAATATTTCAGGCTCTTAGGGGATTTCTGTGTGCTAAGATAGATTTTAATATTACAGAAATGTAATAGTGACCTTTCCATAAAACCTTAATAAAATTACTTTGTGATATAAACTGCAGAAGGGACAAGAACTTTCTTGAATAAGGGTATGCATGATTTATCTGTATTTCATGGTTTGTCTTATATCTCATTTCTTCAGATCACTTGTGTTTTTCTTTCCCTTAAGTCAAACAACAGTCATTTCCATAATTTAAATAGAGAACAGAACACAGAATTTTCAAAGACATGTTTTCCCTTTGCACCAGTGTCATTTAACTGCTGCTGAGGTACTTGTTGTCTTCATAATTCTATTAGTTTCTAGGTTGGTAAAAGAAGTTAGCAAGATAAAAAATTTTACCGATAAGTTTCAGTTATTTAATATCAGAAATACAATTTGGAAGTGGCATGTCACTTTAGCAGTAAAGCAGTGTATAAGGGCTCCTGACATGTGTTGACTGAGGATACTGTATTCAGTTTATAAAATTAAAATGATGAATATTTGGCAAAATAACTGCAACTTCTTAAATTAAAATGTTGACTGATATCCTGAAATTGAAACTCTTTGTTTCCCAGAGACTAGCAAACAGATGACCAAAAATGACCAAAGTCTGAAATCCACAGCTTGACTTCATATTTTTTGCCAGCTCTAGTTTAGGGTAGGAAAAAAAAAATCTTAAGTATAGCCAGTATGAATCATTATTTTGAAAACTGCTTTTTGTGGTCCCCTGGATGGCTTGACCCAAGAATTTCTTTAAAGGCCACAAAACAAGGGCAAAATGATGACTTTTAAAGGGTAGAAAGATTTGCTTTTTATTAGCTTCAAGACCATTTGCACTGAAAAATTGGATGGACATTTCCCGAAACAATCAATCAGTGTGTATCTGTTTGTCAGTTGGATTTTAACCCATAGTCTTGTGCAGGATAACCAGAAACCATTTCATTGGAAACTTGAAGTGAACAGACTTCTTTGGGTCAGAGGGATTTGGAGAGAGACTTGACAGTGCCCGGTGATCGGGACTCACCCGACTTCAGTTTCTGAAAGTAAAATCCCATCTCACCCAGTGCAGCAGTCCCGTTCCAACCCCCAGGAACAGAGCAACAGCTAAATCCTTGAGTGACTAGAAGTGTCTGCTCTGAAACTGCTCACTTCATTGTAAGTAATTCTTATTTTCCTGAGGTTGATTTAAAATCGACATTTCTGAGACCACTGATCTTTGAGATAGAGGTTTTCCTCTGAATGAACACAGAATGTTTAAATTGCTCCCTCTTCCACATGGGCGATTTTCAAAGCATGCTCTGAGTCAGAAAGAGGATGCGATGGGTATTGGACGAGGAGTTCAGTCATGACCGGGCCTGTTACAGCTCCGCCAATAGAACTCAGCTCACCAGTTCTTGACCGCTGTTTCCACCCAGTTACAGAAAAGCTTTGGAGAAGGAAATGGCAACCCACTCCAGTGCTCTTGCCTGGAGATTCCCAGGGACAGGGGAGCCTGGTGGGCTGCTGTCCATGGGGTTGCACAGAGTCGGAGACTGAAGCGACTTAGCAGCAGCACAGAAAGGCTTATTTAACTCTGAACTGCCTGGAATTTTCTTTCATCACTTGTTGCTTAAATAGAATGACTTCCTTCACCAGCTGTCTATGTTGTTGATATGCTTCCTAAAATTGTGGGACAGAAATATACAAAATACTCCAAGCAATGGTGGGATCCAAATGAGTTTGCTCAAATGGTTATATCCCTTAATTGAAGTCCTCTCTGAGACTCCATTAAAGTATAAAAGAATTAGCTCTTCACCATTAGCTCTTTAAGGTTGGAGTTTAAAGGAGGTCAGATGCTCTTCATATAAGAAGGCTACTTTTTTTTTTTTAAGAAAAAACAAAAGCAAAAACAAAACCCTTCATGAAGATCTTTGTGTTCCTCACTTTTCCATGAATCTTGGTAGCTTGACCAGTTCTTCCCAGCAGTCATTTTGTAACAGTGAAGCTAGAAGAGCTGTGGAGTTGTGGTCTCATCTGAAGAGGCCACTGATACAGGGGTGAAGCCCTGGGGAGGAGGCAGGGTGGCGATGGCACAGGGCTGCCATGAGGGGGAGGCTCCTGGGAGCAAAACGGATGGAGGCAAAGGGTCAAGCAAAGCAGACCTGTGGGAAGAGGGTCACGTCCACACTGCTACGTTTAAAATGGGTAACCAGCGAGGACCTTCTGGATAGCATGAGGACTCTGCTCCATGCGATGTAATAACCTAACTGGGAAAGGAACGTGATGAAGAAATAGATGCATGTATATGTATAACTGAATCACTTTGTTGTGGAACTGCAACTAACACAGCATTGTTAATCAACTAACTACTCCCATATAAAATAATTTTTAAGAAACTTTTGATTAATAAAAGAGGATCAGTAGAGTATAGGGTGAAGGTGGGAAGTTAAGAAAGACCAGGACCAAGATAAGGGCACTGAGTTTGAAGACTCATAGGATCCAAGTACTCAAACAGGCATTTTGGACAGAATAAGTGGGTAGATTCCATATTTTAAGACATCTATACTGAGTCAATAGGTAGGAAATAGTAATGGTGAGCATCTTTTTATTATTTAAGGAAAATTGGCCGTGGGAGGGTCTAATATAGCTGGTCAAAATATACATTAATAGTAAACCTTTCTCTCTTTAAAACTTTAGGACATGATAATTGATTTAGTGACAGTAGGTATTTTGTACACGGAACCTGATGCAATTTATCATTCATGTAATGATCATAATTGAATCTCATTTCCTCTCCCATTTTACCTTGTGGGTTGGTTTCAATTAGGGCAGAATAAAAATAAAAATATATATAATGGCTTACTCAACACTTATGATTTCATCCAAGTTAAATATAGGCAACCACGTTAATTTTGTTAAAATGCCCACTACAAATATTCCAAAATAGCATCATATGCCAGTAAATGTCATGTACTCAGTGACTGGATCCTGATGTTTTGATCAAAATGTTTTCTCCATTGCATTTAGAACACTGCTCTAACAGCAAAGCTGAGAATTAAAGACACAGTGATCTTTTTAGAGTTAAAATTATTTTACGAGAGCATTAAAAAATAAAGAGACTTACATTCATTTTGCTTTTGCATAGTATTTTTATTTACTGCTTTTGAAGCTGCGCTAACAAGGATCTCTGTCCTTGGCTAAGTTCTAAGTAGGAAACTGTTGAATAGTGATCTTAACTTAGGCATCTCCTTTGTGGAAACGGTCCTTATTTTTGATTTAACTACCTCTCATTAGAGCAGCTTAACTACAATCCCAGGAAAAGATGACTTTCCCTCATCTTGGTCAGAGGCCACATCTCCATTGTCTTTACTGAATTTAAGGAACTTTCATCATGAGCAGCAAGGTCAGAAAGAGGGTTTAAAGTCAAAAGGTGTAAGTTCTGGTTCTACCATCATATGTGCTATGCTAAGATGCTTCAGTCATATCTGACTTTTGCAGCCCTATGGACTGTAGTCGGCCAGGCTCCTCTGTCCATCGGATTCTCCAGGCAAGAATACTGCTGTGGGCTGCCATTTCCTTCTCCAGGGGATCCTCCCCACCTAGGGACTGAACCGGCGTCGCTTAAGTCTCCGGCGTTGGCAGGGTGACTTTACCACTAGCACCCCCTGGGAAGTCTGCATGAGGGAGGCTTGACTTTCTAAGCTCTGCTTTGCACATCTTGCAGCTGGGTGATGATTTCTCACTTAAAAAGAGGCTGTGAACATGCTTGATAAAACGTAAGCCATTACATAGATGCTGGTGCCCTGGCCGTGAGAGTTGAGTGAAGCTTGGTGAGTTGGCGGGGTGAGCCCCCAGCCGCTCCATCGGAGCTGGGTGCTGCCAGCAGCCGCCTTGGTCTCTTGTTATGGCAGGAAGTCCAGCCTCTCTCACCTAATGAGGGTGTCATCCTCCTCGTTTCCAGGTCAGGTCACTGACTTCTGTCTTTAAAACTCGCCTGCAGTTTTGTGTAGCATTTCAGAAAGTGCTGGGTCAAACTTTAAAACCCTTAAGAAACAAAATAATTGATTGCAGACACAGGGACCCAAGCAGTTTTCAGTAACTTTGCTTATTAGCGCTGACAACTGGGAGAACCAAGGGCTTGTCTGACCAAGAGGCAGGGAATTTAGTTACAAAAGCTCTCTTTTGTCTCTCTTTTCCCAGCCTGCCAATATGGCTTGAATTAGAAGTTAGCAACATTTACTAAAATAAAATACAACATGAACTCTTGGGAATGGCTTCGCATCCAACTTCTCTGACCTCTGATATCCTTCCCATTGCCTCTGGGCCTTGTTAGAACTGAGGGATGTTTTTCAGTTCCTATATAAGCAATGGAATCAGGCACACTTTAATCCCACAAAAGCACACTGGTATGAAAGGAACAATTATTTGAAGGCCGTTGACCTTACCAGAATTGCGCAAGCATTTGGCATCTTGAAAGTCTGCTTTGATACTGAAGAGCTGTTCTAGAAATGTCACCATGTCATTACCCTGTCAGTTGCTCCTCAATTCACAATAGCAATGCATTGTTTTTCAACTTACTTGGAGCCATCTGAATGTGGCTTTCATTTTAAGAAATAAAATAATATTTCAGGAAGGACATGTATGGTTCTTAAGTAACATCTGTATTCATATGGAGCCCAAATAATGTGTAATCTTACTCATTGAGGCTAGAAGGAATCAGAAAAATGATTGTTTCAGTCTCTAGTTTCTAAAAGAGGGTAAGGCTCCAAGAACTGAAGGGGCTTCCTCAAGGTCACACAAGTAGTTGGGGCAGAGCTGGGAAGGAATCCAGGTCACCCGTCTCTGATCGCCCTGCTGTTTCCATTCCAGTCAGCTGAAGAGGTCGTATTAATTTTAATATTCATTATGGAAACAATGTAATATATAATTAAAGTCAGACCCTTTTTTAGGCTGTGGGCAAATTATTTATACAGCCATTATTTTGGATCATTCAAATTCACTTTTTTAATGTCACCTTAGAAGACCTGTTTCAAACTGTGTGAACATCGGTGCTGGCATTAAGCGAATGGTGGTGATAAAAACGAAACATTCAGTGTCCTGCTGGTCTGTTGAACAAAGCCAAAGACAGCACATATTCCGATATGAATGTCTAATTTGTATGTGTGTTCTCACATAAACCGATGCACGCAGTAAGTTTCTGCCTCGTTGGACATAACGTTTAATTGTATGATTCTGCACTTGGGAAAAATCAAAACAAAAACCTGTAACTCTTTTTCTGTAAAATGAACTGAGGTTATTAATGATTTCACTTCTTTTTGCTTTCAGACTGTACTTTGCAGCAGTACTGTTGCTTCTCAGACTGCTTTCAGACTGTACCAAAAAAACCACAAAAAACCAAGAGGCAAGGTTTGAGGATTTTGGAAAGAATTTGCAGGAACAGAAAAAAATAAAATCAATCTCCTTAAATTTCATGAATTTTTTTCTCACTATCTCTATTTTATTAGTTTCATCTCTAGCCTTAGTTTAAGTTTTTGAAGAATGGAGGTGGAACAGTTTTGAACATGTAGGTAAGGAGATAACTGAATTTGAGATTTGAAGTTTCTTTAAGTTATAGCTCTTTGACCATAGGATTTTTTCAGGTTGTGTGGTACCCCTATGTGTATGAACATGTAAAAGTTGTTTAATTTTTGGTACCTTTTAGCTCACAACCTAGGGGGAATATTTGATTTTCTCCTTTTATGGTCTAGACTCAGTTCCAGTATACATGGCCTTATACTTTATCCTCATCTTATGACTCTTGTCTAATAATAGCAAAGACCTATTAATAAAATCACTTGGAGAATGTTTAACTATCAGGAATTTTGATTAAATTTTAGCCCATTGTCTGTGTATGTTTATTTTAATAAGAAAGTCGTTTTTAAAATAAAGGATTCTGCAGGCTCTTGAATATGTGCCTGCTCCTAGTCCAAAAATTTCCCTGTTTTTTATGAAGTCCTGTCTTGCTGTCTGTAGACTTATTCCATACACATGCCTGAGGCAACATTCAATAGATTATTCAACTGAAGATAAAATAAAAATCTTTCCTTTGAAATATGCAGATGATTAAGGCAAAGCCAGGCTCTAAAGAGAGCTTGCTTCTCCCTTGACACATGTGATTCGTGTTGGTAATGTTTTGCCTAATAATTGTGGCAGAAGCAGTCCAAGGGCAAATGAAGGGCAAAGTATTGAGGACTGGGTGTCAGAGAGAAGACCTTATGAACAACCCAGGGGCCTCCTCTAAAGAGGGCACCTCTGTGGATAAGAAAACCACACAGCCACACACCATGAGTTCCTACAGGATGTGGTCTGACGTTGGATGACCCAGAGGCCAATCTGAACAGATCTCAAGAGGAATCAGTGGTCAGAGGTCTGAGCTAAGGATGGGGCCCAGCAGACAGGTCATTGGGATATACAGCCCAGGAGTCATGCCGGGCCCCACCAGGCTGTAGAACCAGATGAATATGGAAACTTGTTCTCTGGCTGGGGACCAGGGGGTGAGCAGGATATGAGAAGGGAACAAGAGAGTGAAAACAGCATTTCAAGATCCTGGAGGGGAGAGCAGGTATATGCAAAAATGGTACCAATGTGTGCATTTGAGTAACAGGAAAAGTTTATTGTCCTCTGCCTTGGTTGTTCTTCAGCTTCCTCCCCAGAATAAAATATTCATTCTTTCATTCATGCAGTGTTTACTGAGTGCCCCGTGTATGCTGGACCCTATAGAGAACAGCAAACAAGGCCGGCCTTCCCAGGTTTCCTCCTATAGTGAAGCCAGAGGTAAACGACAGCTCTGACCAGTGTAGCATGGTGTTTCTGCAAAGAGCCAGACAGAGTGCTTTAGTGAAAATACAGAAATGGCATGTAACCCAGTTTCTTTTACTGATACCTAAAGAATAACCAGAACTAACCAAATTTAGAAGAGAGAGTCAAGAATGAGAGGGAAGGAAAAACATGCAAAAGGCTCAGGGTATCTGGGGCAATGAATCAAGTCTGATGAAACCAGAGAGAAGAACGGAAGGGGGGAAATGACACTTTTGGAGCATCTTTTGAGATGCTGGTTTTTGTTTTTTTTTTCATGTAGCCAAAGGTGTTTCTTCTAGACGCTCATGTTTAAACATGATCTTTTTCCTCAGCTCTTTTAGTAATTGTGGCTTTAAAAAAAAAATGGATTTTTAAAGGCTGAGTTTGCTGGCTTAATCTTTATCCAATTTTTTCTTTCTGAGTTCTTAGGAGAAATGTTAGTATTATCAATTTCTTGTTGTCAGGGACCATAAAGCTTTGGGCCCAAAGAAGGAAATGCTTAAACTAACATGTTAAGTACTGCATTGTCTACATTGTAGATTAAACAGACGCTGTGTTGACTGTTCAGTAGCGTCATCCTTTATTTGCTTTCTTCAAGACACCTCTCACCCTAACTGGCTTATTCAGACTTAACCCTGAAGGATGAGGCTCAGAAAAAACTGTTGAGCCATTACCCGTCTATTTTAGGTCTTTATTTTCTACTTCTGCTCTTGGTTGGAAAGCACATGCCAGGACCCAGAAACTCCATATCCTGGATTTTCTATGGCCTTCTTGAGAGAAGTATGCATTCTAGCCAAAGGAACTGTCTGTATTACTTACTTGAGCTCAAGTCCCAAATGCTTTGCTGGTCTCTTTCCCTGGTAAGCTGACCTGGGCCATAGGTAAAAAGCAAAAGAACTTTTCCCCCTTTTTCTTTTTTTTCCCTTTTTCTCTTGATGAAGACTTGACCCAAGGCAGTTGTTCTCAGACTTTAGCTAATATCAGAACCACCTGGTCACTTGGATACACCATGGATTTCTGTACCTGGCCCTCCTAACTGATTTTCTGATTCAAAAGATCTAGGTGGGGCCTGAGATTTCTGCATTTCTAATAAATTCCAGATGATGTCTGCTACCATGCTTAGAGAACTACTGATCAAAGGCAAGCTCTTACGGCAACACCTTTGATCTTTGCCTTATGCTCCTGGCTGGAGTCCCCAGGGGACTTGAGTCCCCACCTTGACTATCCAAATCTTACCATCAATCGCTCAAAGGGTGTTCCAGTTAGGAAGAAACTAAGGCTGAAGGAGAGGTCAACCCAAGCCCTGCGGGATCTTAGTTCCCACTCTGTACACTTGGGTTCTCCAAGGACAAAGCCCCAGACTTTTGTCTTAGCTGGTCAATTAAGAACACCGTGAAACAAGATTCAAGAGAGAGAATTATTTCTGTAATCGAACTATGACTCACACCTAAAACTGTACCTAATCTGTCATGTTGTCATTTTGTTTCCTGTTGCCTCAGACCTCATCAGAACTCTTGTTGTGAAAGTGAGAAAGACTGAACACTCCCCAACTTCATCATGGCTCATGGCACATGCCTGCTACTCCAGGGGATGTGGGGAGTGTCTATTCATGGTGAACTGCTCACATCTACCATAAATTCTATTAGTTCTGGTCTTGAAAACAGGGACAAATTCTTCTCCTCTTGAAAGAGGGTTGGTGGGGACGTGGAGAATCCAGTCACTTATTTACATATACCCCAGGTTTGACGAGTTGTCTTATTTCTCAAGACTGACTATTGTATTTCTCAGGGCTCTTGAGGTTAACTCTGTTGATCTTAAATACTCAGTAGTAATAAAATAATTTCTGCTGTTTGCTGTACTACCTTAGTCAGTAAAAACAGAGGTTCTTTATATCATAAGCATAAAAGAAATAAGATGCCTTTACTTTGCAGAATTTTTATATGTTTACCAAGAAAGTCTTACTAAGACTGTTGTGTTATTCCATGAAGTCAGAGAGAAAAACAGTTAAGTTTTATCTCCCTCTCACCTGGAAACAAAGCTTGATTTATCTTGCATCCTGTCAAACAAAATCTTTTTAGCAGACATGTCTATAATTCACTGCCACAAAAATCATGATATGTTTCTGAAAGATCATACAGAATGTCGTTAAGCCAAGGACTTACTAAACACTGAGGAACTGACACCTCCGAAGGCTCACACTTGCTGCTCTGAACCTCTGCAGCAAACTCTGCATGGAGTTTTCCTTCATCAGTGTTGGCTCCTAAACTCGGGCCTGTGGCTGAGTCCTTCAGAGAAACTTAGCCACAGAGAAGAGATGAATAGCAAGACACTCTCAGGCAGAGAACCTCAGTTATAAACAACTACTTTTTAACATAATTTCAGCCACTTTACACGTTCAAGAGGATCTTGGAGGGCTGGTGTATGAACCCAACAGACATTTCCAAGGGAATTGCTGCAGGCAAATAACCAACAGCCAATCTTTTAAAACAAATTAGTTCTTTTCTTGGGAAACTATATACTTCATCGCATTCCAATTGCCTTAAAACCTGGTCATTACAGAAGGATTTATATATTAACAGCTATTAATTATCTTCAGATGAAGTCGATCCTAAATATCTCAGCCAAACAAGCATCTTTTAGACATGTTTTGTAAAATTCTGATTTAATGAACCCTATGCTATAATTATAAATATCAATATCACCTAATTAAATTGGGAAAGGCAATTCATTTTAACATTTTTTTTCATTTATTTTGTGATCATTAAATTTTAAGAAAGTGACATTTGTCTTGTAAGTATGATTATTGTTGAGGCAGGGGAGATAGAGACCAAAGCAGATATTCGCTGTTTTTATCTTATTCCTATTCAATTTGTGTCTTTTACAAATACCTGGAAATTACTTCTATGTTTTTATATCTTTATGATGAATTTAATAGATGTAAAGGCCTTAGGTTTCTTGTAGTTTAGAATTCCTTAAAGACTAAACCCAGTATCACCATAATCTGCTTTATTTCCAAACATAAGTGTCATAGAAGTTCCAGAGTTAATACCCAAGTTTCAGTCATTATTACTAAGTAACTCCTTCCTCAGAATCAGGTATAACGGTATATGTGAGACTGGTGATATGCAGTTAGCATCCTCAGTCTGGAAAGGAAAAGGAGAATGTTTTACAGCTTTATGTATTAGTTGCTTCCTGCTATTTATTCTTGCCAGAAATTATGGTGGAAAACATGGACATTATTTGAAAATTGACTTATGTGAGAAAAACAAGATTTTTCTAGTCGTCTCTTTACTTTTAAGAACATTTCTCTTGAATGTAAAAATTATAGTCACTCTAAATATTTTAAAATACAGAATGTATTAAAGAAAATAAAAATCACCTAAAATTCAGCCACTGCAATATGTAACTACTGTTTTTATTTTGGTGTATATTTTGCTTGTCTTTTTCTACTATTGAAGTGTGTGTTTTTTTGTTTGTGTGAGGAATATGTATTAAAATATAAGACATAAAAATTTGGATCATACTTACAAACTATTTTGTAAGCAGCTTTTTTGCTTGCTTAATGATATGTTGAGAACATTTGTATTTGCTTGACAAGACTTGTGAATATTTTTGGAAACTCTTCTATGTATTCTCTTGTTCAGCAAAGAACAATTCATTGAAAGCATTATTTTTAATGGACATAGAATACTTAAATACTATTGTATATTTTACCAATTGCTTATTTGTTGCTCATATAAAGATAATTTTTTTCTCCCATAAACAGCAGAACAGGGAGAATGTATTTTTGTACATAGATTTTGTATACATTTTCAAGCCTATAGAAATGTATGAAAAGTTGTTTTTCATCAAACTATACAAGAATTCTCTTACCTCCAACCCTCAACAGCATTGCCTATTATCATTTTCTTAGTCCCGCACCCTTTATATGCTTTTTGAAAAGGTTATTTAATGGCTTGATGATAAACAGAGATATTTTTAGCAAATAGGGAAATTGTCATTAATGATGCAATATATCAGTGTCAAATTAAATTCTTACTTGAAGTAAGACCGTTTATTAAAGGCTCTGAATCATCTGCTGTAGCTGCCCATCTATTTTTAGAAATAAAAGGATTACCTTATTTAAAGATTGAAGAACAGGACGTTGAAATATGCTTAACAGATTCAAGAGACCTTTTGAGTTCTCGAAAACAGCCTTGACTGTTGTCAGCATGGGTTCATTTAAGGCCACGGCTTGTTTGGTTTGATGGGGTTTATATGGTTGGGTAGGACTTTCCTGGTGGCTCAGACAGTAAAGGGTCTGCCTACAATGTGGGAGACCCGGGTTCAATCCCCAGGTTGGAAAGATCCCCTGGAGCAGGAAATGGCAACCCACTCCAGTACTCTTGCCTGGAAAATCCCATGGACAGAGGAGCCTGGTAGAATCAGTCCATGGGGCTGCAGAGTTAGACATGACTGAGCGACTTCACTTCACTTCACTTCACTTCATATGGTTGGATTGGGAAGGGATTAATTCTCTATGGAACTTTTTTATTGGAGGTAGAAGGTAAAAGATGAATGTTTCCCTTAAGAAAACCCGTAACTGAGCCTCAGTGCATTTTTGTTTACTTGAAAGCTATAAGTTATCAAGTGCAAGCAGACGCTTTTACAAATGCATTCATTTGTTCACGAATAGAAGCACAAAAATGGAAAATGTCTTGGTTGACTTGGGGGAAGCTGCGGGTTTATTTAAAGTTTGTATTTATTGTTGAGGTGCAAATTGTTAAAGGGCATTTGGATCATGGGGAAAGATATCCTGTGGAAGTACTTTTCAAAGGGTCATTGGAATAGAAAAACAGAAGTTATCTGAACTCATTTCTAGATGACGTTCTATGCTACTTTCCTTGATTCAGGTGAACAAATATATGTTGAATGCTCGTCTCTTCAAGGCAGAGCAGTGCCTTCTCCTCAGACTGATTTGGCAACTTGCTAAGTAAGCCTTTTAGGAAATATGCCCAGTTTCAGTGGGCCCACTGTACTTGTTTCCTTGGGCTGCTGTTAAAAAAATTACCACAAACTAGTGGCTGAAAGCAACAGAAATTTATTCTTTCATAGTTCTAGAGGCCAGAAGTCTAAACTCAAGGTGCTGCAGGACACGCCCCCGCAGGCTGAAGGGGAAAATCCATCTCTTCCTTATCCAGCTCCTGGGGACTGCCGTCACCCCTTGGCTTGTGGCTGCCTCACTCCAGTCTCCGGCTCCGTGGTCGCAGGGCCTCCCCTCTGCCCCTGCCAAACCTCCCTCTGCTTCGCTTTTGTCAGGACTTATGACAGCATTTCAGGCCGGCTGGGAAGATGTACGATCCATGGGAACCTCTCCACCCTTAAGATCCTTAACTTAATCACATCTGGAAAGTCCTCTTTTGCCATAAAAGAACATTTATAGGTTTCAGAGGCTGGCATATAGGAGTCATTTGGGGGCCACAGTTCAGCCTGACATACCCAGGATCTTCCTTAAATATACCTGATTTCATGGACATCCCCTGTCTGCTCTCTACCAGAACATGAGACATAGTCCAGAAACAAAAAACGATTTGCTGAAGTTTTGACCCAACTGCCATAAAGGAGCAGAGGTGACTCCATAATCCAGCCAGTATACCTGGGATAGGTGGTCTGGTAAGTTTTGAAGACCACCCTCTAGGTCTAGTCAAAGAGATCAGACAGCAGATCTGAGATGTGGGGCAGCTCTCCTTGTCTGGTTCATCCCAGCTGAATGGATGAGAGGATGGGAGGTCATTTCATGGGTGAAGAGCAGGAATATCCTACTGAGTCTCTGGGTTCCCACAGCCCGCCTGAATCCCCTGGCTGGCCTCCCCACTGATGCTTTCCTTCTCTCATCATCTTCTTTAGATGGAGCTTTGTACCACTTGCTCAGAAACAAGGTCTTCTGGGGCTCCCCTTCTCGCTAGTCCTATCCCTGCAGTCCAGGGAGGTTTTTCCTCTACAGCAGCGTGACAGCTAATCCTTCCCAGTTGCGTAAGTACTGAGAAACAATGAGGCTATTTAAAGGCCTGCTGGCCTCCTTCCAGTACCGCTCAAGGTGTTTACTCTGGAAAAGGTACCGAGGAGTTACACATCCCATCCTTTGTGTAAATTCTCCCTCACTTCCCGTGTTCCTTATGAAGGACCATTTCCTGTGGGCTCTGTGGGGGTGAGGTGGTGTTCTTCCAGGAGACAATGAACCTTGAAGTGTCTTCTCAGTAAGGCCTTACAAGGCAAACCAGAGAATTGGAGGAGAGGGTCCTTTGAGGTGGCAGTACAAGCATTTTGGGTTTTGTTTTATATCAGTTAGCTCTGGGTGGAGGTTGGAGATCATTGCACAAAGGACATAGTTAAAGAGTGGTCAGTTCTTCCCTCCCTGCCTTTTAAAAGAAGTAGCTATTTGTCCTTTTAACTTTTGTGGAGTCAGTTGAACTGTGACACACATCTTCATTTATTCCCTTTTAAAAATCAGTTATCTGGATCAAACTGCTGTTAAACACAACTGGTTGGGTCAGTGTTTCCTGGTCTGTAGGTCATAGTTATGCCCAAGGAGGTATTTCAGACAGTGCAAGGAGCAGCCCCCTCTCCCCAACCTCATTTAAAATTGGGAAAATTAAGGATATTCCAGTGTCGTTTTTCAAAAGCACCTCTTACTTTGTTTAGAATTTGCACGCTCTGAAAAAGTAAGCAGTGAAATAGCTCCTACCTCCACTACTAACCTCTTTCAAGATCAAGGTCAAAATTACCCTCCTCTTACCATTAGCCCCACTAATGCCCTTCACACAGTGAGACCTTTATAATGAAATTAGTATCCCAGGTAGACATGAATATTTAAGTAGTAAGGATAGTAGTAAAATCGGAGAAACATCTGCACTGAGCATGTCTGCTGTGTACCCTTTTACTGAAAAGATCCTGGGAGAACCAGAGTTAAACCAATGAAAGATGATGTAAGTTGATAAAAGCTATCTTTTCGTTTTCATTTTCAGTAGGAGGGCTTCATATCAAAAGCTTCTTGTTGTTATTCCCTTTAAAATAAAAACAAAGGACGTATTGAAAGGAATGGTTGACAGGAGTGGAGAGATCATAGAACACCTAAAGATTTGCAGAGGAGAGGTGTTTTGCCCACCAGGGAGGCTACCATGTTGTATTTTCATCTGACTTTAATGCTGATACTTAGGTCCTTGTAGTTAACTCATCTTATTATAGGTCACTGAACAACACACCCACGACAGCCTGAGGGGGTCTGCAGGTCTGTTTCTCTCTGCAGACCTGTTTCAGGATGTGAAAGGCAGGAATGCACACCATTACACTAGAAGCTTGCGTCCACGCTGCCTTGGATGAAGGGGCTCTGTGAGTCGACTCTGAAAAATGGGCATGGAAAGACAAAGAGAGAGGCAAATGGGGAGGACCAGAGACGTAAAAGAGAAGAGACCAGTGGCAGTCACTGTGGGAGAGACACACATGGACCCGCCCCCCTCACAGATGGACTGTCTTCTCCCACCAAATGTGATGTGGCTTGTCTGCCTTGGCCTTCCATAGGAAGCTTCTCACTTCATCTGGGCTGGTTAGCATGCCCTTCACGCTTCCATCAGTCTTGTCAGTAATATGTAATGGACTAGCTCCTCCTTCAAACAGCAACGGTTGCTGTTGTGAAGAAGCTGCCTTAAAATGGCTCTTTGTCTGCTTTCAATTATTCTGGGCTAAAGAATCATGTATCTACCTCTCTGTATGATTTCAACTTTTTTTTTTCCTTTTTGAAATTTGCTTTCTTATTTGCCAAAGGAACATATTCTTATAATAAATAAAATTCCAACATAGAGATAACATGAAAGATACCTTGGTTTTTCAGTCCCAGCCTTTGTTCCCTCCCCAGAAGTAAGCAGAGTCATAAATTTGGAAGGTTCTTTCCAAACTTATTAATAACATATATATACCCAAAGAAGTATATAATTTCGTTTTGTGTGTGTGTATGTTTTTACATAAATGGCACTACACTGTTCACTGTAGCTGTGTATTTAGGTAAATGTTGTCACACTGGTCCTATTCCATATCATTACATGGCTTCCTACAAAAATATGGTTTTCATTTAATGGTATGTATTAGAGACTTGTCACATTCAACTTCACATCTTCTTCTTATGTGTGCCTGTATGAGACTTTTTAACACATCGATGTGATGTGTTAAAGATCCTGTGGAAAGATCCTGAATTTTTCTTTCAATAACTTTCTGGAATAGACTGGCTCATATTTTGCTAGAGGTTTTTATCTGTGAGAATGTGCTTTAGGGTTGGTTGGTTTCTTATTAACGTTTGTGATATCATTCTCGGGGTCTGATAAGGGACCTGGGAAATGAGTCAGGTAGCACTTCTACTTTTTTTTTTTTAACTATCCTGGAAAAACATAGGTACCCAGGATTTACCTTTTCCTTGAATATTGGTAGAACTCACCTGTAAAGCCATCTGGGCCTAATCTTTTGCTATTTTTTTTTTTTTCAGTTTCTTCCAAAATCACTGGTGTGTTTAAGTGTTCTGCTCATTTGTTGAGCCAAATTTATTTTAACTTTGAGAAACATCCACTTTACGTTTTTAAATATTTTGGTTAAAGTTACACATAGCACCTCTCACTGTGTTCACCTTCTCTTTGTATTTATACTCCACCGGCCATCATGGACATCGCTGAGTTTATGGTTCTTCCTCATCCTCCTTCCAACCCTCATCCCTCACTTGCATCACAACCTAGGTATGTAATACATAGCTTGAAAATAAAACAATGATCAGTAAAAGTGACTTATTTTCTGAATATGCATATATTAGATCAAGTCTGGCAAGTGACAGAGAAAGGGGTTGGGTAGGAAGGAGAACAAGAAAATGAAGAGTCGGACATGACTTTGTGACTGAACGATTCCCATCTTTTGTTTCTAAGAAGTTTATAATTTCTGCTTTGACTACATGGTTTAACTCAAGAATTGTTCCTAAGTGTGTGTGTAGGTTTATGTTTAATTCCTCTGTGTGTAGACTTTACACTCTCTGTCACTGACTTCCCTGGTGGCTCAGATACTAAAGTGTCTGCCTACAATGCAGGAGACCTGGGTTCAATCCTGGGTCAGGAAGATCTCCTGGAGAAGGAAATGGCAACCCACTCTAGTATTCTTGCTTGGAAAATCCCATGGACGGAGGAGCCTGGTAGGCTACAGTCCATGGGGTCGCAAAAAGTCGGACACCTCTGAGCAACTTCACTTGGCATTAAGCTATAATGAATTGTGGTCATTAAGCATGGCCACTGTAATTTCTTTTGTTTTCTAGACAGAACTAGAGCTTTAATTCCAGGTTTACCAGCAAGGAGACTGGAGGCAAGTTTCTATAAAATGTGTCTTTGCAATCTGTAATTTCTTTTTTTTTTCATTTATTTTTATTAGTTGGAGGCTAATTACTTTACAATATTGTAGTGGTTTTTGCCATACATTGACATGAATCAGCCATGGATTTACATGTGTTCCCCCTCCCGATCCCCCCTCCCGCCTCCCTCCCCATCCCATCCCTCTGGCACCAGCCCTGAGCACTTGTCTCATGTATCCAGCCTGGGCTGGTGATCTGTTTCACCCTTGATAGTATACTTGTTTCAATGCTGTTCTTTCTAAACATCCCACCCTCACCTTCTCCCACAGAGTCTAAAAGTCTATTCTGTGCATCTGTGTCTCATTTTCTGTCTTGCATATAGGGTTATCGTTACCATCTTTTTAAATTCCATATATATGCATTAGTATACTCTATTGGTGTTTATCTTTCTGGCTTATTTCACTCTGTATAATGGGCTCCAGTTTCATCCATCTCATTAGAACTGATTCAAATGAATTCTTTTTGATGGCTGAGTAATATTCCATAGTGTATACGTATCACAGCTTTCTTATCCATTCGTCTGCTGATGGACATCTAGGTTGCTTCCATGTCCTGGCTATTATAAACAGTGCTGTGATGAACACTGGGGTGCACGTGTCTCTTTCAGATCTGGTTTCCTCAGTGTGTATGCCCAGGAATGGGATTGCTGGGTCATATGGCAGTTCTATTTCCAGTCAAACAGGAGATATCAAGAGTGAACATTGGCATTGTAGGAATCAGCAAACTAAAATGGACTGTAAAGGGCGAATTTAACTCAGATGACCATTATATCTACTACTATAGGAAAGAATCCCTTATAAGAAATGGAGTTGCCATCATAGTCAACAAGAGTCTGAAATGCAGTACTTGGGTGCAATCTCAAAAATGACAGAATGATCTCTGTTCATTTCCAAAGCAAACCATTCAGTATCACAGTAATCCAAGTCTATGTTCCAACCAGTAATGAAGTTGAATGAATAAGTTGAAGTTGAACAGTTCTCTGAAGAGCTACAAGACCTTATAGAACTCACACCCAAAAAAGATGTCCTTTTCATTATAGGGGACTGGAATGCAAAAGTAGGAAGTCAAGAAATACCTAGAGTAACAGGCAAATTTGGCCATGCAGTACAGAATGAAACAGGGCAAAGACTAACAGAGTTTTGCCAAGAAACGCACTGGTCATAGCAAATACCCTCTTTCAACAACACAAGAGAAGACTCTACACATGGCCATCACCAGATGGTCAATACCGAAATCAGATTGATTATAGTCTTTGCAGCCAAAGAAGAGAATCTCTATACAGTCAACAAAAACAAGACCGGGAGCTGACTGTGGCTCAGATCATGAACTCCTTATTGCTAAATTCAGACTTAAATTGAAGAAAGTAAGAAAAACCACTAGACCATTCAAGTATGATCTAAATCAAATTCCTTTCAATTGTACAGAGGAAGTCACAAGATTCAAGGTATTAGATCTGATAGAGTGCCTGAAGAACTCTGGACAGAGGTTTGGGACATTGTATAGGAGGCAGTGATCAAGACCATCCCCAAGAAAAAGAAATGCTAAAAGGCAAAACGATTGCCTGAGGATGCCTTACAAACAGCTATGAAAAGAAGAGAAGTAAAAGACGAAAGAGAAAAGGGAAGATATACCTATTTGAATGCAGAGTTCCAAAGAATAGCAAGGAGAGATAAGAAAGCCTTCCTCAGTGATAAATGCAAAAAAAATAGAGGAAAACAATAGAATGGGAAAGACTAGAGATCTCTTCAAGAAAATTAGAGATACCAAGGGAATATTTAATGTAAAGATGGGAACAATAACGGACAGAAATGGTATAGACCTAAGGGAAGGAGAAGATATTAAGAAGAGGTGGCAAAAATACACAGAATTATACAAAAAGATCATCACAACCCAGATAATCACAATGGTGTGATCACTCACCTAGAGCCAGACATCCTGGAATGCAAAGTCAAGTGGGCCTTAAGAAGCATCATCAAGAATAAAGCTAGTGGACATGATGGAATTCCACTTGAGCTATTTCAGATCCTAAAAGATGGTGCTGTGAAAGTGCTGCACTCAATATGCCAGCAAATATGGAAAACTCAGCAGTGGCCACAGGACTGGAAAAGGTCTGTTTTCATTCCAATCCCTAAGAAAGACAATGCTAAAGAATGCTCAAACTACCACACAATTGCACTCATCTCACATACCAGCTAAGTAATGCATTAATGCTCAAAATTCTCCAAGCCAGGCTTCAACAGTTTGTGAACCATGAGATTCCAGATGTTCAAAGCTGGATTTAGAAAAGGCAGAGGAACCAGAGATCAAATTGCCAACATCTATCAGATCATCAAAAAAGCAAGAGAGTTCCAGAAAAATATCTACTTCTGCTTTTTTGAATATGTCAAAGCCTTTGACTGTATGGATCACAACAGCCTGTGGGAAATTCTGAAGGAGTTGGGAATACCAGACCACCTGACCTGCCTCCTGAGAAATCTGTAAAGCAGATCAAGAAGCAGCAGTTAGAACTAAAAATGGAACAACAGACTGATGCCAAATCGCGAAAGGAGTATGTCAAGGCTGTATATTGTCACCCTGCTTGTTTAACTTATATACAGAATATATCATGAGAAATGCTGGGCTGGCTGAAGCAGAAGCTGGAATCAAGATTGCCAAGAGAAATATCAATAACCTCAGATATGCAGATGACACCACCCTTATGGCAGAAAGTGAAGAACTAAAGAGCCTCTTGATGAAAGTGAAAGAGGAGAGTGAAAAAGTTGGCTTAAAGCTCAACATTCAGAAAACTAAGATCATGGCATCCAGTCCCATCACTTCATGGCAAATAGATGGGGAAATAGTGGAAACAGTGACAGACTTTATTTTTTTGGGCTCCAAAATCACTGCAGATGGGGACTAAAGCCATGAAATTAAAAGACGCTTGCTCCTTGAAAGAAAAGTTATGACCACCTAGACAGCTTATTAAAAAGCAGAGACATTACTTTGCCAACAAAGGTCCATCTAGTCAAAGCTATGGTTTTTCCAATAGTCATGTATGGATGTGAGAGTTGGACTAAAAAGAAAGCTGAGAGCCGAAGATTTGGTCTTCTAAACTGTGGTGTTGGAGAAGACTCTTGAGAGTCCCTTGGACAGCAAGGAGATCCAACCAGTCCATCCTAAAGGAAATCAGTCCCTCAGTCCTGGGTGTTCATTGGAAGGACTGATGATGAAGCTGAATTGAAGCTGTAATACTTTGGCCACCTGATGTGAAGAACTGACTCATTTGAAAAGCCCTGATGCTGGGAAAGATTGAAGGTGGGAGGAGAAGGGAACAATAGAGGATGAAATGTTTGGTTGGTATCACCGACTCAATGGACATGAGTTTGAGTAAACTCCAAGAGTTGGTGATGGACAGGCGTGCTTCGGTCCCTGGGGTTGCAAAGAGTTGGACCTGGCTGAGCGTCTGAATTGACTGACTGACTGAGTCATTTAAGTTGTGTTGTTAAATTTCTATATGTGATAGCCAGATCCTCAATAGTCTTCCATTAATTTCTGAGAATTGTTATCTGTTTGTGACTTTGCCATTTTTTCTTTGTATTTTCAGTTTTTCAATAGATATGTTGATGCTCTGTGGTCACATGTTTAATACTAATAACTTTTAAATAATTTTTATCACCCCTTCTCTTCATGTGACTTCTTATTGTCTCTCTTTTTTTCCTTGAAGTGTATTTTGTCTAACATTATTACAGCTGTTCCCTTCCTAAACTTTGTCTGTTATATCTTCCTTTCCTTCCTTCATTTTTAAGTTCCTATATAGCTTTCATTTCATAAATATTTCTGGTAAATGACTATAATGCTTCCTAATTTGAAAGCCTCTTTCTTTTATAAATGAATTTAGCATATTCATATTGATGAGAATTAGTAATATGCTGTCATTTTACTTTGTGTTTCCTGGTTATTGTGTGTTCTTTTCCCCCCTTCCTTTCCCACATCTTTTATCTTTTTAATGGAGACTCACATTTCTTTTTTCTGTTTTTCCCTCTTAATAACTTGGAAGTCATACTTTGCATTTTAAATTTTCTGTTAGGAAAATTCTTAAATTTTTAACACTAATAGTTGATCTTATATTTTTCTGCTAATATCTAGAATTTTAACTACCTCTATTTCACACCCTAAAATACTTCTGTCACCCTTTGTTCCATATTTCCTTCCCTCTAGCACCTCTTGTGTCAGTGTAATCTGAGGTTTGGATGCTACATTGTAATTTCTTTATCTTTTTTTTATATTTTCATTTTTTCTTTTTGTATGAGACATAAGACTCAAGAGTAAACTCTGTCTCTTTTTTTAAACTTTCTTCTTTCTTTCTCCCTTTCAACCTTACTTCCCATATCTCCTATTTCTAAGTTTTTTTTTTCTTCTTGACAGAATATATAGTACATTGAATCTTTCAGATTATTTTCACCTCAAGATATATTTAGTTGTATGTATCTTCCACTACCCTTTACACCTCCTGCATCACTCGATTTTTTTCATATTGAGGTCACAAATGTCAGATTTCAGAAATGTTTAAATCCTTCTATTAGGTGGTCTTTGAACCTTGTTTCCATTCTCCACAAAAGAAAATGATAAGGAGGTTATAATCTAGCATCAAAATCCAGGGTTATATCTATATAGGAGGTGCTAGAGGGAAGGAAATATGGAATGAAGGGAAATACAAAACATTTTAGGGTGTGGGATATTTTAAATTCCAGATATTGGCAGAATAGAAGATCTATGAGTGTTAAAAATTTAAGAATTTTCATAATAGAAAATTTAAAATGAAAAATAAAACTTGCAAATGACAAGAGGGAAAAAATAGAATAAATAAATATGATCCCCCTTTATAAAGAAAGCAGATAAAAGATATGGGGAAAGAGGGCATAACAGTCTAGTGCAGGCTTATAGACCCACTCACTCTTTGCACCCTACCTATCCTAGGCATAGGTTTAGGTGTGTGTGTGTTTTTCATCCAAAGACTTCAGATTTTATGTATAAAATTACTTTATAGGATTTGAAGAGGAAGGGGGAAGCCTCCCAAATGATCACCTCTGTTATTTCTTCATATTATTTCTTTAGGTGTAGCAACCAGGACAAGGGGATTCAGGGTCAGATGAAGAGAAGAAGGGAAAAAACACAAAAGTCAATTAATGGACTTAGTCTGTGTATATGAAGCAAAGCTTTTGCAAACACATAAATATCAAGTGATTAACCTTTGCTCTGTACTTGTTTTTTTTAATTGTGTACACTCATTATATATTCTTTTTCATTTTTAGGTCTTGACTCTAATCATGGCCAAACCTTATGAATTTAATTGGCAGAAGGAAGTTCCTTCCTTTTTGCAAGAAGGAGCAGTTTTTGACAGATATGAAGAGGTAAAGGAGTGTTATTAATCTTTTCTCTCAAAACATTATGATTTTTTCATTTTAATTTAATTACAGTATTGAGTAAATAGTGTTTGACATAAGTAAGAACATCTTGGAGATTTATAAGTTGGAATAGTTGGAAAGAGTCAAAGTTGTGAGATATAATAATGATAATAATACTGTAATTTATTGAGCACTCTCTCTGCGCCAGCTATAATAAGTATGATGACAGCATAAATTATTGTGTGCTTACTGTGTGCCAGAAAACTTTCTAAGCACTTCCTGTGTATTATTTGTTCAACTCCTTACAATAACCTTATTAGGTCATTGCCACAATTATGCTTATTTTGCAGATGGGTTTCATGGAGTAATAGTTTTTGCTTGATGAAGTGCTTCAGGCATTCTTTCCTCATAAGACTTTCTATTTGTCATAAATGTAATAGCGCTCAGACTTTGTGCTGGTCACTTGCTTTGCTCGTCTCATTTATACAGACCAATTTGACCAAAGCTTTGCTTTGCATACTTCCGCTTCTACTGTTTATTGCTTGTGCCTTTGCAAGGTGTCGGTGGCTCCAGATTTGCTAGAAACCAGGGGCTTGAGTTCATCAATCTATTCAGAACGTTTAGGTAGGTGAGTGGAAGCCTTCCTTGCATTGTTATTATGTTGTTTTTCTTAAATTTTACTTGAATTTGAAGTGAGCTGGGGAGGGAGATGTGATGAAACTGTATTGCCGCTATAGTGAAGTAAGATGCAAAACTTGTTCAGACTTCATGTAGAGTCACAATTGGTTCCTTTCGGAATCCATGGGATATATTATATGTGGCCTCCCAGGGCTTCAGATCATCAGGCTTTTCTCATGAGGTCTGTGGGCTGACACAACTCAGTAATTTGTTGACTTGGTTTTTCCAGTGTTGTAGCATGATGCTCTCTAGGTTTGTACCATAGTTGCTTTGTGTAAGCAAAATTGAGGAAAGAAAAGGATGGACTCAGATGTGGTCAGTGTTCTCTGTACTGAATCAGCGTATTGGGGTGACAGTTACTTATATGACTGAAGCGTTACTGCTTCTCTGAAAGAACAGCTAACTGCATTCTGCTATAAGAAGAAAGAGAAAACAATTTTCTACCACCTAGAGGCAACCACTGTTAACTCTTTGGTAGATTTTTTCTAATCTTTTTCTACTCTTTTTGTTTTTCCTCTTCCATTATACAGTAATCTTTTGAAAATGTAAATCAGAACCTCTTCTTCCTCTATTTAAAATGCTTCCATGACTCTCTATTGTATTATAGGATGAAGGAAACTCGTCAGAATGAAATACAAGGCCTTCCATCATTTGACTGCTACCTTATTCTCCAATCTTGTTCCCCACTAGTTTTCTACACACATTCTTGGTTTTAACACTAACAATACACTTACACTTTCCCCAATGAACTATTCTGTTTCACGCTTTGTATATATTCTGCTGCCTTTTCCTGAAATGCGCTTATCCCTCCTTGTTTCACTGGCAAACTCCTACTCATCCTTCAGAACCCAAAGGAGAAATCTTTACTCTTTAATATCTTCCTTGACCCATTCAATAAGAATTGATCTTTCCTCTGTGCTACCTCTAATGTACCCTTGCACATATTACACTGTACTCACCTTTTTATTTAATTTTTTCATCTCTCGTAGTGTACCCTGCGTTTCTTGAGGTCAAGGGCCATATTTTACTTATCTTTTTCTCTACAGAGACTGGCAGAATGTCTGCAACTGCCAAACTCGCTGAATATGTCTAATATCTAATGTCAAAAGGGATTTTAAATGTAATTGATCCCAACCCAGTCTGGTTTTATTATAGTTTGTACATTTTCTTGATAATTGAAAAGGTGAGAGGACATAGTAATCCCTGAGGTCCATATGAAAATCTGTACTTCAGCACATTCAAAATATTAGCCTAAATCATACCACATTTTCATCTTTTAGATTAAAAACTATCAATATCAACAATTTGATATAGTTCAAACCTAAGTGAAGAAGTGAAAGTCACTCAGTTGTGTCCGACTCTTTGCAACCCCATGGACTGTATAGTCCGTGGAGTTCTCCAGGCCAGAATACTGGAGTAGGTAGCCTTTCCCTTCTCCAGGGGATCTTCCCAACCCAGGGGCTGAACCCAGGTCTCCTGCTTTGCAGGCAGATTCTTTATCAGCTGAGCCACCAGGGAAGCCCACGAATACTGGAGTGGGTAGCCTATCCCTTCTCCATAGGATCTTCCCGACCCAGAAATCGAACTGGGGTCTCCTGCATTGAGGAGGATCCTTTACCAACTGAGCTATGAGGGAAGCCCACAAGGTAAATTCACTTGCCTACTTTTGCCCACTTCTCACACCTTGGCAAAGAAAGCCAAGACTAGCTTGGATGCATTTCCAAGCTTTCTCCCAGGTACGCCAGGTCTAGACAGTACCCATGCCACCACGATGATGGCAATTGACCTTCATTGTGAGCTGACAACAGACCTCTCTCCCTGAATCTGCTAGAGTATCCCGAAAGATTTGCAGTTTCCCAGGCTCTGAAAATCTAGAGGATAATTTTAAATACTTGCTGGCTTTCAGTTCCTCAGAGAAGGTCATGTTGTAGAGAATAAGTGTAGTCACTGGCTGAGTGTTTCTTTTGTTGTCATATAAGCAGGAACCTCGGAGAAGGCAATGGCAACCCACTCCAGTACTCTTTCCTGGAAAATCCCATGGATGGGAGAGCCTGTTAGTCTGTATGTAGTCCATGGGGTCGCAAAGAGTCAGACACGACTGAGCGACTTCACTTTCACTTTTCACTTTTACGCTTTGGAGAAGCAAATGGCAACCCACTCCAGTGTTCTTGCCTGGAGAATCCCAGGGACGGTGGAGCCTGGTGGGCTGCCATCTATGGGGTCACACAGAGTTGGACACGACTTAGCAGTAGCAAGCAGAAACCTATTAGAGATAAAGTACTTTTTTTTGGATAAATTGTAATGTGATTTGATAAACTGTAAGTTTATCATCATCCAATCATTTTTATTTCTCATGGTGGTTTTTTTGTTTTGGTTATTAATCATTACAACTCACTTATATCTAGAAAATACTGATGACCTGCACTTCTAAAGGCATTTGCTTTCTTCCAGGTTCCTCTGAAAATGAGATAAAGCTAGAAGAAAAGAAATCTTAACAAGTATTAAATATAATCTCATTAAGCTTTCAACTTTCTTTAGAGCTATTTTACTAGAATGACAAGTAAAAACATTTTAGCTTCATAAAGTAAATATATCTCTTCATGAAACGTATAAAATTGGTGTTGACCTTAAAAGTAAAAGTTATTTTACCAGCAAAAGTGTGTTTATTTAGGAATAGCAGAAGAATTGCAATTTGAGACAAACAAGCGATAGTAAAAGCCATTGACAAGGGCGCTTCCCTGGTGGTTCAGTGGTTCAGACTCTGCCTTCCAGGGTAGGGATGCTGGTTCCCTCCCTGGCCAGGAAGCTACAGTCCCACCTGCCATGTGGCCAAAAGTCCAGGAAACATAAAGTGGAAGAAATATTGTAACAAATCCAATAAGGACTTTAAAAAAAAGCCATTGACAAGTCCAGCTAATGGAGGGCAACAGTATTGTGGAGAGAAAAAGGAAGTTGGGAAGGGCTGTTTTGAATAAAAATCCACTGGAGAAAAGTGACAGGAGGGAAGTGGCTGCCGCTCATGGGCGATCTGCTGGGCTGGGTGACTGACTTCTCGTGGGAGAGGCCGTGGAACGTCTTTCCCTTTGGGGGGCTGTCTGTATTCTTTTGATGGTTCTCTGCAGTGATGATTCTTCTCTGTAACTGATAATTCTGAGGCAGTTTCCCAGGCTCTGGAAATCTAGAGGATAATTAGAAAAGACTTCCTGGCTTTCAGTTCCTCAGAGAAGGTCATTTCAAAGAGGTTAAATGTAGTTACATCCAGTGGTGGCTTGTGAGAGCTCCCCCTCCTGGCCTCCCAACTCCGTTTTACTGAGGTTTCCCTTTATTAATTTTCAAATCAGAAAGCCAGAGTGTTTCAAACAGACTGTAGCCAGTTTTTCTTATTACAGTTGATCCTTGAACAACACAGGTTTGAACAAGGACAGCTTCATGGTACACTTTTACACAGATTTTTTTTTTTCAGTAAATACCTACCATTTGTTGTTGTTTAGTTCTAAGTCGTGTCCAACTCTTTGCAGCCCCATGGGCTGTAGCCTGCCAGGCTCCCCTGTTCGTGGGATTTCCCAGGCAACAGTACTGGAGTGGGTTGCCATTGCCTTCTCCAGGGGATCTTCCCGACCCGGGGATCAAACCCACATCTCTCGCATCTCCTGCATTGGATTGTTTCCCATCGTGCCACCGGGGAAGCCCAAAATACCTACCATAGAACCTTGCAGTCCTCAGAGGGCTGAATCTTTGAATGTGAAACAGCGGATATGGAGGCCTGACTGTAAAGTTATAGTCAGATTTTTGATTGCACTGAGGTTGGCACCCCTAAAATCCCATGTTGTTCAAGGGTCAACTGTATTTTCCTATCTTGTAAGAGTTGGTTCTTTGGAGCCATGGCCATCAAAATATTCAAGGCAACAAAATATAAATAGATAAGGTTTGTTCCTACAGTTTTTTGCCTGAACAGCAGTGAGAAATGACAACTGACAGCAAGTGGGAGGAACAGGAATTAGAGAAAACACAACGTGATCATCCCACAAACGCCACAGCAAAGGGACCTTTTGTGAAGGAAGGGGTGAGTGCCTTCAGCACTGTATGGCAGCTAACGTTATCATGATGGCTCAAAGGACCGGGTAAACATTAAATTGTGTTCCTCATATCAGTTTAAAGAAGGCAGGGAAGTGTTCAAATCAGTGGGTGAGCATTCACTAGGTCAGATTAAAAAAATAAAAATACTTACTAGACACTGTTTTAAAAATATGCATTCTTTTGACAAGAAATGTAACCAGTGCAACTGTATTTAAGTATTATTTTATTATTTCTGCTGAAGGATTTCTTTTGAGGTAGCCCCAAATTTCAGAAACCGCAGCCTGTGTTGTAGCCTCTGATTGTATTCTCATGCCGCGTCAGAAGATCTTTTTATCTAACTTTACTTGACTTTTAAATTACTTACATGCAAAACCTGTTTTGTTTTCTAAGTAATGCAACAAGTGATGCAAAAATCTTCAGACGTTTCTCTCCTCCGGCAGTGCACATGCAACCCACGTGTTTCTAATTCCGCTGGCTTCCTGACTTCCCTTCCCTGTATTAAAAGGCTGAAGACCCCATCTCCTGGCTATGAGAACCCTCCCCAGCCTTTCCTAGAATTCCTTGGTACTTACAGCATCCTTGAAATACTCATCTCCTCAGTGCGTGCCTTCTATTTTTATTATCACTACTCTTAAGTATAGCGTCTGACCTACTTCATTTTTTAACTTTGTGGCTGCACTGTGCATCGTGCGGGATATCATTTCCCCAAACAGGACAGACCCCATGGCCTCCAAGTGGACGCGTGGGGTCTCAGCTGCTGGGCCTCCGGGGAAGCCCCCTTCACTGCTTTCTCGCCACTCTGCTCCCGGGACGGTCCACTGCTCTCATTTCTCTCTGCCTAAACATTACGTGCCCACACCTCAGGAACAAGGATGCTGTGTCAAACAGGCCTTTATCCAAGGTTTGGTGGGAGCAGAGGCGAAGTCCAGCACACAGCAGGGCACAGTAGGGATCCTGAGGAATAAATTTCAGTCGGGCCGACAGGTGTCTCTGTCACCGCCTTCTTTTTCACCCCACTCTTCCAAGAGACCTGTTGCTGTTTCTCTTCTTTCACTTTTTGATCTCTCCCTCAGAATCCTTTTCTAATTCATAATTCACCCTTTTCCTTTTTCCCCATATGAAATTCCTCTTCTCCAAATGAAAACAACAAAAACGCCCCCTCATCCAAGGAGGAACATGGGAAATTCTGGTCCTTTCTCACCCTGCCCAGTGTGGCTCTCGGCCCAGCTCACACTCTTGCGTCCAGACTCTTGTGAGACCTCACGTTTGCATAATCTTGAAAGAGAATGGATGTACTTAAACAGACCAAAAGTTTGAAGGCGTTTATCCCTTGAAAGCAAAGTGGTCTGTTGTCCTCGAGAAGTGGTCACCAGCAGAAATTTGCAATGATGGACATGGTCTGTATCCTGGCTGCTCTTAGCACATGTTAGGGGGATTGTGATACATGGTTGGTAATCTCAGGGTTTTTCCCTCCTGTTTGCAGCTGTCACTGAGTTGCTAAAGTGTATCCGACTCTTTGCGACCCTATGGACTGCAGCCCCCCAGGCTCCTCTGTCCATGGAATTCTCCAGGCAAGAAGACTGGAGTGGGTTGCCATTTCCTTCTCCAGGGGATCTTTAAGACCCTGGGTCTCCTGCTTGGCAGGTGAACTTTCTACCCCTGAGCCACCTGGGAAGCCCCTTTCCCTCCCAACCCAAGCACAAAATCTAGACTGCACTTATTTTTCTTAGAGTGCAACAGTTTCTCTTTAGCAAAATTAATTTAGTTTGGCATTAAAAAAAAACAAAAAGATGTGGCCAGTGGGAGTGAGGAACTGAGTTTATTAATCTTAAAGTTAATTAAAATTTACATAGCTAGATGTGGCTGGTGGCTATCTTATTGGACAGCACAATTTTCTAGACAATCAACTCAAACTACAGGCAGATTTTAAAATACCATCCTCTTTTCCCAACGCGCAGAAGGAACTCTCAGCTCACTTAACTGGAATCTACAGCTTCATCAGCCGTTTCTTCTCAGTGGTAGCTGGAGCGGAGATTTAGATATCTCATTAGAGGACTCCCCTCAGCTGCTACTCTCTGCATATCCCAGACCCCGGCGTGGGCTGGGCTGCCCTTTTCCCCACCTGGGGACTTGCATCTGAGGCAAGCTGCCCAGATGGAGTGCCTTTTCTGCCTAAGCTTGGTGTTTATTAGCCCCTCCTACTGAAACCCTCAGCAGCTTCCCTTGCACACAGACATCACAACTGCTGCTAGGAAAACAGAAACAGTTAAGGCAGTTGTCGATCTCGGAGGAATACGGAAGTGCCGGATCAATAGAAGCTGAAGTAGCCTAGTTTCCAAGGCAGCCCTGAAGCCGAGCTGTAGGCCTCAGGGATGCTCCCAAAGGCCCAGGCAGCCTGCACACCCTAGGCTGTCCATGACTGCAGCGAGGAGTCGTCCACGTGTAATGTTCAAAAAGCTAGAAGCACCACCCTCGCAGAATGTACTTTGACTTGCAGATTTACTTAGCTCTTCAGGGACGACACTAGCAGGAGGATAGGGCTAGCTGTGAGAGCACCAGTGGAGGAGAGATGAGGCGCCTTGTCAGGCAGAGGCTAAACCAGCCACTGCCTGGGCTCTGCTGTCACTCAGTCGCCCCCGACTCTGCAACCCCATGGACTGTGGCCCTCCAAGCTCTTCTGTCCATGGGATTCTCCAGGCAAGAATCCTGGAGTGGGTTGCCATTTCCTTCTCAGGGGATCTTCCCCTCCCAGGGATTGAACTGGTGTCTCTTAAGTCTTTGCATTGGCAGGTGGGTTCTTTACCACTAACGCTACCTGGGAAGCCCATGTCCCTGCCCTGGACTCAACTGATGGACCAGTCAGTGGTTAAGACTTCGCCTTCCAACGCAAGGATATGGGTACGCTTCCTAGTTGGGAAGCTAAGATCCCACACGCCTTACGGCTAAGGAACCAATACATAAAGCAGAGACAATACTGTAAGAAATTCAATAAAGACTTTGAAAATGGTTCATATTAAAAAAAAAAGGGATGTTCTTCTATAGAAATAAATCATCCTTGGAGAGGCCCTCTAGACATTGCTCCTGTAAAATATGTAAAGGATATTGATACATAGCCATCTTTTTATCTCATTCTCAGGTTTTAGATAGTTTAAACTGAACTGTACCCACGGAGTCAGGATACCTGGCTTAAAATGTAGAGAGTGGAATTGTAGCCTATTACTTACATTTACAGTGATGAGTGCTTACAGAGTCATGATAATGGTAATAACAATTACAATCACATTCATTAGTCTTTTGATGCTTAGAGCCAACCTAACAGTAGACATGAAAGTTAATTATTATTGACAGAACAGAATGAAAAAAAAACCTGTTAACTTTGTCAGTGCAAAGCAAGGGTACAGACGGATCCTGGAAAGTAGAACTGGTTGGAGTCAGAGGAAAAACCAGAGGCTTAATAGTCTCAGTGGGAGGAAATGTTGATAGTTAGTCGATGGTGCATGAAATAGAGACTTGTGTCCATTATTTGCAGCCAATCACAAAACCAAATCTAGTAAAACTTCACATTGGGAAAGGGGAGGAGAAGTAGGGAAATGAGTTCAATGGAGTTCCATTTCTGAATTTTTATCCTAAGGAACCTATCCCCACGTGTGCCTGGTAGATGACTGGCTCTGTTATTGGCTACATCCTGCTGTCTTCAGACGCCAGGCCCTGCTAGAACTGGACACATAAAACAAAACAAAAACCGTGGCATGTCACTCTTCCATCCACTGAGGTGCACCCTGATGTCTCGGTCTGACGTTGCAGGCCCTCGGCGTGCAGCCCGCGGTGTCCTTCCCCCGCCCCAGCCCCGCTCTGCTTCCTGTGATAGGGAAGCAGTGGGTTGTGCTTCTTGCGGGGCCAGGCACCCCCTGGGCAGCGGGTCTGGGGGACTGAGGAGGCCTCAGAGAGCAAGCCCCCTTTGGTTTGGGTGAGTCCATCAGTGGATCGAAGCACAGCTGAGATGATGGAAGGGTCCGCCCTTGTGCAGGGGCGCGGGTGTGGGATGCAGGCTGGTTTGTGCAGCCGCTGTCAGGGAGGGTGAAGGCAGGAGCTTCAGCTGCAGAGATGAGCAGTGTCCCCCCAGAAATGCTCTACTCTCCAGAAGGGCACTGGCGCTAGATCCTGAAAGCACTGTGAATCGTTTTGTGCGTGTGTGTTTTAAGCAGGAAAAGAGTAAGGTCTGAATACAACCGAAAGGTGGATATGCCTGATTACTTGTGACTGGGAGTGTAGAGGTGGGATTGAATGACTGGCTGAACACTCATTTAGACACAGAGGACATCACAGAAGAGGTTCAGGGTGGAGATGAATTAGAAGATTTCCTAACCCATGGGTGTAGAAGGTGAGGAAGAGTAAGGAGTGTGAAACATGATTGGGATTTCTAGTCCAAGAAGCTGGTGGGCTCTGATGCTGGCAAAGAGAAGGCCAGAGAATGGGTAATTATGGATGTGCTGACGTGGTTCTTCTTCCTAAAATGAACAGTGTTTATCATTATATGTTCTGTTGTACCCAAGAAACGGCTTGCATATATAGAAATCACCTAGGTTTTAGTTAAAAATAAATTGCTCAGAAAGGGAGTTGACAAACATAATAAATTACCCAAGAGGGTGAGCAAATGGAGACATTCTGTTCCTTTCTCCGTCCTCCACTCCCAGGGCCATTGTTGGCATCCTGGCTGGAGTAGGCATCGTGAGTGGGGGCATGATGTATAAACAGAAATCTGAGAAGTAGGCAGAAGCCTCATCATGTACAGCAGTTCTGAAAGTGTTGTCCCCAAACAAGCATCATCAGCATCACCTAGAACCTTACTACAAATGTAGACTCTAGAGACTCCCCCAGTGGTCCACTGGTTAATAATCTGCCTGGCAATGCAGGGGACACCAGTTCAGTCCCTGCTGGGGAACTAAAAGTCCACGTGCTTCAAGCCACTAAGAGCCCATGCACCCAACACAGCCAGAAATAATGCTTTTTTAAGAAAAGAAATAAATGCAGATTCTCAGGCCCATCTCATAGACACTCTGGGGATAGTGTCTATGCACTCCAGCAGCATATGTTTTAACACGTCCTTCAAGAGACTTGGACACACACTTGAGTGTGAGACTCAGAGGTTGTAGGATGGGGATGGGGAGCTTGGATTTCTTTCTGAGTGTTATGGGAAGCTGTTTTCAACAAGGACTGATGTGCTCTGGTTTACGTTCCGGTCACAGTTTAGCTTTGCGGAGAATGGATTTGTAAGGGGAGAGGGAGGGCACTCGGGATGCAGAGTCAGGTTCGAGAACACCAGAAATCTGATTTAAGGAAGGTGAGTTGGAGTCTTAGTTCTTCCGCTTACTGGGTATTTCCACACAGGCAATTCTCTTCACATCTCAGTGCTAGACAAGGGGAGCTAGGAAGGCAGACGTGTCTGGAGAGTGTGCGCTTCACCTGGGGAGTCTTTGAGGTCCCTCCCGCCGCCCTCACAGTCGGCCTGCTGTCTTCGCCTTGTGGCTTCTTCCCCATTTGATGGAACAGGTGCCGCCAGAGCCTGAGCGCTCAATCCCTTAATCCCGCTGCAACAAAGCTGCGGGAACTAGTGTCAGTCAGGCTTTTTGCAAGAACACCCAGGCCTCTTCCTTCCCCTTGACCAGCCTTTGAAACAACCTTGCTGATAATGTCATTTGTGCCCTCAAACCCCCAGAGCTGAGAGCCCGTTAGCAACCAGAGCAGAAGGTCTTTAATCAAAGGTCTGTATCGTTTGGAAAGTTCTTGGAAGTAAGTGGACTGGAAGGCAAAAGACTCTGATTGGAGCCTTGACCCTGGCATTTACAAGTTGCAACCTTGGGCCAGTCCTTTAATCTGTCTCCGTGGGCTTCTAGGAGTAGAAAATTGTGGGAAGGTAAGTACCTGGTGAAACTAATGCAAGATCAAGGTATTTTAGTCAGGTTTGTGCAGACTCATCTTGGTGCTGACTTTCTGTGTTCTTCATGGTCACAAAATTCCCTGGAGCTAGGCTCCATGGAAGTCCTTATTTCTCAGAAGTTTCTGCTTTTAATTAGATGAGGGAAGCTCTGACAAGGCTTCTTTCTGCACCTGTTGATTTTCATTTGCTTCCGGCTCAGAATAATCCATATGCGAAGTGGCATATATTGAGATGGCATGTTCTAACACCTTTCAGTGGTTTCAGACAGCAGCCGTTTATTAATAAGGATACATAAGAATGAATAGCACATTACATTAGTTTTTATGCTCATTTCTTAATTATAGTCTTTGATTCTGCAGGTCAGCCATCTGGGCTGGACTGGGCGCACTCAAATGTTTGCTGGTCCAACTGGGGGGCCGATTGATTTAGGATGGTCTTAAAGGACTGTCTCATCTCCACCCTACCTAGTCTGTCAACTTCCTGCAAGCAGGTGGGACAGGCTGTTTCCTGCTTGTGTCTGCTGACTGCTCTAGACCAAAGCAGGTGGGGACCTTGGAAGGGGCTGCCAAGTCACCTTGCAAGGAGTGTGTTTTCAGGGAAGGGTGAAGGGGTGTGGCCCTCTCTGCAATCAACCACCGTTATCGTAGGTAGTCTTTATGTAGTCAGCCATTTCACATTGGAAATGCATAGAACGCACTTTTTCTGAAAAGGACCAGATATTATATATTTTAAGTTTTGCAAAGTCATACGGTCTTTGTCACGACTATTTTGTAGCATGGCAGCAGTCATAGAATGTTCAACAGTCCATAGATGAGTGAATGGGCTAAGTTCCAAGAAAAGTTAATTTTCAAAAGCAGGGGCTATGGTTTGCAGACACCTAGCTTAAAAGACAAATAAGGATACATAGGAATGAATAGCACATTAATTTTGATGGTCATGATGATACTTTCAGTTTTGGGTAATTACTTTTAGCTCCATCATTTTCCCTTATGAATGCCTTATTAAATTTTCAGTTTAGTCATCCTCAACTTCTTTTTCTTTTCTCTGTAATTACATCAGCTTTTGCTGCATAATCAATCACCCTTGTCTTTCTTTTCTAAGATGCTGTAGTTGTGTTTGTCTTTCTTTTATATTTTTTGCCTCTCTGTGAGGTTTCTTTGGGTTTATATTTCTTCATTTGTTCACTGAGGTGGAAGACAACTGTATTCTCCGGAGGAATAGAAGCATCTCACCCGTGAAACAGAGACTGAGTCAGTCTCATGGAAAACTCTAATACTGGAGATTCATGCTCTTCAAGGGCGCAGGAAAGACTTATTTATGGGAAGATGAGACACATGTCCACTAGGAAACTAGAGGAGGAGATCTGGGCTGGCTTGATTTTTAAGGAGTCTTGATGTATAAGGAGCTATTGAAAACAAAATGTATCAATACAACACGAGAAGAAATAAATCATAAGTATTTGAAGAGCGAACTCACTGGAAAAGACCCTGATGCTGGGAATGACTGAAGGCAAAAGGAGAAGAGGGCAGCAGAGGATGAGACGGTTGGATAGAATCACTGCCTCGATGAGCTTGGGCAAACGGCGGGAGACGGTGAGGGACAGGGAGGCCCAGTGTGCTGCAGACCATGGGGCTGTAAAGAGTCCGACATGACTTAGCAACTGAACAACAACAACAAAATACAATATAAGGAGCTAGTTACTTAGGTTTCTAGAGTATCACTGTGCTATGTTAAAGGACTTAGTTAAAATTCAGTGGCTAAAATGACCATGCTTGTTTATTTTTTTTTAACATGTTTTAAAATTGAAATATAGTTGATTTACAGTGTCATGTTAGTTTCCTGGGGACAGTGCTAGTTTGGGCTTTTTTGCTTTTTCCTATCTGATGTGTGAATAGGAAAGGGCACTGTGTTTGCTCCTTCAAGCCTTGTTTACGGCCGCAGGGGAGCGGGAGCTCAGTGTGTGCCCGGGTGTCCTTTAATTAGGGCTGATAGGTGCAGCCTTGTGGTTCACCAGGCTGATGGTGAAGGGGCCCCAAGGACATCCTGGCGGCATTCTCTTCGGGATGGCTCTCTGTTCATGCGTGTGGCCCGGCCATTAAGTTAATAAGAGTTCATCCAAGTATGAACGAATGAACAGTCAAATGAAATATACAGCATATTTTAAAGTGAATCATTTTGAAGTCCCTTCTCAAGTAAGAAAATGGCCATTCTTTAAGCTCAATTTCTTGTGAATTCCCTCATCCTAAAAATGGTGATGAACGTTTTTGTTGTTACTTCTGGTTTGGTTGTTTTTATGGAAGACATGTTTCATTGCTTATGTTCTCTGAGAAAGAGCAGTAAGTGATGTTGAAGCAGGGTCTTAGTTCCCTGCCCAGGAGTTGATCCTGTGTAGTCTGAATGAAAACCAGAAATTCTAGTCGCTAGCCCACCAACGGGTTAGAGGCTAGAAGCGAAGTGGTCCTGGCTCTTGCCCCATTTAAAATCAAGAATGTTTCAAGGAGGCAAAAGCTGTAAAAACAGGTACAAAGTTTATTACTATTAGCACAGCACAACTTGTGGGAATGCACACAGGGAAACAGTCTATTTAAGACAGAATCAGACTTCCCTGACAGTGCTCCTGCTGCTAAGTCGCTTCAGTCGTGTCTGACTCTGTGCAACCCCATAGATGGCAGCCCACCAGGCTCCCCCATCCCTGGGATTCTCCAGGCAAGAACACTGGCGTGGGCTGCCATTTCCTTCTCCAATGCATGAAAGTGAAAAGTGAAAGTGAAGTGGCTCAGTCGTGTCCGACTCTCTGCAACCCCATGGACTGCAGCCTAACAGGCTCTTCCATCCATGGGATTTTCCAGGCAAGAGTACTGGAGTGGGGTGCCATCCCCTGATAGTGAGTGGTAAAGAATCCACCTGCCAGTCCAGGGTTCACCGGTTCCATCCCTGGCCTGGGAAAATCCCACATGCTTCCGAGGAACTAAGCCCGTGTGCCGCAATGCCTGAGCCCATGTGCTGCAGCGAAGAGAAGCCACTGCAGTGAGAAGCCCACATCTGCAATGGAGTAGCCCCTGCTTGCTGCAGCTAGAGAAAGACCGTGCACAGTAACAAAGACCCAGCGCAGCCAAAAATAAATACCTGCTGAAAACCTTAGTAACCAAAGACCAGAGCACACATGCACAGATCAGAAACTCACACCCAGAGAGAGAGCGGGGGCGTCCTCCCTAATGAGGGGGAGCCCAGCAGAGGAGCATTTAAATCATTTATGTATGACGGTTCTTCTGTCTTTGTTTACCTTTGTACAGTTATCTCACTTCTTTTTCACACCTGACCTGTCCTCAGGCCCTCCCTAAGATGCGTGAGTGTGTTTCTGCCAAGAGGGATTCTGGTGCAGAGGCCGATAGGAAGCTTGGCTTCACTTACTATCGGGTGGCGCCCCCTCCTTTCTGACCCCCAAGGACCTTTCTGTGCAGTCAGGGAGGTTTCCTTGACTTGGCAAGTGGTCATCTCTTCAGTCCAGCAGTCCTCAGTCCTTTATTGTGCCCATCTTTGCATTAAATGTTCCCTTGGTATCTCTAATTTTCTTGAAGAGATCTCTAGACTTTCCCATTCTATTGTTTTTTTCTATTTCTTTGCATTGATCACTGAGGAAGGCTTTCTTATCTCTCCTTGCTATTCTTTGGAACTCTGCATTCAAATGGGTATTATCTTTCCTTTTCTCCTTCGCCTTTTCCTTCTCTTCTTTTCAGAGCTATTTGTAAGGCCGCCTCAGACAACCGTTTTGCCTTTTTGCATTTCTTTTTCTTGGGGATGGTCTTGATCACTACCTTCTGTACAATGTCACAAACCTCCATCCACAGTTCTTCAGGCACCCTGTCTATCAGATCTAATCCCTTGAATTGAATTTGTCACTTCCACTGTATAATCGAAAGGGATTTGATTTAGGTCATACCTGAATGGTCTAGTGGTCTTCGCTACTTTCTTCAATTTAAGTCTGAAATTGGCAATAAGGAGTTTATGATCCGAGCCACAGTCAGCTCCCAGTCTTGTTTTTGCTGACTGTATAGAGCTTCTCCATCTTTGGCTGCAAAGAATACAATCAATCTGATTTCAGTGTTGGCCATCTGGTGATGTCCATGTGTAGAGTCATCTCTTGTGTTGTTGGAAGAGGGTGTTGCTATTACCAGTGCATTTTCTTGGCAAAACTCTGTTAGCCTTTGCCCTGCTTCATTTTGTACTCCAAGACCAAATTTTCCCATTACTCCAGGTATTTCTTAAAACATTTATTTTGGGAGAAGAAAAAGAGAAAACTGCCTACCTATTGAAAAAAAAAAAACAACTTTCTGAAGTTCATTAATGAAGGCTGTTTAACTCTTTTAGTCATCCATTTGCTTTATCTATTTTAGACCATAATTATTATATTACTACAGCCAGGAGTTCTTAATTTGATTCTGTTAAAGAATTACAAATATAAATATTTTTCATATATTTTCCCCTAAGAGCAAATAAGCACTGCTAAAAACCCTGATACCTCTATGTTATGACCAATGAAAATTACCATTTAAGGTTAAAAACTTTTCATTAAGTCTAAATTTTGGGAGGGAAAACCCCACACAACTAGATAAAAAATACTATGAATGAAAGGTAATTTTACATTTTTTACTGAAATCTTTTATTTTTTAATATTTAAGTTTACAAATACTTTTTTGTTAAAAATTTTATTGAAGTATAGTTGACTTACAGTGTGAATTCATTTTTTTAAATTTAATTTTAATTAATATGGAACTTTGACTTACAGTGTTGTGTTAGTTCCATGGGTACAGCTAAGTGAGTCAATTAAACATACACATATTTCCATTCTTTTTCAGATTCTTTCCCTGTATAGGTTATTACAGAATAATGAGCAGTGTTTCTGGTGCTATTATATTTCCTTTCAATAAATAGAAATAGACATAAAATATCCTCAACAGGGAAACTTGTAACTGATCCTGAATATTGATTCTGATAAATTAATAAAAAGCACACTAATTATAATAATGTGTGCTAAGTCAGTTCAGTTGTGTTTGACTCTTTGCAACCCTATGGACTGTAGCCCGCCTGGCTCCTCTGTCCATGGGATTCTCCAGGCAGGAACACTGCAGTGGGTTGTGACCCTCCTCTAGGGGATCTTCCTGACCCAGGGATCGAACCCAACTCTCTTATGTCTCCTGAGTTGGCAGGCAGGTTCTTTACCACCAGCACCACCTGGTAAGCCTACTAATTATAATAAGTAGTTCTTAAACTACTTATTCTTAAAACCATAAATAATCAATTGCTCTGAAATCCTGCCTCATCAAAACGTTTGATGAAGCGGATGGACTGAGCCAGATAGCTTACCCGGCATCTAAGCCAGCATCTTCTTTCTACAAAGAGTCCCCTGAGGACCATTGGGTGCTGTCGCTGCTCCTCTCTAGCTGCAGACGGTCCTTTCCCAAGTACCTAAAAGGGCAGGTGAGTCTCTCAACTTTGGATACTCACCAGAGCCAAGTTGCCAGGATATTGCTCCCAGACAAAGAGAGGGTTTGTATTAACTGGTAGTTCAGGTTAAATCTTTGCCAGAGAGCTCTTTCTTGAAGAGTTTGAAACACACATAGTTGGTTAAGGGCATGGCTTTGGAGTCAAACAGAAATAGCTTCAGTTCGACTTTGCTGCTCAAGATATCTGACCAGGAGCCAGTCTTTAACTCACTTGGAACTAAGCTTTCTTGTCTTTAAAATGGGGGTGATAATACCTACCCCACTGCACCATTGTGAGGAAGTAAGTTAGATGTATCTTTTTAGAATGTAGTTAGAGTATAGCCCTCTTCTGCTTTAAAACGTCAGTGGCTTCCTACCTTATTCAGAATAATTTCCAGAGTCATCCTTGTCCGTTCACAGGTTCCCTACACAGCCCCTATCGCTTCACTGTACCACTGATGTTCCCTGGAAACATGAGGGCCTTTGTACTTTGCAGTGTCTGCTCTGACTGTTCTTCCCCACGCATCATCAGTCCTCACAGCTTGCTTCTTCATTTCATTCCAGTCCTCCCCAAGTTCACCTCATCCAAAAGACCTTCATGACCACCTTACTTAAAAAACGTGCACACGTGCACGCACACATACACACACATACTTTTTTTTTTTTTCATTTATTTTTATTAGTTGGAAGCTAATTAATTCACAGCATTGCAGTGGGTTTTGTCATACATTGACATGACAGCCAAGAGTTACATGTATCCCCCATCCCGATCCCCCGCCCACCTCCCTCTCCACCGATTCCGGTCTTCCCAGTGCACCAGGCCCGAGCACTTGTCTCATGCATCCCACCTGGGCTGGTGATCTGTTTCACTAAAGATATATACATGCTGTTTCCTCTCAAAACATCCACCCTCACCTCCTCCCACAGAGTCCAAAAGTCTGTTCTGTACTTCTGTGTCTCTTTTTCTGTTTTGCATATAGGGTTATCATTACCATCTTCGTAAATTCCATATATATGTGTTAGTATGCTGTAATGTTCTTTATCTTTCTGGCTTACTTCACTCTGTATAAAGGGCTCCAGTTTCATCCATCTCATTAGGACTGGTTCAAATGAATTCTTTTTGACGGCTGAGTAATATTCCATGGTGTATATGTACCACAGCTTCCTTATCCATTCATCTGCTGATGGGCATCTAGGTTGCTTCCATGTCCTGGCTTATTTAAACAGTGCCCGCGATAACCTTGGGGTGCACGTGTCTCTTCAGATCTGGTTTCCTCGGTGTGTATGCCCAGGAGTGGGATTGCTGGGTCATATGGCAGTTCTATTTCCAGTTTTTTAAGGAATCTCCACACTGTTCTCCATAGTGGCTGTACTAGTTTGCATTCCCACCAACAGTGTAAGAGGGTTCCCTTTTCTCCACACCCTCTCCAGCATTTATTGCTGTAGACTTTTGGATAGCAGCCATCCTGACTGGCGTGTAATGGTACCTCATTGTGGTTTTGATTTGCATTTCTCTAATAATGAGTGATGTTGAGCACCTTTTCATGTGTTTGTTAGCCATCTGTATGTCTTCTTTGGAGAAATGTCTGTTTAGTTCTTTGGCCCATTTTTGAATTGGGTCATTTATTTTTCTGGAATTGAGCTGCAGGAGTTGCTTGTATATTTTTGAGATTAATCCTTTGTCTTTTTCTTCATTTGCTATAATTTTCTCCCAATCTGAGGGCTGTCTTTTCACCTTACTTATAGTTTCCTTTGTAGTGCAAAAGCTTTTAAAGTTCATTAGTCCCATTTTTTATTTTTGCTTTATTTCCAAGTATTTCTGGGAGGTTGGGTTATGAGAGGATCCTGCTGTGATTTATGGCAGAGAGTGTTTTGCCTATGTTCTCCTCTAGGAGTTTTATAGTTTCTGGTCTTACATTTAGATCTTTAATCCATTTTGAGTTTATTTTTGTGTATGGTGTTAGAAAGTGTTCTAGTTTCATTCTTTTACAAGTGGTTGACCAGTTTTCCCAGCACCACTTGTTAAAGAGGTTGTCTTTTTTCCCTTGTATATCCTTGCCTCCTTTGTCGAAGATAAGGTGTCCATGGGTTCATGGATTTATCTCTGGGCTTTCTATTCTGTTCCATTGATCTATATTTCTGTCTTTGTGCCAGTACCATACTGTCTTGATGACTGTGGCTTTGTAGTAGAGTCTGAAGTCAGGCAGGTTGATTCCTCCAGTTCCATTCTTCTTTCTCAAGATTACTTTGGCTATTCGAGGTTTTTTGTATTTCCATACAAATTGTGAAATTATTTGTTCTAGTTCTGTGAAAAATACCGTTGGTAGCTTGATAGGGATTGCATTGAATCTATAGATTGCTTTGGGTAGAATAGCCATTTTGACAATATTGATTCTTCCAATCCATGAACACAGTATGTTTCTCCATCTGTTTGTGTCCTCTTTGATTTCTTTCATCAGTGTTTTATAGTTTTCTATGTATAGGTCTTTTGTTTCTTTAGGTAGATATACTCCTAAGTATTTTATTCTTTTTGTTGCAATGGTGAATGGTATTGTTTCCTTAATTTCTCTTTCTGTTTTTTCATTGTTAGTATATAGAAATGCAAGGGATTTCTGACACACACATACTTTTTAGACTTTTGATCTTCACATTATCCATTCCTGATAAATCATTTATTTGCCTAGTGTTCTTTGTCAAAATCCCCCCTAGAATATAAAGCCAGAGAGAGACATTGTTTTTATTTACCGTTTTGTCCCAGGCTGGGAACTCATTCAACTCAGATATTTAATAAGCATCTCTGATGATCTAGCAATTTGATGCTTACATATCTGGGACTCAAAGTGCTTGTTATTTGTTTCCTAATATTTCTAAAAGAGTTCCTAAGGATGTTCAAGGGTCCTAAGAAACCAGAACCTGAGCTCCTTTAGGAGGACCTGGAGAAGGGTTAGCCAGAGATCCCCTCTGTGGCAGCTGTGGGGCTGTGCCCTTTACATCTCCCTGGAAGACAAAACCATCCCGGAGTGCAGGCAGTGGACGGCCTCCAGCTGCAGCGCGCTCAGCCCTGCAACTGTCAGCAGCAGCTCAGGCCGGTGGATGGAGTCGCCGAGCTGCTCCAGCTGAGGCTCCGCTGGCGGGCGGTCCTTGCTTCAGCCTCCGTCCGCCTGGTGGAGATGCTCTCGGAGTGTGCCGCATCTGAGACCCTTCTTCCCCGGACCTCTTCCTCACCTCTCCTTTGGCGGGTGCCTCGTGGTGTGCAGGCCCTCCCTGCCTGCTCCTGCGTCTTCTCCTGCTTCTCTCTAGAGGCGTTTCCTGTAATCCATCTCCTACTCTCCCAAGTGCCTCTTGGCGTCTGTCCCGAGATGACCCAGCTCCTGCAGCAGTCCCTCTATCAGGGCAGGAGGATCACGTGCAAACCTTCAGACTGCAGTTTTCTGAAGCCAAGTCTTGCTCAGAATTCCCTCGGTTGGTAGCGATGGTCCTCCTGTGCCTGTTCCAGTGATTTCTGCATCTCTTGGAGACACGATAAAAAGTGGTAGAGTCAGGATTGGCTCTTAGGTCCTGTGGGCACTGTGTACCCTTGAAACCTACACATGAGCTATGTCAGAAGATAAAAATGGGAAAGGAACAACATCCCATGTGGCTAATATCAAGAAAAAGCATTTTTACAAGCTGGACTATTTAAGTGGGCCATGTTGACATTCAGAGGGAAATTCCATAGACGTCATTTGAGATTCCTTTCCTTTCAGTGACTCTATTCAACATGGACTGCCAACTCGTACTTGGCCATAGTTCAGAATATTATTTCTTGATCAGTCTCTTCAGATATATATGTCTTGAATGTTACTAGATGTTTAATCCCTTAATCATTGTAGTTTATTATTCTGGAACTGTGTTTTTATTAGAAGTGGTTTACTGAAAAGAAGGATTTACTAGCTTATGGTCACGTTTCAAGCACTTCTGCAAAGCAAAAAGAATTTTTTTTGCAGGGGGAGATGTTGAAGAAAATGTTATTCATGACATTTGTTAAAAAAAATAAGATAGACTTCCCAGGTGGTCCAAAGGTGAACACTCTAAATTTCCAGTGCAGCAGGTGTGGGTTTGATCCCTGGTAGGGGAACTAAGATCCCACATGCTGTGAAGAGTGGCCAAAAAATAAAAATTAAAAGAAATAATCAAACAGACTGTATTCAGGAGACCACTACACAGGGAGTTTGCAGGAGAGGAAGAGACATTGAGCCCAACTTTGAAAATAAAAAATAAAAAGGAATTTGTAGCCAAGGAGCCGGTAGAGTGGTCAGTGGGTGGAAAATTGCTAAGAGGAAGCATCCAGGGTAAGGAGAGATTTTGGCTAAACCACCTGAGTAGAGTTCTTGCTGCAGGCAAGCCAGGGTGATCAGACATTGCCTGGGAGGTGGTGGAGGTTGGAGGACCAGGTCAGATATAAAGGCTGATCAGATCCTGAGGGTGGGGGATTCTGGCTAAAGCAACTCAGCAGGATTCTTGCTAACGCTGGGCAGTGTAAAGACAGACGTGGAAGTCCAGAACTCAAAGCCTGGCAGGGAAGGAGGTTCAGAGGGGCCTGACTGGAGTCGGCTCAAGCAGAGAATCTCTGGGGTGGGACATGGGGCAGGGGTAGCTGGGGGCTGATGGTGACATATAAATTTGTTGTAAATGTTTGTTACAAAAGCATTTCTTTTCCTCCCTGGCTCCGAATAAGTTGGTCTTTACTTTCCTCCTTATAATCACTATAGCAACTGTTTTGACTAACATGACAGTTTTTCTGCCCAAGAAAGAGACTTTCTTGAGTGACCACCCACTTCATCTAAAAGCATATCTTGTTGACTTTCTTCTCTCTGCAATCTGAAAGGCAGTTGCCAAATACCTTAGGAAGAATTTCTTCAAGTGCTGTCTGGCAAGCCTCAGGGAGCCTGTCCAGCACCCTGCGGCGACACAAGAGCCCTCTCAGAGTCTGAGGGTTCAGATTGGACCTCCAGATGCCCTCAACAGAGTGCTTCCAGGAGACAGAGGGATAAGGAACACAGATACAGAGTTTTGTGTCTCAAACGGGCAGACCTTAAAAAGTTAAGACCCAAAGATTCAACATCTCTATCTGGAAGTAAAAGAAAATAGAGATTCCTAACTATTCAGGACTGTGAAACGAGCAGACAAAAATAGAATTTGACTCTTCCAGGCAGTTCATTTAAGCAATACCTTCTTCTTCCCAAATTTAGATCCTAGTTGAGTTGACCAGCTTCTCACAGAGCCAAGGACAGGTCAGAGCCCTTGTTAATAACAAGCACCATCAGGCCAAGTTTCAGTTCGTTTTGGAAAGAGGACACAAAAAAATCAGGAAAGACTCTGTGCCTTCGTCTTGCAGGTTTTCAGCAGCCTTCAACAACTCTTCCCCACCAAGCCAGGTCACTTTGAAAGGTGATGACGATCTTCGTTTCTGAGGGCAGAATAAATTGACATGAGGGGCTTAAGTCCTGCCACTTGTTGTCAGAATAAAGGTTCACTGTATGCCATTGTGTTATTCCTGAAATCACCTTTCTAAATGCTTGTGGTTGGTTACTGAGGGGGAGAACTTTTCATTTCTGTTTCTGTGGATAGATGTAGACAAGATAGACAGCCACTCTAGCACCCGTAATACTTGCTGAACAACCTCTTGATTGCCGCTTACAGCCCAAGAGCGTGGTCAGAGGACACACTCACACAGAGGACACCCAGGACAGACTCCGACCCAGAGACTGCCTCCTCTGGTCACTGCTCGCCCACAGTCCCGGGCAGAAGGAAGAACTAGACCTGTGTTCTGATGACTGGACGTGGGCTGAAGCTGGCTGGGGTACAGAAAAACCACAGTCTGACCAGACTTTCAGTGAGCCTCGCTCAGCAGCTCTGGGCTACCTTCATGCACAGACCCCTAGATCTGCGTCAGGGGAAGAGCGCAGAGGGTATCGCTGCTCACCCTGGAGGCCACATGACAGAGGTGCTCTCCCCGCCTCCGTGCAGACGCGGACGTGATCCTGCTGCTTGTTTTCTGTGTCCTCCTGAGTGACTTGCTAACCTCACAGAAAATCTATCAGGTCGGGGTGGTGGCCTTTACTATGTTTGTTTCTTGGATGCTTCCCCATAATCAGTTCTAGCAGCATGAGTCACAGTGATAATGAGCAATAATGTACTGAGTGAGGGTTATTTATCAAGTCCAGCAGTGCCCACAGGTGGCCTGTGAGATGTTATTGTTGAGGTTGCTTCCCTGCTTTTGGAGATGAAGAAACAGAGCTCAAATAAGCTTATGAGTGTCCAGCCACATTTGGATCAGGTCTGTTGGACCAATGTAACATGTTAAACCAATGGAACATGCCCAGTAGTTTTGAGTGTTCATGAAATGAGTTTCAGACTTATTTATGCATGTTTCTTCCACATCCCAAAGTCAGCTGTGATGCAGAAATGGTTAGTGTTTAGTCACTAAGTCGTGTCCAACTCTTTGGGACCCCATGAATTGCAGCATGCCAAGCTTCCCTGTCTTTCACTATCTCCCAGAGCTTGCTCAAACTCATGTCCATTGTGTCAGTGATGCCATCCAACCATCTAATTCTCTGTCACCCCCTTTTCTTCCTGCCCTCAATCTTTCCTAGCATCAGGGTCTCTTCCAATGAGTCAGCTCTTCGCATCAGATGGCTAAAGTACTGGAGCTTCAGCTTCAGCATCAGTCCTTCCAACTAATATTCAGGGTTAATTTTGTTTAGGATTGACTGGTTTGATCTCATTGCAGTCCAAGGAACTCTCAAGAGTCTTCTCCAACACCACAGTTTGAAAGCATCAGTTCTTCAGGACTCAGCCTTTTTATGGTCCAACTCTCACATCCATACACATGACTACTGCAAAAACCATATTTTTGAATATATGGACCTTTGTCAGCAAAATTGATTTCTCTGCTTTTTAATATGCTGTCTAGATTATGTCATAGCTTTTCTTCCAAGAAGCAAGTGTCTTTTAATTTTGTGGCTATGGTCACCCTCCCCAATGATTTTAGAGCCCAAGAAAATAAAATCTGTCACTCTTTCCACTTTTTCCACATCTATTTGCCTTGAAGTGATAGGACTGGATTCCACGATCTTAGTTTTTTGAATGTTGTTTTAAGCCAGCTTTTTCACTCTCCTCTTTCATCCTCATCAAGAGGCTCTTTAGTTCCTCTTGACTTTCTGCCATTAGAGTGGTATCATCTGCGTATCTGCAGTTGTTGATATTTCTCCTGGCAGTCTTGATTCCAGCTTGTGATTCATCCAGCCCAACATTTTGAATGATGTGCTCTGCATTTAAGTTAAATAAGCAGGGTGACAATATACAGCCTTGACATACTCCTTTCCCAATTCTGAACCAGTCCATTATGCCATGTCTAATTCTAACTGTTGCATCTTGTCATATATACAGATTTCTCAGGAGACAGTAAGATGGTCTGGTATTCCTATGTCTTTAAGAATTTTACACAGTTTGTTGTGATCCACACAGTCAAAGGCTTTAGCAAAGTCAATGACACAGAAGAATTATGGTGTTTGAAATCGCCTTGCTTTTTCTATGATCCAACGGATGTTGGCAATTTGATCTCCGCTTCCTATGCCTCTTCTAAATCCAGCTTATTCATCTGCAAGTGCCACTAGATAAACTGCATTAGGGATTTAAGTTGAAGACAGGGGTGGGGGTGGGGAATGGAAAAGTAAATAAAATTAGGGGCAAAATTAGGAGGCAACCACTCTGTGGGCAACAAAAATGTCCCTTAAATTGAAAGAAGTGAACTGCAAATTTGCTTTTGATCCTGGTGGCCAGAGCAGTGCAGGAAAGAGAAACAGTTTTAGGATATAAAATGTCAGATTACAAGGAAAGCAATGAATCAGACAAAATAAATTTTCTTTGTACCAGGATCCAAGAAAAATTTCTGATAGCCCTTTACAACAACCCGGTAATAAATAAGGTCTATACAGTTAATAAATATGGTCCACACAGTTGATAGAGTTCACAAGAGAATGCTTGAGAAATGTGGTAACTGGAACTGAAACATTCTTGAAGCCCTTCTGATCAGAGAGATGGTTACTGGCCATCGGGGGTGGGGCAGCCAAGCGTCCCTCTGATGTGACACTGAGCAGTTCCCAGGACCCACTCCAGACAATGTCGCTGTCTCACTTACGGGTCTCAGGGCAGAGGTGATGCGAAGGCGTGCTCCGGTGAGGCCCGCCGTCTCAGCCCTGCCTCACTGGCTACACGACCCTGGGAAAGACACTTTATTTCTGCGCCCCAATGGCCTCCTCTGTAAAATGGGAATATTAAGCGCTCCTCCCTCATGGGAAGTTGGGAGGGTAATAAGTCAGCGTGTCCAAAGTGCTCCAAACGTTGCGCAGTGCTGAGTGAGAACTGTTTGGTGGTAGCAGTTTACAGTGTGATTTATACTTGGGAAGGCCCCTCACGGTCTTTCCCTGACCGCGACTGCGCTCGCCTCTCTCCAGCCGTAACAAAGCTCTCTTCTCTTCCTCCGCTTTTATCAAACCAGGAGACAAGGAGCCCCATGTTTTCCTCAAGGTGGAGCCTACCAACACAGTGTTCCTTTACTGACAGTCCAAAAGCCCGTTGATTTTAGGCAGAGGAGGACCTCCTCAGTCAAGGCTGGCAGAGTCAAACAGACACAGGCTTCAGAATCAGAAAAACCAGTTTGAACTGCCCCTCCTCCAAACATTTCCCCACCCCCTCATTTCTGAAAACTGCATGTCTGATATGGTAACCACCAGTCATACGTGGCTGTTTAAATGAGACTGAAGAATTCAGTGTCTCTGTCACATGAGCTGTACTGACACATAGCTATAAGGTTTCACCGCCCCACGTGGCCCTGTGGCTTCCGGGCTGGGCTGCGGTCATCTGGCTCATTGGTGTCGTCACAGGAAGTCTGTTGCAGAGTTTTGTTGCACAGGAGCCCTGAATTACACAGTGGCTGTAACATTACCAGGTCTGCAGCACTGACCTTGTCCCAGGCACTTAGGCTTTCTCAACTCTGAGAACCCTGGGAGGCTGGTACCCATTTTCTCAAGCTACAGGTGGGGCCAGTTAAGCTTGGAGAGATGAGATGTTACCATGGCAAGATTCTCTGGCGTATGCTGAAGAGGAGGCTGGCATGTGAGCCCAGGAACGATAAGCCAGCTTCCCTGGTAGCTCAGCTGGTAAAGAATCCACCTGCAATGCAGGAGACCCCGGTTTGATTCCTGGGTTGGGAAGATGCCCTAAAGAAGGGAAAGGCTACCCACTCCAGTATTCTGGCCTGGAGAATTCCATGGACTGTATAGTCCCTGGGGTCACAAAGAGTCGGACACAACTGAGCAACTTTCACTTTCACGATAAGCTACAAGGTCTGGGTTGCAGTGCGCCTCCTGAGGGTTTTCTTTCTCAGAAATTAGGATTCTCATTGTGGAATGTGAAGCCCTCATTCGCTTTCCTCCTCTCTATGTTCTAATCTACCTACCCAGTCGCAAGCACTGAAGAGGCCTGGAACAGCTAGGTAAATGAAGAGTAGTTTAGTTTAAATAGAGAGGAGTTAACACATTTGTTAACCAGCCCCAAATCTCTGTCCCTCCCTGGTAGTAAGACTTGTCATTCCCTATTTGATGATGCAGACCCTAGGGTAGAAAGGTCTAGTCATTCACAGTTAACTCAGGTATTATTGGCGGGTAAGAGGGAGGGAGAGGCAGGGTTAGATAAAACCACAAATCACAGTTAAAATAAAATCAACCACCTGTTATCACCTGTTATCTAGAAACTTCACCCAAATACTTCCCTCCTCTTTAGAGTATTTGGCCTGCTACGATCTCTGCTACTCTTTATGAGAAAAAATAGGATGAAATGTTGTTTAATCAAATAAATAACTTTTTTTAAAAAATTTATTTATTTATTTTTTTTTCAGTGGGTTTTGTCATACATTGACATGAATCAGCAATAGATTTACACGTATTCCCCATCCCGATCCCCCCTCCCACCTCCCTCTCCACCCGATTCCTCTGGCTCTTCCCAGTGCACCAGGCCCGAGCACCTGTCTCATGCATCCCACCTGGGCTGGTGACCTGTTTCACCATAGATAATATACATGCTGTTCTTTCAAAACATCCCACCCTCACCTTTCCCCAGAGTTCAAAAGTCTGTTCTGTATTTCTGTGTCTCTTTTTCTGTTTTGCATATAGGGTTGTCATTACCATCTTTCTAAATTCCATATATATGTGTTAGTATGCTGTAATGTTCTTTATCTTTCTGGCTTACTTCACTCTGTATAATGGGCTCCAGTTTCATCCATCTCATTAGAACTGGTTCAAATGAATTCTTTTTAACGGCTGAGTAATATTCCATGGTGTATATGTACCACAGCATAAATAACTTTTAAAATTAAAATAAAGGAAAAATATTTTTGATCTAAATCATTTTGAAAGTAACTTGACTCTTTGAAACATAGACTCTGATACTGAATAATGTTGAAGGTAGTATGCGGTAGGTGAAAATTGCACAAAAATAAGGCTGAGACGCAGCCATTAAATATACTCCACTGTTGATGAAATGGGGACAGGGTCTCTGGAAGCCCTCAGGTCAGGGATCCTCAAGGCAGGACTAGCTTCTCGCTGTAGCAATTCCAGCAAAAGCGATGCTTCTCTCCTTTTCCAAAGAGATTGCCCCCAGGCCCCCAGCTTCGCCTCTCCCCGTGGCCAGAGGGCAACGTTGGTGTGCCCCCAGACCCCCAGCTTTGCCTCTCCCGGGGGCCAGAGGACAACGTTGGTGTGCCCCCAGACCCCCAGCTTCGCCTCTCCCCGGGGCCAGAGGGCAACGTTGGTGTGGACTGGGTGAGCTACCTGGTCCTCGAGCTCTGCGGTGTGACTGTGATGAGCTGTGGTTGAGTCTTGGGAGAAGAGAACTTCTGAGCACCAGGAAGAAGTGCCATTACAGTTTGCATCCTTGTCAGAGAATCCTACTACCATTTGTCAGCTGCCAACCAACAGATTTGTGAGGGAGAAGGGCCCAGCTTCCTTTATTCTCCCCTGGCACACTCGGATCTGGAGAGGGATTTTTCCTGACAAGGGACCTGGGGATATCATTGCCTCAGTGTGATCATGGGGCTGCAGCCCACGTCCTGGTCAGCAGGTGCCTGTGTGACATTTACAACCGCTGTTACGGAAGAAGAATAGAGATTGGGAGCCTTTGCTCACTGCAGGTCTGGTGGTTCTGTTGGTGGAAGGTGCAGAGAAACCTAAATGAATTGGGTTTCAGTTCTTTCAGCCTATTGTCACATACCCCTCAGATTTGCACTTTCATTTCCATGGATACTTTCAACCCATTTGGTCCAAGAATGTCCCGGTCACAGTACAAGCTTATTGTGGGTTTTGTTGGAAACCTTGTTATTAGCATCTGCCAGTGCTCCTTAAATGTCTCACTAGAGAATTCCTATTCTGGCAGTTGATTCTCCTGACATCTGATATTTTTATCTATGAACTATATGGGCACCTGGCAAATTATATTTTCCCCTTTTGCTTTTGTTGCTAGGGAGTCCAGAGCCAATGAGGCATCTTATTCTCACCATGTAGGACCTTTTAACAAAAATTTCTGAAAACTCATCTTTTACTTTGTCCTTATTTTGCCAGGACAAAGTATTATTTTGCTTTATTTTTCTTCTCCTTGCCCGTGGTTCTTATCTTGTTTTGAAAATAATCTCTTTGTAGGGGCATTCAGGCAGTTCTCCTGTTCTGAAAGGGATTCCTAGGAGGTACCTCAAAACCATACCCAACCTCTAAGATGAGCTTGATGAAGTAGAAAAAGCTTCTGCTTCCTCCAGGCAGGCAGCCTAAGCAATGGTGGCCTTATGTTTGTTTGTCTGTTCATGGGAGGCCTCCAGAGACTCACCCTTATGGGGGCCTGGTGCAACCCCCTCAACTTGCATGATTTCTGGTTTACATTTTATACGTTGGCCTACTGTGAAGTATCTTTGAAAAAAAAAGATTTGTTTAAATTTTGGTGCATGAATTTACTTTCAGCGTGCCTTTGATGTACTAGTTGCTTGGAGCACAAATGTGAACAAGAAAGTTTCAAGGATTCTGCCCTCATGGAGGTTAAACTGGTGTAGGAACCAAGCCATGAATAATAAACAAAGAAATAACTGCAGACTGTGTTAGTTGCAAGCAAAGAAATAATCAAGATGCTATTTTAGAAAATAAAATGACAGACCTATTAGGGAGGTCAAGGAAATATCCCCTCTGAAGAGGGGAAAGTTAAGGTGAGGCCTGTAGGATGAAGAGAAGCTAAAGACAGTAGGAAGAGACTTCTAGGAAGGAGGAACAGCCAATGCAAAGACCCTGAGGCTAGAAGAGCTTAAGAAGTACTCTTAAGGAAAAGAGTACTGATGGGTGTAGTGAACAAGAAAGAAAACAAAGACAGAGAATGATGTGAGATCAGGTCTCTAAGACCCAGATTATACAGGACCTTTTAGCCCACGCTAGGAGTTGGGATTTTATTCCAACTATGATGGGGATCTATTAAATGGCTTCACTGTTTGGAGAATCAATCTGGCTGCTGTGAAGGAAAGAGTAGAAATGAGTTGATTAATCTATGAAAAAGATGGTGATACTCTGGACCAAGGTGGTGTTGGTGGTGGTGGAGATGGATGCTATGAAAATGGACTTCTTAATGGAAAGTCAAGATGATTGTAGTTTCAGTAAATCAGGACACTAGTGACAAGTATTGAGCCCAGAATGTCTTGTAATGGAAAGGCTTGGGGAAAGAGGGTGAGGAATAAAGAATTTGGTTATGGATGCGTTAATTTAGAGACATTCATGTGAAGAAGTCAAGAAGAGAGTTAGATGTCTGAACTGAGAACCCAGAGAGGCTGGGGCCACTACTACAAATTTGGGAGTCATCAAGAAGCAGATGGTGTTAAAGCTCTAGCATTAAAGGAGGTCTTGGAACATAGTAGAAATAACAATCCCCAGAGCCGACTTCTGCAGATCATGTAAGAAGTTGTTATGTTGAACATGTAGAAGAGCAAATCAAAGTGTGCCCTGCATATGGCAGTGTGAAAGTGAGTCATGGTGAACCTGGCAGAAAAGTGTTAGCTAGTGGGAGGAACAGAAGGCAGATGGAATTGGTCAGAGATGGTATGGAAGAGAAATAGTAGAGACAGTGGCTGGAGACAAACTCTTCAAGATACTATACCCTTAAAATGGATCAGAGACATGAGGGAGTAATTGAAGGAGTAAGTGGGGATGGCTGGAACTTATTTGTGTGCTGATAGGAATGACCTCATAGAGAGAAAACTTGATGTGTATCGGACGATGATACATAGAAGACTGAAATCCTTGTGTAGGTGATAGAGGATGGAATCTGGAAGACGACTGGATCTGGAGCAGAAGCGGAGGGATTGACCTTTGATGGGCGAAAGCATACTTTATTAGGGGGAAGGATGGAGAAAGTTCTCATCTGATGAGTTTCCTTTATTTAATCAATGAAGTTCAGTAATTGGCTAGGAGTAAAGGAGTTTGAGAAGCTCTGAGATAATCCTTTTGAAGAATGGGGAGCTTTAAAAGAAAGAATTATAAGGTTGAAAATCATGTGGACTATCCATTTGAAGTTTATAATCTTGAAAGTCAAGATTTTCTTTTTTAAAGTAAACCAAAGCCAGACAATCCAGTTTTGTGATTTTCTCCATCAAATTTAGTGATTAAAAAATGGACAGGATGGACTTAGTTTTTTGGCCATGAAAACAGAAAATGAGACATAGAAGTTCAAGATGTCTATGAGGAAGTGATTGTAATGTTGGACCATGGAAATAAACTAGACAGGATGGAAGTAAAAGCAAGGGAAGCCTGGTGGTTAGCGAGGGGTGGGCAGGATTAATGAATAGGAAGTTGTAGGAACTTAGATTAATATAGCAGAGTGAAGACTATAGAGCTAGGCGTTAAAAGCATCGGATGATCCAAGAGTGAGATGTTAGGAATCCAAATTCCCAGGTAGTAAAGGTAAAGTCAGAGGGTACTAAGTAACTGAGAGAGGAAGAAAGAAAAAAGAACTTTGCCGTTAAGGAGGCCAAGGAACTGTAAGTTCCACCTCAAAATAAGCTGGAAAATCATTCTTATTTATCATGTATATTTCCTAGATCATTCCAAATCCCTATTTGGAATTGGATTAGGTGTACATAAATAAATAATGATGGTAGCTGATTCATTGTAGGTCTACTCTGTAAACACCATTTTAGGCCATACTTTTGAACACTGAAATTCTTTATTGACATTAAGATATTGCTTGGAAAGTATTCACAATGTGTTCATTCTCATAGTTTCATTATTCTCGTTTCTCAGTCAGTAACGATTCAAGACCTTTTGGGTTACGTTTAATACCTTTTTGTATGATGTACCCCACCCCTCCATCTAGCCTTATTTATGTGTCCAGTCTCATCTCCTGCCACCCCCTTAAGATGTACCTACCGCATCAACTCCTCCAAAGCCCCTGCTGTCAGCAGCCCTGCACATCTGCCACTCTGCCTCACCTGGGTAGCTTCTGCTCATCCTCTAAGACCCATTTAAAGTGTCAACTTCTGGGTCACACCTTTCCTAAAAAGCTGAACCATCCAGAAGTGCATTTCTGTGGGTCGAAAACATTACATATTGACAAATTCACATTGTTAATAATTTGCTACCACAAATGTAAACTTGAACCAGGGATGAAGAATGGTAGCTACCACTTGCTGAACTGTGTAGCAGTGTGACTCACGTTCATGGTAAAATGTAAAAGTACTTTGCATTTATCATCTCATTTCATTCCCTAAAAGGTAGGTGTAAATATTTCCTTTTATTAGATAAGGATTCTGAGACTTAGAGTCTTTGTAAGAGAAAGTAAATAATAAGTGGCAGAACTGGATTTTTATCCCATAAACAAAGGTCACATAATGCCATTCCTTCATCTTACTCATTACGGTGACTGCCTGCACATGATAATTCTTCACGTGTCAGAAAACTACACAAATTTTTGTTCAGGGCCCCTGGGACTCTAAAATCTGATATTGACATTGGCATTAACAATAAATGTTACTTCCTTGAAATTTAGAAAAATAAGTTTTGAATTGAGAGTCTGGACTATGCTTAAAATCTTCATCCAGTGATTGCTATTTGTTTGAAGTCATGCCCTGTTCCCGTTTGCCAGGCAGCCCCCTGTAGCAGTGTTATAATCATCTAGGACAAGTTCTTTAGGTCACGAGAAGTGGGTTTGTTGACATGTGAGTGCCAAGTCTTGGTGTGATGCAGGCAGAGGGCAGAGGGCATCTGGGTTCATTTCCTGGGGGCCCTTTTGCTTTCATTGACATAGAACTCGCCTGGAGTTTTTAAGAACAATGGTGCTTTCTTGCTAAAGACCAGAAATCCTTTGGGAAATACAGCTTAGCTGCTGTGGGGCCCCTGCATTTGGCTAACATTCCATCTTGATCTGATCCTGATGTCCATTGCAGTGGTTCTTAGATTTTTACTGTGTATTAGAATCACCTGGAGGGCTTGTTGGAACACAGATTTCTGGTTCCCACCCCAGAGACTCTGATTCAGTCTGTCTGGCCTGGAGCCCTAGATTCTGCCAATTCAGTCAATCTCCCAAATGAGGCTGATGCTGCTGCTCCCAGGACTATACTTGGAGTAGCTCAAAGTCTTGCTTAAGTCCCGGTTTATGGAACACGCAATGAGATTGGATATAAAAGCAGAAAACTCAGCAGTTATCTGAGTAAACCTCTGAATGCTGAATTCTGTAGACAAAAAAAAAAAAAAAGTGATTAAAAAAAATTTTCTCCTGATTTCTGATACTATGTTAGAGATCAGCAATAATTCCTCTTGTGTGGAGTGAGACCAGTTGGCTGACACCTGGGAGTCCTTCTTTCCAGGAGCTCTTTTTCCCCAGATCTTAGAGAAAACTTCTCCTCTATGTACCTTCAGAGCATTAATGTGTTTTGTTCTTAAAACTGCCTTAAAGGAAGATGCTGTATAAAACTGATCAGTCTTTCAATGCAAAAATGAATGCAAGAAATTTTCAAAATGAAAATGTTACATAATGTAATGAGAAATGTGGTCATTAGGTTCAGGATGCATTTGTCTCTTGTTTAGATGCTAAAAGATATTTGCATTTTTATTAGATTCAAAATGGTGTGAGTCATGCTGATCAACACATTTCTTTTTCACAGGAATCCTTTGTGTTTGAACCCAACTGCCTCTTCAAAGTAGATGAATTTGGCTTCTTTCTGACCTGGAGAAGTGAAGGCAAGGTATGGCGCAGAAACAAGTCGCTCCTTCTTGCTCTCAGGGTGAAGGCATTTCATTTCTCCACAAGTGACCGAAAGCCCCTTGTGGGCACAGACCCGACACTTATTCATTCATTCAAGACTTAAAATGTGCTTCTGTGTGCTAGACGTTGGGGATATAGCAATGGTCAAGGATGTGATCCTTATAGATTCCAGCCTAGGATCAAAGTCAGGCATCCAAAAGAAAGAAAGTTACAAGACATTGAGAGCTGCAAAAGAGAAGGTCAGGTTACAGGAGCTTAAAAGCAGGCAAGTCTGATTTAAATCTTGGGAGCTAGAAAGATTTCCCAGAAGAGAGGTATTCAAGCTGAAGTCTCAGAGGTTCATTTAAGGGCACTTTCCAGGACTTTACACATAGCACAGCGTTCACATTTTGTGAACCTTTGAGCTGAATTTCTGAAGAGTAGAATCAGAGTTTAAGTTAGTATGGTCCCACTGATATTTCATGTACACACATATATTTAATAATATACATGGCAGTAATCACAATGTTAAATATATAAAAGTAACATTTTGTACTTATTCAGAGTTGCCTTCTGCATGTATATGTGTGTATATCTATACATATGGAATGGAATGTTTGGGGTCTCTGCAACCAGGCAGGATGCTCTGGGGCCTTCCCAGAACAGACCCGTCCCCTACATCCGCTGCTTGAGCTCCTCTCTGAAGTTCCTAGATCGTATCTGATGCACATTTCCTGAGTTATTTTACAGATCCTAAAGCCCCCACCCAATGGAAGCATTTAATTACTTGATGACCATAAAGACATAGCCTCCTGGAGCCTCAGGATTAATAATGTTCACCCATGTTATCTCGCCATCAACCAGTCAGAGAAATGTGCACTAGCTGATCGTATGCCCTGCAATATCCCTGCCTCAGCTGCCCTTTGAAGCTGTTTTGCTGAAACCCTTTGCTTTGGGGAGCTCAGGGTTTTAGAGCGAGAGCCACCCACTCTCCTTGCCTGGAGCCTCACAGTAAACACTGCACTTTCCTTCACCACAACCCAGTGTCAGTGTATTGGTTTTACTTCACGCACAGGAATGGACCAAAGTTTGCTTTGAAAATATCTTGACTATTTTTGATTGTTGAAAATTATTATCGTTATCATTACTTGTTTTTAATCCTGCTTCTGCCTTACTCTAATCAGCATCGCCTTCATCATCACAAACGTTTGCTAATCAGCTGTCTGTGCTATAGGTCTGGCAGAATTTAGACTCACTGCCGTGTTGTATGCTCTCTTTGCAGGAAGGCCAAGTGCTAGAATGTTCCCTCATCAACAGTGTTCGGCTGGGAGCCACACCAAAGGTAGCCAAGTTGGTGTTTGTTGTTCTTCTAGACACAGACTGCTGTGTGACCCCTTTGTTGTAGTTTAGTCGCTCATTCGTGTTCAACGCTTCTGACCCCAAGGACTGTAGCCTGGCAGGCTCCTCCTCCGTGGGATTTCCCAGGCAAGGATACTGGAGTGGGTTGAATTTCCTCCTCCAGGGGATCTTCCTGACCCGGGATTGAAACCTTGTCTCCTGCCTTGCAGGCATATTCCTTACCACCGAGCCACCCGGGAGGCCCGTTACTGCCCCCATATCCTCAGCTGGATGAAGAACAGATACAGTTTAGAAATCTCATCTGTAATGGTTGGGTGATTTGGATTGCATTGGGTTTAATTATATTAGAAATTGTTATTAACCTTTGAAACTGATGACCCTTGTGTGGTATGAGCATTGAAATAAACTGTTCCCTTAACTCAGAAATTAATCTGACAAGCACCCCTCCCCCCCATCCCCACCTTCTTTTTCAGCAAAGAGTGAGTCACTTCTGGTCCATGGCTGATGTGGAAATTTAGATGAGTCGGGTAGTTCCACATTTGTGCACCTGTGCACGCAGACCCTGGTCACCTTGAAGGCTCAGCTTGCCTCTGAGAGAAAAAAGAATGGCAGACACATGAATAAGCCTTCTTCACAGGGATTGATTTGTTTGAATGGGAAGCTGTTTGCATTAGGAATTTAAAGGATGGTTTTTTTTCCTAGAATATTCCAGCACAGCATTTATTCCCTTTTCCATAATAGTCTTGCAGGTTTGCAAGTTTTTATATGTTCAAAACAAAATTATGCTCCTCACTTTGTTTTTGTCTTTTGTTAGTGACCCTCTTTATTTAATGTTAGTTTAAAATCTCTGTGTAACTACCTTGGCATTTCCCCCCTCTCCCCCCGAGTTCTTTCAGAGGACAAAGCCACTATTTTATTTGCTAATTAGGGCAGACTTACACAGTTTTCATTCCAAATGAGGAGGCCAGGGCTCCTAGAGATGCACGTATTCATTCTTTGTAGGCTGTTTGAAAGACTCAATCTTATTTTTTAACAACTTGAGGTTGCTGACTGTGGCAATGCCCTGCATGTTTGTGTGAATCCCCAGTGACTGTTCTCTGTGAGAACCCCCTTTGACCTTTGCAGACATAATCAGGTCTCAGGCAGAGCCTTTGAGTCCTGTTGCCGTAGTTCACGTCTTCCAATAACTACAAGCCGCAGTTGAAAGAAAGACCCTGCCTCCCCATCTTCTAAATCAATAACTGTTTATACCTTTCTTACCAGATGAGTTCCAGTAATGTGTAGTGTTATAGGTTTTACCTATATGAGTTTTAGAATAACACTAGATACCTGGACAGTTTTAGATAGAAGAATTTGCCTTACTGGATGTTTTTACATCAAATGTAGTTTCTTTTTCTATGCTCTGTGATCTAATGTATTTTTTTCCTATTTGTCTACCTCTGTAGGATCCCAAAATTTTGGCTGCTCTTGAAGCTTTTGGCAAATCAGAAAATGATCTGGAAGGGCGGATAGTTTGTGTCTGCAGTGGTGCAGATCTGGTGAACATCAGTTTCACGTACATGGTGGCTGAAAATCCAGAAATAACGAAGGTATCCTCCATGAAACAACCTCCTTCCAATCCCGTATGGACATGTGTGGTGCACATAGTTTTTCATGTATAATGTCATTTTGATATATATTTTGAATTGTATAATTTAATTTAAATTTTAAAGAAAGTTTCCATTGCTTGCTAGAAAATTCAACAAGCGCGGTACCCTTTCAGCATGTCACTCATGAATACCAGCAGCCTGAGCACTGACTGTGGTGTGTTGTAGGAGCCTCTCACCAGAATGTAGACAAGGATCATCTGGGATTTGGTGAAAATGCAGATTCTGGTTCAGTAGGTCTGCGGTGAGGACACATTCTCCCTTTCTAACAAGCTCCCAGTGGATGCTGGTGCTGCTGGTCTGAGAACCACAGTTTGAGCAGCAAAGGGTCAGAGCAGCACTACCCAGCTGAAATATAATGCAAGCCACAGATGTAGCTTAATTTTTTCTGGTAGCCACAGGTAAAATTAACTTTGTTATTTTATATCCCACACAGAAGTGATACCACACGGTATTCATCTTTGCCTGCCTGGCTTACTTCACTAGTGTCATCATCTCTGAGTCCATCCACGGGGCTGCGAATGGCCTTCTTTCATTCTTCTCTATGGCTGAGTAGTCGTCCATTGTATGAATGGACCACATCTTTATCCATTCCTCTGTCAGTGGGCGTTTAGATTGGTTCCATGTCTTGGCTATTGTAAGCAGTGTTGCTCTGAGCACAGGGATGCATGTATCTTTTTAAATTCTGGTATGTCATTTTGTAACCCAATAGGTCATTTTAATGCGAAATCAATATAAAATCAGTTAACATATTTTATATTCTTCTATTCATACAAAGTTGTCAAAATATAATATGTGTTTTCAATTCAGATGAACTGAATTCCAGTTGCTGCATATAGCTGTGGTTACCCTGTTAGTATCTAAATGACTGATACCTACCCTGCCTGTAAGCTATGAAAGTATTGGGTTATGATCCATCTTAATACCATAACCAGCCTACCATTGCCCTGGCAAGTGAGTCTCAAAGAGATATTGCCCAAAGTAGAAAGCCTCGAATGTAATTCACTCTCCTGCAAGTTGTTTGTCTTCGGGCAGTGTTACCTGTGGACAGAGCACCATTATCTTTGCATAAAATGTGTGAAGAGGCCTGGGCCTCTGCTCTTCTGGGTTTGGGGGATTGGGAGATGGGCATTTTATTTTCCCATTGATCCTGCAAGTAGAAGCTCAGTGCAGGGTTGAATGAGAAAGGTCATCATTAGAAATATTGAACTTTAGAGCCCTCAGGGAATATCCAGGTAAGATTATTTGATGAAACTGAGATAAGAAGACTTTACCCTGGACACAGAATCAACGGGTGCAGAACTGAGTTCTACAGATACTGAGACCATCAAGACTCTTTCACCCTCACTTACAAAGTGTGACTCATATGTGCAGTAAAGTTTGAGAAGCTCCCAGCTGTGGCTCTGGGTCCAGGCAGGAATGGATGTCCCACGTGACGTGAGAGCCTTTGCTTCTGTACTTGCATGGCTTGGCTGGTTTTATGCTGCTTTTCCAGATCACCTCGCTTTGGGAGAACAGATGTTGCCTTCAGGTTCTTTCATTATTGTGCTCGGATCAACATCCAGTTGGATGGTTTCTTGAACCCTGCTGATCTGAACAAGCGTTGTTTCCAGTGCGCGCTTATGTTATTTGCTACAAAGGTCTTTTTGGTTGCTATCTGCCATAGCAACATTCAATCCCAGAAGTCCATGCTGATCACCCAGAAAGAGAAAGACTTGTTAATCAGACAGATATTTAGATGCTTGAAATTTTGCAAAATGACAGTTCTGTAGACTTGTGTCATGTCTTTTGTCGACCTGTCGTATTACAAGAAGCCCTATGACTCATGTGACCTTAAGAATCTGGGATCGGGAACAAGTTGCCTGGCTGCGCATCCTGCCTCTTCCCAGCTGCGTGACCGAGACACACGAGTGGCCTCGCTGGGCCTCACCTGCTTCATCTCAAAGTGGAACAGAGCACAGTGCCTGCTCCTAGGATTGCTCTGTAGGTTGCAGGACTCGTTACATGGAAAGTGGCTATACCTTTCTCATCGAAAGCCCTCAGTGTCCGTTCACTGCTCAGATCGCAGAGTCCTCGCAGTTTAGAGCTAGAGGTGGAACTGAGACACCGCATTTTTCAGATGTAGAAGAGGAAGCCAAGGAGTTTAAAGAACTCTCCTGAGTCTACACAGCAGGCCAGGCCAGAGATCAGCCTAAAAGTCAGCCTTCTGATTTCTTGTGTGATACTGTCAACCCCACCCCATCCCTGAGCAAGTACAGTCCTAGGAAGGTGGCTCAGATCAGTAAATCGAAATGTTCTTACTTCCATGCTTTGACTGCTGCAGTCTTGTTTTATTTAAGAGCCATGGTCTGAACCCTGTAGTCACAAATATGTGATATATAAGTCTGTGTTCCAGGGTAGAAGTCTATACTTAAAGACAAGATTTGGGGTTTTTTGTGGTCGTACCATTTTGACATGAATACAGCTTAGGAGCCCAGAATCTTGGGACCATAGAACAGCTCTTAGCTAGCGATATTATGTTCACATTATCACAGAAGTCAATTAAAGCAAATCATCATTTTAAAAAATTACACTTACAGACCTTAAACACTGTTATGGCAGGCTGAGTGTGGGTTGGAAAAGAGTTTGCAGACACAGAGCCTTTCAGAAGGGAGTGAGTTTAATAAGAACACAGAGCAGAGATAACGTGGGCTCTGCGAGTGCAGCGGGCTAACCTCCTGATAGACAGGGAGAAGCGACACTTTCCGTGGGTTAGTAGCCAGTTTTTATAACCTCAAGACAAAGCAGATTCCTGCTGGGGGCTTGGCTTTAGGTGACTGGTTAGGGCATGATAGGGTGATCATGGGGTGGGCATTTTTGCTGAATTTGGTGTCAGGAAACTGGTTGGTGATGATCAGGGGGGATTCGGAGCCACAGTTACAAAGGGGCTCAGTCAGCTTCAGAGGTGCCCTTGGCTCTGGGCTCCATTTCTGCGGCCTTGGTGTAAAGCCTCACACGTATGGCCTGGGACAGAACTCCACAGGTACTCTATTCTAACTTGAAACGTATAGATTTGGTTCAGTTGTTGGCCAATCTTTTGATGTTAGAGCCAAGATCTTTGCATTTAGTTTGGGTCTATTGGTTGTCTTTGATGGATTTTTTGCCAACGTGTGCTCAGTCTTGTCTGACTCTTTGTGGCCCTGTGGACTGTAGCCAACCAGGCTCCTCTCTCCATGGAATTTTCCAGGCAAGAACACTGGAGTGGGTTGCCATTTCCTACTCCAGGGGGTTTTCCTTACTCAGGAATAGAACCCTTGTCTCTTGCATCTCTGAATTGGTAAGCAGATTCTTTACCACTAGTGCCACCTGGGAAGCCTTTTTTTTTTTTCCACTTGTCCTTCACCCATAATGCATTGTCTGAAATATCCAGTTTGGTTTCTTTAAAGTACAATTGAGTCCACTTTAAAGACATTCTTGGAGCAGTTAGAGAACAGAATCCTACTACTGAATAACTTCTTTCCCTAATCTTTTAGTTGTCTCATTTACACAGAACTTGAGAAAAAAATTTTAGCAATTATCCTTATTATAATTATAATTTACAATTATAAATATCTTTATTACAATTATAAATATCTTTATAAAGATATTTCTTATCTTTAAAGAAATCTTCCCAACTATCCAGTGGAAGAACCAGCAACCCTCTTTCTTTCCACAAGCATTTTTTACTGATCGTAGTTTTTATTACAAACATAAACAGATATGGAAATAAACGTAAATAACTCATGGTACTCACACAAAATGAGAGCAGAAACTTACAAAATGCTTAAAAATAGCTTATTGACTGTGAGGATTAGCCATTCTCTGGGTGGTCAGAATGTTTTGCTTGTTTTATGCTATCTGACAAGTCTTGGTCTGACCAGTGATATAGAAGTTTTAAGAGGTTTTCTAGCACAGACCTTGCCTAGGACTATTTATTTGAGATTCTTGAGTCTGTTCTTAATTCCTGGGCTTATATGATACTTACAGTCCAATGATTCTGAAAAATTCACTTGACCAAACATTGAATCCAGGCAGGTGGAATTCATCAATTCATGTCCTGTCCATGGAGGACCCTGTCCCATGTGGGACCTTGCCTGACTCTGAAAGTCATCTTACTTCCTTGTTCCTCCACTTCCTAAAAGGGTTCTCTGACATCTTTTCTTACTTCAAGTGGGTGTTTTGAGAATCAATAACATTTAACATCAAATCTTACTTTACTAGAGTTAAGGTTTCAAATAAATACAAAATATTTTCACAGTACCCGAGACAGTGAAAATGATGTTGCGTTTTCTTGTTTAGATAAAAGATGACACGTGTATAAAAGACATCCTTATAGCTCCTCTTGTCTTTTCTTCAGCCATGCCCTCTGCTTGAAGAGTAAATAAGCTTGCCTAGTCCCTCTACCTCTTTAACAAGATCTGAGCTCAGTTTTACAGACCTTTCTCCCCTATGGAATAAATGTCTGATAGGATCCTAAACGTGAGTCCACATCAGACCTTCCAGCCACATCCTTCCAGTTGCTGAGGCCGTGGACACTCTCCTCGTGTGTCCTGATTGGTCTGTTAACAAACACTCTTGTGTCTAGAATCTAGCTGCTTCTACCATCACCGTTTCTGCAGCGCCCTCCCAGCCGATAACATTTCTCCCCTAATTCTTTGCCTTGACCTTGTCTGTTGTAGTCTGTTCCCAAAATAGCAGTTTTATATATATAGCTATATATATATAGTTTTATATAAAATAGCAGAGGATGTTTCTAAACATAATTCAGATCCCATCACTGATGCTCAGAACCCTCCAAGGCTCATGGGGCCTTAAAGAATCCCTTCTCACCTCCCTTCCTCTGGCTGCCATCCTCTTCTTCTCCCTATTTCCTTCCAGCCTCAGGAACTTTGTGCTTATGATTCCTTTTGCCTGGAACATACGATTCCCCAGCTACATGCAGCGCTCCTTCCCTCACATTTCTCAGGTCCCTGCTGGAACCTCACCTTAGCTGCCTGCCTCATCTCCCCTCAAGACATGCTAACTCCTTATCCTGCTTTATTTTTCTGCGTAGCACTTACCGCTACTTACATGCCATACATTCATTTACTGCCTCCCCATTCCCTACTACATCCCCAGCATCTAGAACCTTCAGTGCCTGACATTTAATCAGTGCTCAGTACATACATTTTGTTGTTTTGTATATATAAAGTGTTCTTAGTGGGCCATCTTTAAACTCTGGTGAATTTGTTTCAGTATTATTTCAGTGTTATGTTTTGGTTTTTTGGCCACGAGACACGTGGGATCTGAGCTCCCCAGCCAGGGACTGAACCTGCGCCCAAGGGAAGTCACTTTGTGTATAAATACAATTTCCAGAATGACGAAGAAGCAGCTAACAGTGGCAGCCTCTGGGAGTGGAAGCAGACGGAGAGTGAAAGGTGTTTGTTTTTCTCTTCTCGCTTGTCCTTTTTGGGGGGACTTATTTTTTCTTTTTCATTATTAAACTTAGTTTTTATTGGACTCTAGCTGCTTTCCGATGCTGTGTGGGTTCCTGCTGCTCCACACAGTGAGTCAGCTGCGTGCACACATGGACCCCGCTTTCTTGGGTCTCCTTCCCGTTCAGGGCGCCTCAGAGCCCTGAGCAGAGTTCTCTGAGCTGCATAGCAGGTTTTCACTGGTTGTCTATTTTATGCATAGTATCCATAGTGCATATGTATCAATCCCGTCTCCCAGTTCATCACACCCTCTTTCCCCCTCAGTGTCCATACATTTGTCCTCATTTTATTGAGGTCTTTATGTGGACTGAATCCATAAACTCTAACCAGGTGATAAATAGGTATAACCGTCAAATTTTTTTACAGTTTAGTTCTAAGAAAAGCTAGGAGAATGATGTTTAGATAAGAAAACCAAGAAAATGTGATTCAATGATAGTCCAAAATGTCTGGAATTCCATGGCATTATTTTTAGTCACTTTTCAGGATGTAAGGGGGCCGTTGCTGAGAATCCATGACAAGCCTGGAAGCTGTAACCCCAGTGTCTTGACCTGTTTCGAATTGAGATCATTGTTTTCTGCCCTCTAAATCCTTCCTGTCATTCCAGTTAGAAAACTCTGCTTTCATTTCCTCTCCTGAAAGGTCTTCTGTTAAAAGGACTTGCTAGCAAATTGCTGGTACTTTTCCCTCCAACCCAGTATGCCTTTGGGTAATAGGTGTGTCTGCTAGGTCACATAACTTAAAACATCTATAAATAAAAACAATTGCATGAAGGAGAGACTTCCCTTTTTTTTTTTCTAAACTGTATGTAATAGAGCTTTTTTCTGCATCCTCATCTCTCTGCCACTGTTTTACCGTAAACTCTATTGTGCTGTATGCTTAGTCGCTCAGTCGTGTCCACCTCCTTGCAACCCTGTGGACTGTGGCCCACAAGGCTCCTCTACCCACGCCATTCTCCAGGCGAGAACACTGGAGTGGGTAGCCGTTCACATCTCCAGGGGATCTTCCCGACCCAGGGATCGAACCCAGGTCTCCCATGTTGTGGGTGGATTCTTTACTGCCTGAGCCACAGGGAAGCCCATAAACCCTGCAAACAATGCCAAATATTATAACAAACTTCTTTAGTTAGAAGAGAAACTCAGTTTCTCGGATGTATTTTTTCTATCTTAGGATACAACTAGCTGGGGAGGATTTTGTCTCTGGTGTGTTGAAGGGAGTTCAGATGTCTTTCATTTAGTTCCAGCTGGTGCTACAGAGTGAACTGCAAGCACAGTCACTTCACGTAAGATTGAAAGGCAGCCCTCTCTGAAAATCTCCACAAATAAATATGTTATTTTATTCCCAGTTGAATTTTATTTTGATTACAAAAATAAGCTGTTATTATGAAGTTCAAAATGCACAGATTTGGATTTGAGTTTAGACAACTTCCAGACTGCTCATTATACTTTCTGTAGGTTGTAAATATTTGGCAAACTCCATAAATTATGCTTTGTAACCAAGTCATCAAATAAGCCCACGATTGAATACTATAGAAAGTAAATTGCAAAAATATTATGTCTTCTTCTTGTAGACAAAAAAGGTCAGGTAGTTTATTACAGGTAATAAAATCTTATTTAAGTCAATTGGATTGAATGTCAAAATCACTCTGCTGAATTGAAATCATGTTGAGTGGAAGAATTACTGCAAAAGTTCTTGGAGAAGGGATTCATTCTTTGTTTTGTTAAGAAGGAAAAAAATCAAGTTCACATTTAGTCAGTGCTGCATAATGGCTTTTTGCTCACACTCTGCAGAGCTCCCCTGGGCTTCCCAGATGGTGCTAGTGGTAAAGAGCCCACGTGCAAATGCAGAAGACAAAAGAGATCCCTGGGTTGGGAAGGTCCCTTGGAGGAGGGCGTGGCAACCAACTCCAATATTCTTGCCTGGAGAATGCCCATGGGCAGAGGAGCCTGGCAGACTGCAGTCCGTAGGGTCGAATTGCAACGGTCACGAAAACACTAAAGCCACTTAGCACTCATGCAGAGCTCCCCTCCTTTCAACTAGCTCCTCTACCCACAGGCAAGCACAGACCTACTCAAAGGGGTCAAACCAGAAGCCTCACCTGGGACTTTCTTAAAAATGCAAATCCTTGGGTCTTATGCCTGCCTAATACATCTGAAATTCTCAGGATGGAGCTCAGCTATCTGTTTTTGTTAATCGAAGTATAACTGATTAATATAACAGTTATATTAATATATACAATGTTATAAACAATTAATATAAACAATGTTATATTGATTTGAGGGGCACATCATTGTGATTCAGTATTTTTACAGTAATATTTTAACTAGCCTCCCAGGTGATTCTGATGCTGGATGAAATTTGAGTCCGCATTAGCTTAGCTTACAAATGGTCCAAAAATTATTACCACTTTGAACCCAAACAAGTTTTTATCAAATTAATTGACTGCAGCAGGCAGGTGAATCTATAGACCTCCTGATTCCTGTGGCCTTACCGGAAATGGTTAGAATTCACTAATACAAAAAGCATGATTAAAATGAATTCACTTCTGTGACCCTAGGGGGGGAAAAAGCTATTTCTTGAAGTGTAGTTTTAATTGTATTAGCTATCTGGTGGTTCTCAAAGTGTGGTTCCAGACCAGCAGCTTCAGCGGTACCTGGGAACTTAATCCAAGATGTGAGATCTTAGGCCCTGCCCTAGTGCTCGAGTTAGGAGCTCCAGGTGAGAGCTGGACCCTGCAGAAAAGCTCTGTAAGGAGTTTCTCCTGCTTCTCTTACAGAGAAGCCTTGAGGAACTTGCATTTACTGGTTTGAGGAACTTGCATTTGCTGGTTTGCTGCCTAGGCTCACCTGAGCCCTTTGCCTGCTGAATGCTAAAGGAGCTCAGTTGTAAATCTGCATTTCCTATCCATCATCCAAGCCCCAATATACTAGTTGATTTAAGTTCTTCACCACATTGTCTCATGGTTCTTTGAGGCTCAAGTTTGGGATGGGGTGCATGTATGTGCGTGTGTGTGTGTTTTTCATGTTTCCAAGAGTGAATGTTGGCATGCTCTTGTTTTATTTTTCCTTTAAACCATCCCGAATTCATGGGAAGCAAATCAGCAAGGAGCCGTAGAAAGTTTTCTTAAGGACAAAGCTGTGAATTGGAGCAAATAGGTGGATGTGTATTTGTGAGCTTTAAATGTCCCCATCTCACCTAGGTGTTTTCTTCTTGCCAAAAAAGAAAGTGGGGCTCATTTGCTTAATTGCTGGGTTGAATGTGGAGACCATGACACTCTGAGCCCTGGGTGGGTCGTATGCATCAGTGAGTGTGGAGTGGGTAAGGCTTGCCCTGGGGGCTTCCATGACCACCTGTCACCTTTGCTCTCCCTTCCTCCAGCAGTTCTCTTGCTCCTCTTGCCAGACTGTCTGTTCCAGGATCCAGTACTTAGTGTCTGACCCATGGTGGTGCTCTCTGCACTCTGAAATTGTTACTTTATCTATGCATTATCAAAATTAGTTCCTTTAGACCAGAAGTTGTTGACGCAGATGCCTGCAGGAGCCAGGGAGATGATGTGAATATTGGAAAGGTGTCAGGAGGCAGGTAGGGATGGAATAGAATGTAGTGAAGTGGGGTGTACATACTCCATCTGGGGGCAGTTACCTCTTGCCAGTTTTCCAACCATTAGAACATGGCCCTGAGGTTGCTAGATGGTTGTTGTTGGTGGTGTCTTTTCCATGAGATACTGGACATCTGGATTTTTAACATGAAATTTCCTGATGTTAAAATGTTGACAAATATATTCATTTTTGTTAGCACCGTGTGTGTCAAACAGCAAACTTGTCTGTGGGTCATTTGGAACCTCAGCTCGAGACAACAGCCAGCATGCAGCATGGATGTACTTACACTAAAGTGAATACTAATGTTTTCATAATATGTTTACCTCACTGACATTTTAAGTTAAGATGCCCACTTGTGTCTTTTTTCCTTCCTTCATTCAGCTATTCATCCTAGAATTATTTTTTTATGAATTATAAATGTGGGCAAATCATTTCTTCTACATGGGCTTTCTTATCCTCATTTTTCAAAGAAAAGGGAGTTATAGTGAATGACCCTTGAAGTTACTTTCCCCTATAAAGACATGCAATTTCTTTACAAAACAAAAACGTGTACTAGATGCCAAGGAGGGTACCAATAAGTTGCTTGGATCCCTGTGTCTATTCTGAAGATTCTTTGGATGTAACAAAAGGTCATGGCTTGAGTTGTAGGAAGGATGCAACATGATCTTGACATTCTAAATAGATGATTATTTTAGTTGCTCAGTCCTGTCTGACTCCTTGCAACCCCAAGGACCTGCCAGGAGCCTGCCCGGCTCCTCTGTCCATGGGATTTCCCAGGCAAGGAGGAGTGCATTGCTGTTTCCTCCTTCAGGGGATCTTCTCAACCCAGGGATCAAACCTGAGTCTTTTATGTCTCCTGTCTTGGCAGGGAAGGTAATATGGTAATAACATAGGGCTCAGAGCACTGCTTCTCCAAGTGTGGTCTGGACCAGCAGGGTCATCATCACCTAGGAACTTAGAAATGTAGGGTCTCAGGCTTATCCTCAGACCTGCTGAATCAGAGTCTGCATTTGGACAAGATCTCTAGGTACTTCCTTTACACATTCAAGTTTGAGAAGTACAGTTGTACCTCAATATCCACAGGGAAATGGTTCTAGGAAGCACACCCCTGACCCCTGAAGATAGCAAAATCCACAGGCGCTCAAGTCCCTTGTATAAAATGGCATCGTACAGTTGGCCCTCAAATCTGCGGGTTCCACACCAGCAGACTCAGAGGACCAGCTCTGCAGAGGTAGGATACAAGGAAATAAGTCGTTCTTGCCTTCAGCAGTTACACAAGGAGGAAGACCTGAGAAACATTTGAGTTCAAGAGGCTCTGTTCCTGGGTGAAATTGGAGGAGGTTTTAAATCTGATTAACTGAGAGCATGCTGCTAAGATCATCAGAAATTGAGGGCCTAGTTACTTTGGGCCAAGAGAGGAAGAGACAGGAGTTTAGAATATGTTCTCTGAGGGATGTGAGTGTCCTGGCCTTGCTGTGGTCACACGGTGTGAAGGAGCTCACTGGCTGCTCACTGGAAGCTCATCTGCAGGCTGGCCCTGACCTCCTGCTTCTGTGTTCCTACACCCCTTAACATTCCAAAGGTGACTATCTTTATTTTTTTTGAAACATCCCCCCCACCCCCCCCAGTTTAAGTCATCAAATGTGGGGTTGTAGTGTTATTTTTCTTAGTAAAACTCCTTACCACAATGCATGTGCAGGAACCCAGCACTGGAGCTGGAGGAGGTTTCACTGTGGTTCTCAGGCACCTTGTCACTTTCATCAAGGAGGTTTCCTTGGGGTCAGAGGAGGAGCAAAGTGAGAAAGAAGCCTCCAGTGAGGCCTGCCACAAGTAAATGCAAGTGAAATTCACAAGAAATTAACTGTTTTAAGTGAACATTTTAGTGCCATTTAGTACATCACCTGGAGAAGGAAATGGCAGCCCACGCCATCCAGTCTTCTTGCCTGGACAGAGGAGCCTGGCGGGCTGTTGTTCATGGAGTCACAAAGAGCCGGACGCTACTGTGTGACTGTGCAACCATGACCGCATCTAGGTCTACAGCACCATACCCCTCAAAGAAAAGCCCCATGTCCACTGAAGGAGTGCCCCCTCCCCCGTTCTTACAACCCCCATACTCACTCAATGTGTCTTTTCAATGTACACACAATTTTCTTTTATACTATGTTGGGCTCATGCCAGTAGAGTTTAACGTGAAAGTGAAAGTGTTAGTCACTCCGTTGTGTCTGACACTTTGCAACCCCATGGACTGTAGCCCACCAGGCTCCTCTGTCTATGGCATTTTCCAGGCAAGAATACTAGAGTGAGTAGCCATTCCCTTCTCCAGATCTTCGTGACCCAGGGATCGAATCCAGGTCTCCTGCATTACAAGGAAATCTTTCCTGCCCGAGCCACCAGGAAAGCAGTTTAACGTACTATATTTTATCATTAACGGTTTTATCATGTGCATTTTCTTAGCCTTTAAAATATTTTCTTGGGCTTCGATGTAACTGTAAGTCCCCATGACCTTTAAGGTGGGTTTTCTAGGTTGTTGCCTCTCTTGCTTCTCTGGAGACCTCCCAGCCTCTTCTGTTCCAAAATGCTGTGATCTTCACAGGAGACGTGTTTTCTCTGCTGAGGTTTCATGAACGCAAAGGTTTCCTGAGAAAAGACTCAGCCCTGGGTCCAGCCTGCAGTCACTTGGGTTGCCCTAATTGCAAGTGTTATCAAATGACTCTGCCAAGGGAATGCAAAATGAATTACTCTAATTGTACCATAAGTTTGAATTTCACCTTTTGGCCCCTGGGACAGAAAAATATCACTAACTGTAAATTGCTTCTCCATTTACCACATAGCTCCAGTTTTTACTGCTAGCAAAAAGAAAAAATATATATATCATTGGGAACATGATGTGTGTGTAACATGGGCCTACATGTGTTTGTATGTTTTCTTATCTTTGGGGTATAATTGAAAGATGGGACACATGAGGAGGTGGGTTGGCAATGCCTGAGGTGAGACTCTGTTACCTCTAAGGAAATAATTTAATAATCATAATAGCGCAGTCCATGGACCAGATCCGGGCCTCTGCTCTGACTTTTTTAAATGTTAATTTTATTTATTTGGCTGCACCAGGTCTTAGCTGCACCACATAGGATCTTCGATCTTCATGGCAGCATGCAGGGTGTTTGGTTGCAGTTCGTGAACTCTTGGTTGCAGCATGCAGGATCTAGGTCTCTGACCAGGGATCAAATCTGGGCCTCCTGTGTTGGGAGTGTGGAGTCTTAGCCACTGGACCACAGGGAATTCCCCCTCAGCCTGATTTTTGTATAGCCAGTGAGCTAAAAATGGCTTTTAAATTTTGAAAGATTATTAAAACCACACATAGAACCTGTGCGACAGAGAGCTACATGTGGGCCCTGATTCCTGAAGTATTTATTGCCTGGCTCTTTACAGGAAAAGTTTACTGGCCCCTAATAATTATAATATGAACAGCAGCAGTGAAGTTTTTATTTTATATTGGACACTAGATACTGTTCAGAGTGCTTGGCATGCGGTATCTCATTTAATTCTTGAAACAGTCCCGGGAGATGGATTGTTCTCATTTGCAGAGGAAGAAATAGGCCCAGAGACTGAGTAGCTTGCCCGAGTTCACACAGGCTTTAAGTGGCGAGCTGGTGTCTTGAACCCAGGCACTGGGTCCACTCCAGATCCTGTGTTCTATACACCCTCTGCTGCAGCTCACAATTTGAGGAGTCGTCTCTCCCACTGTAACACAGTATATGATGTTACTGTCCTTTTCAGGTAAATGTTTAGTGTCGTTATTTCTGGGAGGTGTAGTCACAGAGCACCCACTCCCGACACTGGTGCCTGCACAGTGTTTTCCTCAAAAAAAGTCCACGTGCAAAGAAGGTTCTCTGGTCAAATGAGCACAAGAAAGCCTTGTTTAGGAGAATTTCTTTACTATAGCTCTCTCATAAGCAGTGATATATTCTCATGCCAGTCTCAGCCAGGAGGAGTGATATTCAGTTTTTTTTTCCCAAATGGAAATGCATTCATTCATTCATGCCTATTGAAGAGACACAGTATCTTTTAGAACTACTGTTTTACAAAGAAAACACTCAGCAAATGATGTCATAGAGGCATTGCTTAGCCCAATATTTTCCCAGATGCGTCAGAACAATATAATGCAGACATTCATTCAGCTTTACCCTTAACATCCTGTTTATTGTCCTTGTTTTCCTGCTGCCATATCTCTTCCTTCCCTCCCCAGTTTTTGGGGGATAGAGCAGAGGAAGTGTGGGGTTTTTTCCATAAATGATAGGAAATTAGATAATGAAACTCAAACCCTTTTTGATTTAAATTCTTTTTAGTACCTTTATCTTGAAAGTCCTGTTTGGTTTGTAGGATTACCTGTACATTTGATCAGCCCGGACTGATTGGTGATGTTGCCTGGGAGTATAGACAGACAGAGGCTCCTTGACTGATGATACTTATTCAGACCTTCAGCAGGTAGCATTTGTCTGCTTGTTGAGTACTGTTCATTTTGGCATGGCTTAATTTGCTAGTGTTGTCAACTGACATGTGTCAGGAGAAAAAGTGACCTCAAAGATCTTAAATACAGGCATGAGGCCAAAGAAACAATTTCATGAACACCTTTTAATTCACCAGCTCTTCACTCATCCGTCACCAGCAGGATTCTGCAAATCTGAAGTTGAGACCAAAAATGCACTCTTACAAAACCGGTAGTTTCTGACCAGCATAAAATGATGCTTTGTGTTCTCTTAAAATCTTAAAATTCTTCAATTATTTCAGAGTTCTCCATATGGATGTAAAATGTTGTTATACAAAATAAACAAGACATCTCATTTTCTTTTCTTTTTAAAAATGTTTATTTATCTGGCGACATTGGGTCTGAGCTGCTGCCCATGGGATCCTGGCTGTTAGGCGGGGTCTTGTCCTTGGTGGCACACGGACTCCAGGTGTGGCGCTCAGGCTTAGTTGCTCTGCAGCATGTGGTATCTTAGTTCCCTGACCAGGGATCAAACCCGTGTCCCTTGCATTGCATGGTGGATTCTTAACGACTAGGCCACCAGGGAAGTCCTCTCCTTTTCTTTTGAATGGTTTCTGGAGTTTGTGGGAATGGTGCTGCTCTGTGCCTTTTGAGCCATTACAGAGCATCGTGTACTGCCTATAGTATGTCGTTCATTCAGCAAACACGAGCAAACACGAGCATAAATTTATCCTGAGTATATACATGTAGGTATGACTTAGGCTGGGTCTGTGAAATAAGCTGATAACAAGACAAATTAACAAGAGAAAAGGCATATAAATTAAGTTTTCATTTTGTGTGCACAGGGGCATCACAGAAAGAAGTGAACCCCCAAAGGGGCAGTGAGATTTTAGAGTTCATATAGCATGTTAGCAGGGGGTGGAGAGGGGGCAAGGGGCAGATGGTTTTTAGGGAAGATAAATGGGTCCTGAGGAGGACAGACAGGAGGTATGGCAGTCCTGGGTGATTTCTGTTTGTGTGGTGTCAACTTGTCATCTTCCGAAAGAGAAGATTAGTGTTGTTTCTGGGGAGAGTATTTATGACAATCCAGTTTCGTTGGGAGGCTCTGCTTTTAGGCAGATAAGGAATTTCAGGAATTCAGCTCAAAATAATTCTTATGCCAAAATGGCATATTTTGGGGTGTCATATCCTGATTCTCTCAACAGTATATTTATCGGAGTAGATATCTGGAATGAGATATAGTTATTTAGGACAAGGTTCTGTAGGTCCAGTAGAACACCATTACAAGATATCGGGCTGTCATGGATAGAGTCAGGCGTGTGTGTCTGTGCTCAGTTGTGTTCAGCTCTTGTGACCCCATGGACTGCAGCCCATCAGGCTCCTCTGTCCACGGAGTTTTCCAGGAAGGAATACTGGAGCGGCTGCCATTTCCTCCTCTAGGGGCTCCTCCCGACCCAGGGATGGAACCTGCATCTCTAGAGCCTCGTGCATTGGCAGGCGGCTTCTTTACCACAGCACCACCCGGGAAGCCCCAGAGTCACACTTAGGTGATGAAAAAACTGGTCTCTTAGGAATGATAGTGAACAGAAACCCATTTGGAATGGGAATTTGACACTTTAGCTTCTGGGTGATGGCTGAGAATAGCACAGTGTCCCCTCCTTCCTTGTGACTATTTAGAGGTTCTTTTTGACCTAGTGTGGTCAAGATAACCAGCCAGGCTGACAGCCTGTTTTGACTATCTGTGAGTGCCTAAACTGATTTTGACTAGGAAAGTATAAATATTATCCAGGCCCATCCGTACAGAGAAGAGCAGATAGAAAGGTTTGTTTTGTGCAAGACAGACTATGTCAAGGAGAAAAAGGCTCTCGTTGTTCTTTTTTTCACCCCTAATGTTCCCTTGGATTTTAAACTTTGATACGAAGTATTATTGACTTTCCAAGGGCTTTGAAATCATTAAATGGGGTTTTCCATCTCATTTTTTTTTTTCTTCCAAAACCCACGTTGCTGTTTGGCCCCCTATTTCAATAGTTTGCTATTGTGTGATTTTCATAGGCTCCTTAATTTAACCTTTCATCCTGAGTTTTATCAACTGACTTTGTCTAGGATTGCCAGCGTAGCTCCGTTATTATGCATGCAATTCTGTTCTGTCTCTGCTACCTTTGAGGCAGCAGTTAAGGTGACTTTCAGTTTTCTTGCCTGATTTTTGTTGTCACCTCTGTCACTGCCTGCCTGTTGGCCTTCTGTCCCATGGCCGTGAGGGAGTTTTCAGCACTGACACTCATCCCTTGCCAGGGTAGCACTCAATACCCATACTTATTTCTCTCCTTATTAGAACCAGGAGAAAATAGTTGACATAGAGAGAAAATTTGTTATATTTTTTTCTTTTAACATGATGTAGAAATTGGTCTATGATATATAAGCATTGGTAGATCTGCTGTTTAATTTTAAAATGGCTTTAGCATCCCAGATAAGCATATTCAAAAGGTAAAATGTTGATTCTTTGGTCAAATCTTGGCTAAATCACCAGCGTCTTCACTCTTCTGCTTTTACCCCATGCTTGTGCTGTACGCAGTTGCTCAGCCGTGTCTGACTCTGCGACCCCATGGACTGTAGTCCACCAGGCTCCTCTGTCCATGGGGTTATCCAGGCAAGAATACTGGAATGGGTTGCCATCCCCTCCTCCAGGGGATCTTCCCAACCCAGTGACTGAATCCAGGTCTCCCGTATTGCAGGTGGATTCTTCACCATCTGAGCCACCACGGAAGCTTTTACCCCTTGGGTTTTCTAATTCCTGAACCAGGCTCTGCCTCAGTCCTGGGTCAAATACTCCAGGGTCCAAGACATTAAGAATATGAGCATTGTTCCCCAGTCCTAGAGGCAGATTTCATAAATGGTGCCTGAAGGTTTGCATTGTAACAATTCCCAGGTGAGTCTGACACTGCTGGTCCCTGGACTACACCTTACGAGGCAAGTCTCAGTTAACTTGTGAGTTTAAGATGCCTCCACCATCTCCACTGTAGCCTTCTCTTTGAAAACAAGCACTGGATGATTAGAGAGGATGCTCCTGCGGCTTACCTTTGGAGAAAATTGCATAGCACGTTTAGAGAGTGTCACAGGGTCTGCTGGTTTTTGCACTGACAATTTGCCACCTTGACTAAAAACCAAAAAGAATCACTGCCAATGGTTATTGCAGCCATGAAATTAAAAGATGCTTGATCCTTGGAAGAAAGCTTTGACAAATCTAGACAGTGTATTAAAGGCAGAAACATCACTTTACTGACAAAGTCCTTAGAGTCAAAGCTATGGTTTTTCCAGTAGTCATGTATGGATGTGAGAGCTGGACCATAATGAAGGCTGAGCACCGATGAATGGATGCTTTCAAACTGTGGTGCTGGAGAAGACTCTTGAGAGTTCTTTGGACAGCAAGGAGATCAAACCAGTCAATCCTAAAAGAAACCAACTCTGAATATTCATTGGAAGGATTAGTGCTGAAGCTGAAGCTCTAATACTTTGGCCACCTGATGCGAAGAACTGATTTATTGAAAAAGGCTCTGATGCTGGGAAAGATTGAGGGCAAGAGGAGAAGGAGACGACAGAGGATGAGATGGTTGGGTGACATCACTGACTCAATGTCTGAGCAAACTCAGGGAGATAGTGAAGGACAGGGAAGCCTGGTGTGCTGCAGACTATGGAGTCACAAAGCATCGGACATGACTTACCACTGAACAACAAAAACAAGAAGAATGCTTCTGGAACAAAATCTAGAGATAAGATTGAGTTGAAGGAACAACAACTCTACTTGAAGTGATGCTGACTGGGAAGGACCAGTTATTTTAGGAGGACTATGTGCGTAGAATGGAGAAGGCGATGGCACCCCACCCCAGTACTCTTGCCTGGAAAATCCCATGGACGGAGGAGCCTGGTAGGCTGCAGTCCATGGGGTCATGAAGAGTCGGACACGACTGAGCGACTTCACTTTCACTTTTCACTTTCATGCCTTGGAGAAGGAAATGGCAGCCTACTCCAGTGTTCTTGCCTGGAGAATCCCAGGGACGGGGGAGCCTGGTGGGCTTCCGTCTGTGGGGTGCACAGAGTCGGACACGACTGAAGCGACTTAGCAGCAGCAGCATGTGCATGGAAAAGGCCTAGAAGCTCAGACAGCAAAGTGTTGTCAGCTCTCAGTATCAGTAATGGGATTTGGAGAAGTCTTTACTTTTTGCTTTCTTGCCTTGCATTTCTCTACACAGAGCATTTAAATATCATTTTCATAACCTTAAAAGATTTCCCAAATGTTTTTAAAGGAGGAAAAGCAAGATATGTGCTCTGTAAATTCATGTATCTTTTGGTTTAGGTCTGTTATGTCTTTGTTTCTATACATTTGGGGAGTTTTGTTTTTGTTTTTTTGGTCTACAGAGAGTATTTTTTCATTAAATATTTTATGTTTTTCCTTTTATACAGTTTTAAAGGTTAGCACAGAAGAGCGGCTGTGCAGTGTGGGTCCTTGAACCTCTCAGCCTGCGGTCCCTGCTGCCCACTCCCCCAGCCTTCCCCTCTCCTCCCCCTGCCCACTTGCAGTGACCAGTCTGTTCTCTGTGTCTCTGAGTTGGCTTCCTTTTTGTTATTTGGTTTTTAATGGGAAAGAGATTATTTTGTCTATGAGAGTCCTAGTGTTTAAGGGTGGGCCCCAGACATTCGCTTGGAAAATGGACACTGTGGGGCCTGCATAACGAAAATAAGTTTAAAAGGTCCCAGAGGAGAGGGTGAGGGGGTGAAAGTTCCCAGGGTTCATTCAGGGGCAGCTTCTGTTCCGCCCACCTTCCCCCTCCCCAAGCATCCAGCCCTGACTCCTGAGAGTCTCTCAAAGGATTGTTCCTTAGAGGGCCTGAAAGAAGCTGTGCGTTAATTGAGACAGAATTGGAAGAGTTGGAAGATGAGAGAGTAAGGGCTGTTAACAGCCTCCGAGGAGGCACAGAAGCTTGTATGTTGTAGCTGAATGGATTCTGTGGGCTGGTTCTCCTGCGTGTGCCCACTCAGGACCCCCGACCTGAGGGAAGACACCCAGAGTAGAAGGACTCACACCCTGTGCCCCCATGGAGCCTGTGTGTGAGCTCAGTGTGGGTCGGGGAATAATCCTAGAAACACGCAGCCCAAGGCTTTAAGCTACGCCTCGTGGGGTGTCACATAGACTATTTACATACATGCTTATTTCCAGCAATTCAGAAAACCATACCTAAATTGGCTTTTTTTTTTTTTTTTCTGCTTCTGTTAATCTGGAAACATTCAAAGAAGTTGATACGCATTTATCTCATTTCTAACTTTCCAACTAAATTCTAAATTCTAAGGTTCTACTGACACCTGCTGGCATTTCCTCTGTTTTATGTCTTAATAAGAACAAAAACAAAAAGCAAAACGTTTAACATATTTCCCACAGTCTTTTGGCCTTATTATGCCAAGTGTACATTGAGATAAGAGACATAAGGGAAGGTTGATGGATCTTTTCACGTCATGGAAGGAGATATGTGGACAAGCCCTGAGGACAAATTTCCCAGACACACGAAGGGCAGATAGCAGAGTTCAGATTGCCTCTGCCCTGCACTGGCCACTGTGTGACCTTGGGCAAGGCTGTGGACCTCACATTAGCATCGCAGAGAGGAGAAACTGAAGCTTCCTCCCTGTGCTTGTGGGGGCCAGGGCCATTTCTACTAACTGAAGCGTGAGCCACATCACTGGTGCAATGACCTCAAAGGTCACTCGCAAGGACTGCTCCATCACAACAAATAAGCAAATTTGTTACCACGTTGTATTTTCAAAAAATAGATGAATGTCACTGAAGCCTCCTCAAAGTCCAGTATCTCTGTAGTTTCTTTTTGGAAACAACTGAATCAGAATAATCTGAAAGAACCAGTGAACAGTCTCAGAAATGGTCTACTTTTTTGCCCTCAGGAAACCATGGACTTTGTTTTGTGTTTTGGAACATGTAACAAGGCTTCGATGCTTCCCAGTTCATGCCAACCAAATTATCTGTGCTTTTCCTGTCTTTTCTTGGGAAACTGTGTGGGCCTGCTGCTTGTTAGGCCAATCACAGGATACTTGATCATCCCCAGGGAGTCAGAGTCCCATATTTATCCTGACAGAGGAAGCAAGGTCTAATGAGGAAAATAATAGAGGCATTTCTTTAATGCTGCTATTTCATTTCTTCCTCCTCCCTCAGAATTCGGACTTCATCATCATGCTTGCTGAGGCTTTCGATGCGACTTAGAGTCATCAGAATTTCCTTTTCTTTGTGAAAGGAAATTTTCCTCTTATCTCTCTCAAGTCCTCCTCCAGAAGTCTGTTAGGTTTGACTGGGGCTCAAAGAGGAAAGCACAAAAATTCTCCTACAGACTCATATCTGTTAGGGTGGCACCTCTCAGAACACAAGAAAAGCAGAAAATAGCGAATTTGGTAAGGCTGTGGAGAAATTGGAACCCTTGTGCATTGTTAGGGAGGCTGTAAAATGATGTAGCTCCTGTGGAAAATAATATGGCAGCTTCTCAGAAACATAAAAGCAACATTACCATACAATCCAGCAATTCCACTTCTGGGTATGTATCTAAAAGAATCAAAAGCAGAAACTTAAGGTGACATTTGTACACCCATGTTCACAGCAGCATGAGTCTTAGTGATGACACAAGGATCCACTGATAGTGAACAGATAAACTAAGTGTGGTCTACACATGCAATGGAATATTATTCAGCCTTAAAAAGAAAGGAAATTCTGATACCTGCTACAACACAGAGAAGCCTTGAAGAGGACATTGACTTAAGTGAAATAAGTCAGTCACAAAGCACAAATATTGCATGACTCCACTTACATGAGGTACCTTAAGTACTTTAAGTCAGAAAGCAGAAAGGAGAATGGTGTTTGCCAGGGATTATGGGGGAGGAAATGGGAAGTGGTTGTTTAATGATTGTTTAAGTGGTTCTGTTTAACTGAACCAAATTTCAGTTCTGCAAGATGAAAAGTGTTCTAGAGATGGCTGGAGGTGTTGGTTGTGCAAAAATTTGACTTTTACTACTACTAACTGATCACTTTAAAAAGGTTATGATGATAAATTTCACATTATATGTATTATATCACAATCAAAATTTAAATCACACAGACATATAGAACTCAGTCATCACCTCTGGCCCTTGCAAGTGACTTAATCCCTTGACCGTGTTCAACCTGGTAATACTATGCAGTTCTATCCAGTGGAACCTTCGGTGATGACAGAAATGTTCTTTATTTGCACTGTCTGATATGGTACACATATTGGGTTTTCAGAGTGATGAGTGCAGAAGATGCTGAATTTTATTTTTATTCAGCTGTAATTTAGTTAATTAATTTAGTTAATTTTTATTCAGTTTAACTTAGCCACATGCAGCCAGTGGCTGCCGTAGCGGACAGCCAGGCAGACTGTGCATCAACACGACTGTTTCAAAATACTCCCCTCCTCACACAGAGCTACAGCAGTCAGATCTAAACCTAAGAGGGTAGAGGCTGGCCTATGTGTGGGCCCCAGTTCTGTTTGAACCCCCAGTATTATGAATTTGCTACAAAACATTTTGCCAAGAGTGTGAGTCTATTTTAGAAGCCTGGTATGGCATCATTGGCATCCGTTATTGGGCCCACGAGCAGAGTTGGCCTTAATTCGCAGGCCAGCCTTTTCTAGTCAAATGCCCTTGGGAAACCTAAATTCCTTCACTGCTGTGCCCGGGCTTCTTCAGTCGTCCTTGTAAATCCTTGGAGTTATGTTGTGAACTAATGCTGAAGTCCAAGGCCTTCTACAGAAACTATGCAAGCACATCGCTATTTCTTCCGGGTATCCTGGCAGTCAATGCCTGCTTTACTTTTGGGGGCTTTACTGGAAAACACAGACAGGTAAGAGAGGTAACAAATTCTTATACTGAAATAGAATCCCACAATAAAATGGATGAACCCCTAATACATTCATCCTCTAAAACAAGAGTAATTAAACATGTCACCATGTATTGTATAATGTTGCTTTAGAAATAGTAAAGATTGCTGGCAGCTGACGGGACTTATATTTCAGCAGGCTGCAAATAGAAGACTTACCCAGCCAGTCAGTGGGCAGCATTCCTTCATGACAACCCAGTGTTTAATGACACTGTGTGTGCCACGCTTATCTTCATGGAATAAGTGAAAGCTGTTTATTAAAGTGTAAAATGTGAGCATTTGATGCAAATGGGTGTGTGGCAGGAAGGAGATAAAGAAGAGTTTATATTATTCTTCCACAAAATGGATATGGGCTGTCTAATAAGAACCTGCCAGTTTTGCTCCTGTGGATTTGCTCACCGGGAACTCTTTCTCTTTCTCTTTCAGCAATGGGTCGAAGGCCTGAGATCCATCATACACAACTTCAGGGCGAACAACGTCAGCCCAATGACGTGCCTCAAGAAGCAGTGAGTTTTGTTTGCATGACCCTTTGTGCTTGGCTTTTACCAAGCAAATGCAGACTAGGAGATGAAAGCTACGTATGTGCCCCAGGCAGCGCCTTCCTTGCCTTCCCCTCTGTGCTCCTGACTTTGGAGAAGTCGTTGACCAGTCCACACCGGTACCCTTCCTGCGACCTGGCAGGCGTGTGTGATGCCCACGGCCCAAAACCTATTTGAGGGGAATGGTTGGTGGCAGGAAGGTACTGGAACTCCACCTCCTCAATGTCCCCTGGGTTGTGGGCCTGGGCTTTTGTGTCCCCAGGCTGCTGACAAGTCGCTTTGCGTGCCTGGGGCTATAGCTGGGGGCTGGGTGCAGCTCAAGCCTCCACCGCATGAGACTGAGGGATGGGGAGTGTGGCTCCATTCGACTACGGAAGCACCCACTGCTCGGAGGGAGAGGAGCACTGGCCCCAGGGACTGTTTAGTAAGCCGTCAGGGACCCAAAGTTACTTTGAAATTCAGAAGGCAGGCCTTCCTTACCCCAGCTCACTGTATCCAACATTCATAGAGGTACCAGGGGGTAGCTTTTAACCCTATCAAGTTATTCTTTATGGGTGACGTGAAGGTTACTCAAGTAGAAACCCTAAGCAAAGCCCCAGTCCGCCTGTTTGAGAAGCAGTGACCCGGGCCCGGGGCAGGCGGCGGGCGGTGTGGGGAGCAGCGCGTGGAGAGCCTGCACTGACCAGGCTGCACGACCTCTTAGCCGGGCCTGGCCAGCACCCAGGGCGGACTTCCCGGGCTGTGGGCGATGGAAGGAGAGCTCTGCCCCCCGGGCCTCCTGTGTCTTACTCCGGTCCCCTCGGCAGTGCTCTAAGAGCGTGGGCTCTGCTGTAATTCCCGGGTTGGTCACTTCGTTGCCTGATGACTTTGGGAAAGTTCTTAGCCTTGTGCCTCACTGTCCTCATCTGTGCATGAAGGCGGTGACACCACTCGTAAGATTCCTTGCAGAGCAGACGAGGCCATGCAAAGCCAGTGCTTGGCCCCTCACTCCCCCTCACTCACGATTACTTATTTTGATTCTGATGCCCTCACCCCAGTGTGCCCCTGTTGTCTTAGAAGAGGGGAGTTGTTCAGTCGTGTGTATTCCTATTTTTGTGCAGTTGCTTCTTTCCCTCTGCAGTTGCTCTCGCATGATTTCTTAAAAATAAAGAGCAACCCAGCAGATATTTTGATGCCATGGAATCCCAAAGGATCTCAGACTTCTGGCATGCCCTCTTAGGCCTGAGGGAGCCTATTCCTTGTCTCCGGATGCCGGATCTTAGCTGCCCTCGTGGGTGTCCCGCCCAGACCGCTTTCCGTCGCTGGTGTTCACCCATCCACCAGCGGCTGAAGGGTGAGGTCACTCAGGGCTCACGTCTGCTTACTTCTCCAGAGAACCACCCTCTGCCCACAGGGGAATCACAAGGCCCAGTAGATCACAGCTTCCCAGAGTATCTCAGGGGGCCGGCTCCAGGACCCCTGCCCATACCAAAATCCACAGAGTCCCTTAGGGTTGACCCTTCATGTCCCTGGTTGAGGAGGGCTGACCCTACCCTCGCCCCTCCTTCAGAAAGGAAGGTCACGGCCAATGACAGGCTGAGACAAGATATCAGAGCCTGCCCCTTGCCGCCAAGCCTGGCACAGATCACACTCCAGAGGTCCCAGTGGCCTCGGGACAAAGCCCGGCTGAGAGCACAGCTTGATGTGACCGGCCCTCCCTGCCTGCCCACTGCCTCACTCCTGTGGTCCTGAAACCAGCCCCTTAAAGGTAGCCACTTGTGCTTCGAGAAACACTTGATTTAAGACAAAAGCTTTACCAAATCATCATGTTCTGCAGATTGTTAGATTATTTACAGGAACAGTGAGAAAGGAGTCAGTAGCTAAGAGCAGCCCTGGCACCAAAGGATAAGTGTTCCGGGTCCCCCTGAGTCCTGAAAACCTGGGAAAAGCTTGGCCTTTCTCACCATCAGTTTGAGTTGATGAACTTCTCTGACAGTGGCAAGTTAAGGATCCAGATTCCTTTATGGAAATGGTGTCCACCCATCCGCCAGGTGCATGAGGAGTAGGTCACAGAGGGCTCACATCTGCCTGTTTCCCCCTTTGCACTGGCTGCTCCCTGGGGTTGCGGAGGGGTGAGGGCCGGGGGTGTCCCCACTGACTTCAGACAAGCCTGGCTGCTGTCACCAGGCCATTGCCTTTCTTAGCCCCTTAGTAGATCATTAAAAAGCAGCAGTCAAAGACATGACCAGTCACCAAACAAGTGCCTGTGATTTGCTGTGTTCAATGCACATACCCAATTTCCTAATTCATCTAGGATTGACAGATAAAATATGGGACTCTCGGTGATATTTCAATAAGTAACAAATAATGTTTTAGCATAAATACATCCTAAGCAATATTTGGAACATACCGGTAGTTAACAGAAAAGTATTTGTTATTTATCTGAAGTTCGAATTTAACTGAGAGTTATATTTTTATTAGCTAAATCTGACAAACAGTAAATTTATCTCATGGTGTGCGATTGTCTCTGGTTTTCTGAATAAATAGTGTTTGTTTGAGTGAACTTTCTTTTAAAGTTTTTAACCAGATGGAAGCTGTTCCTCCCAAGAAACATTAAAACAGTTGTTACTGTTGTTTTCCAGCTGGATGAAATTGGCATTTATGACCAACACAAATGGGAAAATTCCAGTTAGGAGGTAAGTCAGTTATTCCTGCGTGCTCTGCGTAGCCTGGGTCGGCCCTCATGATACCAGTCCACAGAGAAAGCCCCCCACAAGGACTTGTTAATTGCTTTAGTTACAGGTATTTCTGGAATCTTAGTTTGAATCACATTATCAGATGCTGTGTTTACTTCGTAAAAATCACCTTTGGATGTAAAGTCACATTTTTTCTCAGAATGGGTAGCAGTAATCCTGATAAAGAACATCTGAAAATGTAGGAGTATTTTTTTTTTTTAAATTTTCAGATAAGTGGGTTTTTGGGATTTAAGTAGCTTCCCTGGTGTCTCAGATGATAAAGAAGTTGCATGCAATGCAGCAGACCCAGATTCAATCCCTGGATTGGGAAGATCCCCTGGAGAAGGAAGTGGCAACTGGGGGGCTACAGTCCGTGGGGTCAAAAAGGCGTAGAATGCAACTGAGCGACCGGCACTTTCCCTGTCTTTCATCTTTGACCTACTTGCCCCAAACAACCATTAGCTAACATTAAAGAAGTTTCTCTTCTGCTCTGCACCTACAGTAGCGGGGTAGGGATGTGCCTTAGGAGGGGCGCCGCCTCTGGACACTGCCGCTCGTTCCGGGTTCCGTCGGCCCTCTGTGCCCGGGGCTGGCGGGCACCACGGAGCCTGGGTGTGTCATCACTGCCAGCACACCCCCTTTAGGACGGCGCTTCCCCTTCAGCCTGCCCAGAGTAGCAGTGACAGGGAGAAAGAGGAGCACAGAATGCCCGGCGGAGCCAGGAGTGAGGAGAAGATGAGCTGGAAACGGCCCCCCACCAGCGTGCCTCACCCCCGGGGGGCCCGCTCTGCTCCGCCTGCAGCCTTAGGACTGCTTCTGGCCTGTGGGCCTCTGGAAGCTCTTGCAGTGGAGTGGTGGGGTTCTGCACCCAGCTCCCCAGTGCCTTTTCGGCTGGTGTTTGTGATAAGCACTCCACGGTAATCCCAAAAGCTGGGCTGGGCCCCGGGGTGTCTGCTGCCCGTCTGAAGCCAGGAGTGTATTCAGAGTCGTGAACCTGAACTCAGCGTGAGCTCCCGGGCCAGACCCACTCTTCAAGAATTCTCCAGACTTGCGTTCAAGTTGAGCTCTTGCCCAACACTTTGGCAAGGAAGCCAACCAGCAAGTAACCCCAGGCAGAACCCAGGCCACCAGCTGGAGCCTGTCTCGGAATGGCTGTAGCCGCCAGGATGAGGGGACAGGTCGCCCGCTGCGTGGCGTTTGGGGGAGAGCCTCGGAGCAGCCGCACACGGATCACACTGGCCATTTCTGCCTCTCCTTTCCCGGCCTCTCTGCTAGCCTCGAAGCCTCCATTCTGCATTCCCCGAGGGCGTCTCCCTCAGCATCCTTTCACATTTAATAGAACTATCCTCGAGATCATCGGTTTCCTTCATTCTGTGAGTTATAGCAGTCATGAACTAAGGTATCCAAGTGAGGCTGAGGTCTCAGTGAGAAGCACAGGGCATGCACGTTGTAAAGAAGACCAGGCAGTAGTCTGTCTATTTCACCTTTTATTGAGGGCTTCCAGAGTTATCAACTTCATGCATCTGTTGTGGTCTTTACAAACCTGTATGTAGGATTCTCTGTTTTTTATTTAATCACTTACTAGCGAGTCAGTTTTGCATTTACTTTAGAAGTTTTTTAAAAAGCCCTGCTGAGGACTTCCCTGGTAGTCCAGTGGTTAAGACTTCACACAATTGAAGGCAAGGGCTGCAGGTTCAATCCCTGGTTGAGGCGGTAAGATCCCACCTGTCTAGTGGCCAAAAAAACAAGCAAAACCTAAAACAGAGACACTATTGTAACAAATTCAATAAAAACTTTTAAGAAATGGTCCGCATCAAAAAAAAAAAAAAATCTTAAAAACAAAAAGCCCTGCTAGCACCCTTGATCAATGTTGGCAAAGACACTTTACACTCCTCCTTATCTTATTTAAAACCCTTTGCTCTACTGAGAATAGCAGGGTAATTATTTTAATGTATCTCAGGATCCTATAGCTATTGCCAAATATTTAGTGCATTTTTATTTAAAAATAAGTATTGAAGTAATAGGGCTTCCCAGGTGGTGCAGTGGTAAAGAATCTACCTGCCAATGCCAGGGGCACAATAAAGGCGAGTAAGTCAGGAAGATCCCCTGGAAAAGGAATGACAGCCTGCTCCGCTATTCTTGCCTGGAGAAGCCCACGGGCAGAGGAGCCTGGATGGTTACAGTTCATGGGGTCACAGAGAGTCAGACACGACTGAGCACACACACACACACTGAAGTAATAAGTCCAAACTTGGAACAAATAGCGGCGTGAAGACCAGCAATGTAAGTTGGGTCTGTTTTTACATACCTTGCTCTCCTGATATTTCTTCCGAGAAAAGGTTCAGGAAATGGGCAAAGTAGAAACACAGACTTGTGGTCAGAGCACTCCTAACCAGCAGTTCTGGTGTCCTTTGTCCACATGTTGCTTATCAAGCCTTTGTTACACAATCTTAGAAGCCTGATCCAACCTGTTCACGAACAAAATTATTACCCGCCTCTTTTTGTGGAAATAGCCCAGATATCTTGTCATCTTCCTTGGTGCTCTCTGACGTGAACTCTGTTGTGGCTGCCAGTATTAACAGGTGTTTGACACAGGACATCTGTGGTCTGGGAGCAGTTTGACAGAGTTGAAGGAGAATTGATGTCGAGCCAGTGAAGAGCGGATAAATCTTGGTGTGGATGAGCTGCCAAGGGCAAGATGGAAATTGTTCTGAATGTTTTAATGGATACGAAGAGTAAACACTTTAAAATGTCGTTTCATCACTATCACTCTGAAGTTTTAAAATGGAAACTATTAGTGTGGTGTGTGTAGTGTTAGAGGAGATCTGGCTTCATGGTCATTAGATCAGGTTGAGCATGGCCCCTGTTCTGCAGTTGTAACCGATATTTAATGTCTAAGAAGAATTAAGGCACAAGGGAAGAAAGCCCTTTACCCGCCGCTTCCCCTTTCTTTCTTTGTACCTTCTCTTCTACCATCTGCCTTTTCTCCCAAACCTACACGCTCATGCTCACTTTACTTTCCCACCCAGACCACAGCTTTGAAAGTCACTGGAGTTAGAACCAACAGCTATGGCTAGAAGTCCCAAAGGAGAGTGTGTCTTAAGAGGGCTGAGCCCTCAGGGGTGGTCCCAGCAGCCCAGTGTCCACATAATCTGTCCACCTCCTGAAGGCCCGGCCTGCTACAGTGAGGGTCTGGATTTGTGGGGCTTCCCTTCATGCTCTTCCTTGCAAAGCTAGTGTTAACATCGCTGGATGGATTGTAGAGCCTTTGCGGGCAGAGCGAAACTCAGCTTCTAGAGTCCTCTCTGTCTTGGTCATCTGTAAGGTCTCCTGGAGCAGGGAATTTAATTGGATAGGACTAGGCACCACTTATGGGCAGTTGCTTCTCTTACACTTCCTTTGGGAAAGGTGGTATGTTTTCATTCAAGACGCTCACTGAACACTGGTTTGCGGTGAAGCACTGTGCTCTGTGGGGCTGTGTATAAAGGGCTGCATGAATCACAGTCCTTTACACATACTCTGCCTGCCAAAGAAATGCCCTCCGATGCTATCTGAATGCTCCCAGCCTGTGATAAGTGTTTTTCTCAGCCTGTGATAAGTGTGTTTCTCCTGGTTGAATACTGCATCTCTGATGCAACTGGAAACTCAAGAGAATTCACCTTTGCTCCACAACCCTCCTCACTACTGAGCCAAATCCATTTAAAGCCCAGGAATAACTCTGCAAGCTGCCTGGAGAGAAGGCAGCCCCCTCCCCTTCCCCTCACCTACAGGGGAGCGGTCTCTTTCCCTTCCTTCTCCTGTTTTCTCTTGTCCCCTCATAAAGATAGGCCTGAGAACAAGCCCTTCTTGCCATCACATAACCTTCTGTCTTTATTTATTTATTCATTTATGCACTCACACTTGCCATACAGCATGCAGGATCTTAGTTCCCCGACCGGGAATCAAATTCATGTCCCCTGCAGTGGAAGCCTGGAGTCCTAACTTGGACAGCCAGGGAGTTCCCAGCTCTTGCCTTTATTATCGTCTCAACAGCCATGTCTCTGGGCTCTGACTCTGCCCTCACTGATGTATTCCCACGTGGATTTTCCTCCTTCGTGGCCCTGGACACCCTGTTTTCTCCATCTCAGTTTCTCTGTGCCCCACAGATTCTTAACCTCCTACTTCCGTGAGGTGTCCTTGCCCTGCTCTCTGCTCCGTGTCATTTTCCCAAGCCCCAGCCAGTATTCTCTTCCTGCAGACTCTCCGCTCCCTGCCCCGCCATCTCCCCAGCACCACGTTGTCTGCCGAGGATCAAGCCTAAGTCTCCTGCGTGGACAGATGGGTTCGTTACCACTGAACCACCTGGGCAGCCCTAACACATACATACTGTTTTTCAAAAATGACAAAATGAACAGCTACTTTCCCCTATCTTATAAAGGGCAGATAAAGTACTTCTTAATCCAATGTATGGAAGTTCCATGAACTCTAGAGAAGTGGGAAAATGTGGGCATAGCACCCTCTGCACTGAAACTGGTTTCATACACATGTATGCTCTGCGGGTCTGTGAAAGAGAATTCATAGGCCTCCCTATATTTGGATGCAGTTGTCTCAAACACTCTTAAAAGTGCACTTCTTGACGTATTCTTAGACTGAATGTGAAATAGTAAAGTTTTGGGTGAATGCACAGTTCATTGACCTGTAGCTGGTTCTTCCTAGTCTCTCCTTGAGGCTGCCGCTGCAGCGGAAGGGGCGCTTTCTCCCCCTGATCGAGGGGAACCGGTCAGTGCCTGCCCGCGGAGCTGGCCTCCGCTCACGCGAACGGCGGGGCGCGGGACAAGCTGAGGCGGGGATGCTCACCGTCCTGGGCTCCTGGGAAGGTGTTCCACCCACACCACACACAAAAGTCAGCTCTCTCACCCCACAATGGCCAAACTTCTGATTTATGTCATTATGGTGAATAACCACCCGAACTTCCACTCAGGCAGTGAGTGGAGGCTCTCTGCGTGGCGCAGACGTGGCTTCCAGGGTCTAAGTCCTCTCCTCGGCTGTGTTCATTCCGAGCGTTACCAGTGTTTTAGTCAGAAGGAGTCTCTCTCCTACTTTTATCATCATCAGGAAATACCCTCCTTAAGGTGTTATCCATTTTCCTAGCCTTGATGCACACCATACTAGTTCAAAGGCACCACCATTATTCAAAAATACCACATCTCAGGGTAGTGCCAAGATGCTGCTGAAACACTGAATAATTGTTCCCCTGCCTCCCTTCTCCCCGACATCTGTCACTTTCATAATAAAGTCCTCAATCCTTGAGGCAGCTGACATGTCAGAGTAGCTCATGGGTGCTTGGCCTGAAAAGCAAAAAAACCATACACATGAAATATGTCTGATAATGCATGTCAGCTGCAGTATGGGGCCAGGAAGGGATGACCCCAGGCACAGGCCGGGTCCTAAGGGGCCTCCTTCCTGTCCCCAGGTCACCATGAGCTTCTGTTCTAGAGCTGCTGGTCCATCTGCTGCATCCCATTTTCCTAAGAAAGCAATTTGATAGGATCAACATTTATTACTGTGGTTGTCCAGTGGTCTGGATCCTGGGTGTGTATGTTCACAAGTAGCCCGGGGGACTGTCTGTCTTAGAATCATGGCACCTGACTGGCACAGCCAGCTCTGGTCAGCAGAGGACCTTTGCAGGAGCCACTTAGGGGAGTGAAAAATACCCAGAAATGAGAAGTAATTTTATTTTCCTTTTTCTTCTCCTCTCTCCCACCATACTTAGTTTTACTTGGATCTTTCCATCAGAGAAAACAGAATTAATAGCAACTTTTTTTTTCCTTTTCTGCCCTAGTATTACTAGAACCTTTGCATCGGGGAAAACAGAAAAGGTGATCTTTCAAGCACTCAAGGAGCTAGGTCTTCCCAGTGGAAAGGTATTCATTAATTTAATAATGTGTTTCTAAAACCACTTTGTGTATATTTGTCCTCATATAATAAGTAAGATTATTTATATTAAACTGATTCAGTTAGATTCAGAATTAGGTTCAGTCACATATAGTACAATCAATTTTTCCTTTGTTCTCTTTCCTTCTATCCTTCCTTCCTTTTGTTTTCTGGGCATTTTAACCTAAACATTATAGTATTCAAATAGCATATTTCCAAATGTCCCTGTCAACTTTATTAAGAAAAGGAAATGACAGCAGGCTGCTCTTTCACACAGCTTATTGAAAGCTTATTTTATAGAAGCCCATCAACATTGGCTGAACCATGCACAATGTCAGCATGAAGAATGGCTCATAAATTAAGTTCTTCAGGACAGTTGTGCAATATTTTATGAAGCATCTCTCCCCAAGCAAAACGTTTGAGTTTGCGGCCCTTTGGATTTAAAATAGTTGCAATAAAATAAATTTAAAAAATAAAATAGTTGCAATGAATGTATTAACTGCAAGAAAGATCTAAGCTGTTACTGCCTTAACAAATCCTATTTGAAATATAAGTTTCAGTATGAAACATAAATTCTTATAGAAGTCCCTTTATGTTGCCTGTGAAAATTCACAAAATAAGCATAAGAAAACATTGGGTTTGATTTAGTCAGCATCCTTGTGGCAAGTAGTTGCATTTTTCCTTCCAGAAGAGAAGGAAGAAATGTTTCTTTGTGTTTGTTCTATGGAGTATCTTCCAGAGCAAGCCCAGCTGTGGCCAGTGTTTGAACATCCAAACCCTGGGCGCATGGTAACTAGAAACACTCCTTTACATGCACCTTATTCTAGTAGGCTGGCCAAGGTTGGACCTTCTGGCTCCTGTCAGCAAGTCAGAGATAAAAACCCTGGAATTACAAGTAGTCATCACTCTGCTTCATGAACCTATCGATTCTGTAGATCCTCCAAAGAGAGAGAATGGTGCCTGATTTATGACATGCTTCTATTCTTTCCAGAATGACGAAATTGAGCCTGCTGCATTTACTTATGAAAAGTTCTATGAACTGACACAAAAGATTTGCCCTCGGACAGATATAGAGGATCTTTTCAAAAAAATGTAAGTTCTGTTTATGAGAAAGTGTCACATTGAAGTTATCCTTGCTCTTTTAGACTTTAAAAACATTTTTTGTCCTAATATCTTCATATAATATGTTGACAGTATCTAGGAATGTCTAGTCAGGGCTACATTTTCACCCCTTAGTTTATTTGGTGTAAAAGTTCACTCTGATTTTTTGAGAAACTTTTACATAAGTTGGTTGCAGCACCTGGAACTTTCCCCTCCTCTCCCTGCATTGGCTTTACTAACTACCTACGATGTTAACCTGCTCCCTTAGGTATTAACCCGTTATGTGAACTAACTAGATTCGATTTGGAATGTTATTATGTTGTTCAAAAGTCCATTCATTCCAATTATTTCAAATGGATGACTTACATGTTGTTTTATAATAATGACTTTGGATAATGCGAAAGAGGGATTGCAGATATTTTCTATAAGTTGGGGGAGTGATTTCTTGCCTTTGCTGTTGTTGGGTTTTTGTGTTCTTTTTTTCTTTACAAACAGTCTCTGGCCATTTTAAGAGTTCACCACTACTTCAGGTTTAGAAAAATAAGTTTAGGGTTATCGTCAACAAATGTCAACATGTAAATCGTACCTCCTGTAGCATCATATACCAAAACTTACTTTTTCTAATAAATTTCTTTTCAGCAATGGAGACAAAACTGATTATTTAACGGTAGACCAATTAGTGAGCTTTCTAAATGAAGTAAGCTTTTTCATACATTAACTCCATCCGTCTGTGTGCAGTGGCTTGCTCCCCCAGCACCCTCATTGCATGCCTGCACCCTGCACCCCCCGTTCGCTTTGCTTCTGACCTGCTGATCTTTCCATGATGGCTTCACTAGGTGCAAAAGCCAGCTGCCACCCTCGTGCGTCCATGCACTCCCTCATTGGCTTCGCACACTGCTTTTTTGTTGGTTTCTTGCTTTGATGTGTAGCTCTGGGTCTGTGTATGTGTGTGAATTTGATAATATATTCACTTAATTAAATGTGTCTGTGTTTTGCAAGATGATATTTAAGGTACTTATCTTTTTTTTTTTTTTCTATTTACTGGTAAGAAATAGAAAGAGAATGGATTGAGTTTACCACCCTATAGTTGGATTCGCCATTGCTAACTTTTTCTCATACTTTTGCATGGACTGGGAAAGCCTTATTTTTGTCTTTTAATGGATTGCATGTAAGAAAAATATGTAGGTTTGAACAGAATATTTTGACAACAAGCACAACACTGGAGTTCCTGGGTGAAAACATAGTGCATATTAGGCCAATGGGATGGCAGGTTAAATTTTTACTTTTTATTTTTGTAACAAGCTCAGAACTGATTTTAGAACGTGATTCACTCAACGACCAAGACTAGTTGATAAAATGTGCTTAAGGCCAAGAGAAATATATTTCAGAACACATTAATGTTCCAATTTTTATGACATCTAAAAGTAACTTTTTTTTTTTCTCTACATGTACAAGAAAGTGTTTTCAGTGAAACCCATTGAAACTCTTCTTAATATGAAAAAGGGAAAAGCACTTTTTGTCTAACACGTTAAATAATAATAAGACTTTAAATGAGGGATGGATAGTATATTTTTGTTCCAAAACAATTGATAGTAACCATTATACCATATAAAGACAAAACGTTAAGATAGACAATATCATGCCAGGTAGAAGGTATTGCCTCAAGAAAAAGCAGCAGGCAGACTGATTTGCCATTTTGAAGACACACAGCACATCTTTGCTGAAGGGCTTCTCGTTTCTTTCCGATTCAGGGCCCAGTGGCTCCCAATTTGTAGGGTTGCGCTTGAGAAGCTACGATAACCAGAGCCTGGAAGCACGGATGCAGGAGAGACAGGGTCCCCCCAGATGTCAACACAGATGCCTACTTTAAAGTAATCCTTTCAGTACGCCACAATATTTATTTTACTTTAAAACATTTCAAGTTTTTTCACTCCGCTAGTTTTTGGTTATGCGGATCCTCCGTTCACAATCTTTACCCAGATATTATCCACACTCTTATGCCACTGTTGCTCAGAAGTTAAGTTGCTTTGCTCTGCCTCTTTAACCCTTTCCCCATCTTCTGCTTCTTTTAAAAAATGTAGGTTTTATCTCTCTCAGCTTTACATGTACTTTGGGTCATTGGTCATCTTAAGTTTTGGTGAGATAGGCAAAAATCTTGCTTTCTACTAAAGAGGGAAGATGTTTAGTGGGGAGAAGATTACCACATCATCAGTTTACTGCTTCCTAGAGAAAAGCCTCTTGCGTGCTCTGGGATGAAGCTGGTACTCAGCCGTCTGTTAAACGTAGCAGAGACTCAATATGCATTGCACTTGCCCTATTCAAATGAAGAAACGGTTCTGAAGTCTTCAGTTATATGCTGCATTCCTGGGTCTTTATCTCATGCCCTTCCTTGTATGGGAGACTTTTGTAGACCTACCCAGTATCTACTCCTGTAATTCTTATAAGTCATGACAAAAAAATTAATTTTAAAAGGGATGATCACGTATACTTTCTGGCTTTGCCATCCAAATTCTTTCTTAAATACTTTCTCCTTGGTAGCTTTTATCTGTCAATATTACACTGGCCAGTAATATTCATTTGCTCATGTTTGGCTTTTCATTAACAGTAAGGAGGCACTTTCAATTTGGGGGTGGGGCTAATTGAATTGGTATGATTCTGGATTTCTTTACGTCACAGAGACTACAAGACTACAAGTCCAGGAAAGTATGCAGCCTTTATATTTAATCAAAGTGTCTGCCCTGAATCTCTTCCTTTTCTGTCCTAGTGAACTCAGCTGGAAGAACTAGACAGAAATCAGAATGTCCCCTTGAAGAAGGCTGAACCGTACAGTGTCCTGCCAGCACCTTGCACCCATGGGACTTTTGAGGACTCTCCCTTTCATTGTTCCAAAATCTGAAGCACCCCATGGGCAGAGCACCATTGAAACCCATAATGAAAGGAGACAGAATCCACTCTGGAAGGGAGCAGGCATTGGAATGTTAGGGGTCTCTGACTCCAAGAGCTTAGATCTAAACATTTTCAAAGTCCTTAGCCATATGGTCTCAGTAAGCTGGGATTTAACGTTGTATTAGAAGCCCTGGATGCAATAGGACAAGAAAAAATAAATGAGTCCCAGAAACACAAAAGGACAAGACCCTGTTCATTATTTGCAGATGGTTGTGTAATCTGAATATCAAAAGCCATCAAAAACTCTTTGAATGGGTAAGAGAGTTCGACAAGGTAACCAGAGTAATGATGGTCAAAGAAAAGAATCAATAAACACACATCTATGAGCATTAACCGATTCTCCTGGAGAAGGAAATGGCAACCCGCTCCAGTATTCTTGCCTTGAAAATTCCACGGACAGAGGAGCCTGCCAGGCTACAGTCCATGGGGCTGCAAAGAGTCAGACACGACTGAGTGACTAACACTTATTTTAACAGTTAACAGGAAAAAATGGCATTTATCATATATTAGCAAAAACCATGTTGCCTCCCACTACCTTCCAGCTTGTGAGCCCCTTTACTCCTTACATGCAGTTTTCCATTCACTGTGTTAATGTGTATCTGCAGGAATTTGGACAGAGGAGAGACGGGTCCGTTTCCTGCCTGGTCGCTGTGTAGGGCTCTGTACCACCTGCTCTCTGCCCATGCCATCGCTACTCACGGGCTTTTCACAAGGAAATTTAGATCTGCTCCTCATCTGCTTCTCAGTATCTCCATGTTCACTGCTCCCCAGAGGGTGATCTGGGGACCAGTAGCCTCAGTATCTACAAGGAACTCATTAGAAATGCAGAATTCCAGGTCCCACTCCAGACCTGCTGAGTTGGAATCTGCACTGAACATTTTCTCCAGGTGGTTTGTCTGCAATTAGAGTCTGTGAAGCACTGGATATCTCCTTGGTATCATTACTGTCAATGGGAAGAATGTGAGAGCAGCGTGAACTGACAAACTTGTTATTCTCCATAATGAAGGTAGCCACGGAAATCTACCACTCGGATCTAAAATTTTGGCATAGCTGTGTTTCTTGGTCCCATCCAGTGGGCTGAGGGAAACGTGTCTGTGTGTGTGTGTGTGTGTGTGTATGCCAATATTATGAAAATAGTGTGTGTGTGTGTGTGTGTGTGTGTATACCAATATTATGAAAATCGTGAAGTTGAGTCCAGAAGAGCTGGCGGGGACACTCCCTATGAGCTAGCACCTGGTTGGGTATTGTCACCAACTCGGTTCTCTATGTGTCAGGGCTAATTAAAGCCTCTTGGCTTCAGTTAGTTTCACCTTTCTTTCCACATTTCTAATGAGAAACTGAATTGATTGTAGTTTTACCTTCATTGTCCATTTCAGTTCAGTTCAGTTCAGCCTCTCAGTTGTGTCCGAATCTTTGCGACCCCACGGACCGCAGCACTCCAGGCTTCCTTGTCCATCACCAACTACTGGAGCTTGCTCAAACTCATGTCAATTGCATCGGTGATGCCATCCAACCATCTCATCCTCTGTCATCCCCCCTCTCCTCCTGCCTTCAATCTTTCCCAGCATCAGGGTCTTCTCCGATTAGTCAGTTCTTCACATCAGGTGGCCGAAGTATTGGAGTTTCAGTTTCAACACCAGTCCTTCCAGTGAGTATTCAGGACTGATTTCCTTTAAGATTAACTGGTTGGATCTCCTTGCACTCCAAGGGACTCTCAAGAGTCTTCTCCAACACCACAGTTCAAAAGCATCAATTCTTCGGCACTCAGCTTTCTTTATAGTCCAACTCTCACATCCATACATGACCACTGGAAAAACCGTAGGTTTGACTAGACAGACCTTTGTTGCCAAAGTAATGTCTCTGCTTTTTAATATGCTGTCTAGGTTGGTCATAGCTTTTCTTTGAAGGAGCAAGTGGCTTTTAATTTCATGGCTGCAATCACCATCTGCAGTGATTTTGGAGCCCCCAAAAATAAAGTCTCTCACTGTTTCCATTGTTTCCCCATCTATTTTCCATGAAGTGATGGGACTGGATGCCATGATGTTAGTTTTCTGAATGTTGAGTTTTAAGCCAACTTTTTCACTCTCGTCTTTCACTTTCATCAAGAGGCTCTTTAGTTCCTCTTTGCTTTCTGCATTAAGGGTGGTGTCACCTGAGTATCTGAGGTTATTGCTATTTCTCCCAGCAATCTTGATTCCAGCTTGTGCTTCCTCCAGCCCAGCGTTTCTCATGATGTACTCTGCATATAAGTTAAATAAGCAGGGTGACAGTATACAGCCTTGATATACCTCTTTTCCTATTTGGAACCAGTCTATTGTTCCATGTCCAGTTCTAACTGTTGCTTCTTGACCTGCATACAGGTTTCTCAGGAGGCAGGTCAGACGGTCTGGTATTCCCATCTCTTTCAGAATTTTCCACAGTTTGTTGTGATCCACATAGTCAAAGGCTTTGGCGTGACTTCTTACAGATAACATCTGAGGGCCTGCAGAATTGAGAGGTGCACAGAGAGCTGGGGATAGATCAGAGTAAGAAGAGAAGACAGAAGTCTTGGACAACCACAAGAATCCAGAATTAGCTTTGTTTTCTGGTTGCTGGTAATCTGCCTCCAGCCTCTCATGTATCATAGGATCACATTAGAGCTGAACCTGATTTTGTTCATTGTTTCTTTTATTTTGCAGTTGAAGGACTGTAAGAAAGGGCTCAAGATCACTTTCCATGTACCATGTCTTTCTTCTTTAATGCTTGGGCAGAAAAGGAATTATTTAGTTCTATGAGTAAGGCTTGCCAGTTATTCCTTTATCTTCTTATATGTCTTTTGAATATTATTTATGTCAACACATCTCTCTCCCAGTGCTGCTCAGGTTTAAGCCTGTTGATGTCTTTTCTCAATAAGAGTGTGGATGTAGTAAGAAAGATGTATTCATTGTCTCTTCATTTACGTGGTCAGAGTTCTGTGAACTATTTTCAGAAGCTGGTCAGTATTATCTTTTATAAGGCTCTGAACATCATGGGGTGTGTGCCCTTAGTACATTGCTTCCCCAAATCCCAGCTGCACACCTATGGTCTCTCCCCTCAGAGCTGTAATACATTCACCCCACAGTGCTTATGACCAAGTGGAGATCGTCCGCAGTCTTATTTCTCTGAGATGTCCTGGAAATGATCTTTCTCCTCTTTGTTTTTTCAAATAAAGATTATATTTTTGTGACTTTTAACACAAGTTTTACCATTGTTTCCTTGCCTTTGAGTTATTCTGATTGCACTGTGCTTCCTTTCTGAAATGTGAACATTTTTGGGAAAGCAAAAGGTTATCTGGTGGAGCAGATGTAAAGAGAAGTGAAGTTTCATATTGTGGTGGTGCTTATTTGCTGCAAATGTAGAATAAGGGGATTATGATACATATATTTTAAGGACTTGGTTTTCCTCGCTGTTGTTTCTGAAAAAAGGATATTCTTCTAGTGAATATTATGCCCTCTGATAAATTTTGGTGAGGATTACTTGGGAGCAGCTTTCAAATGTTTAACATTCTTCTATCCTTGCAGAACTAAGACACTATTTTTTAAACTGATAGGCAAATATATTTAAATGCATACCTTTACATACTAGAGCCACGCTTCTTAAATTTGAGCACATCAGAATCAACTGGCAAGATTGTTAAAATACAGATTCATATACAGTTCCACCGCAGAAGGCCTGCTTTGGTAGGTTTGGAGTGGGGCCCAGGAATGTGCATTCCTCTCAAGCTCCTGAGGGTGGTGCCCCTGCTGCTGTTTAGAAACTGCCCTGCGGGGGGCACCAGGCTAGAGCACACACCCCTCTGTGCACAAGCTGCCTGAGAACACTTGGATTCCCTTTCTGCCTGTTCCTAACTTTGTTTCTTTCTTTAACTGAGGCTCTTCATTCTCTTAAATTCATATGGATTTGCCCCCATGATCTCCATGAGTCCTGAACACTTACCAGAGAGCCTAGCTTTAAACTGAAAGACTTAATCCTAATAAGAAAGAAAACCTGTGAGTGTAGTGCCCAACCACGAACAGAACCACAGTGGGGTCCAAAAAGGCCCCTTTGTGCCACGTCCATCTTCCTCCATGGGAGTGTTTACAGAGACAGGAGAAGGGAAGCGCCCAGAAAACGTACCAGTTTTTATTTGCTTGGTTTGAAGCCCTGCATTCTCCCCGGAGGCGCAGTGCTTGTTGCTCCTGTGGGGCGGGCTCTGGAGTCGCATGCCAGCATCCACTTCCTGAACGAGATCTCTCGGAGCATGCCTTCACCTGCCTGGCACCCCACGGTCCACTGTACCATCTCTCTGCACCCCAGGACTTTTCTTCCTTATGGGCTTGAGGCCTGTTATTCATGTAACAGTTTCTGCTCTAGTACTTGCATGGATAGGAGCCGTTATTTCTTAGATTCCAACAGAAGCATGCTTCATTGGGATAAATTGGCAAAGGGATATTGATTCCTTAGGAGCTAACACTCTTCACTCGGGGAGGTGGTGGGACCAGAACAGGCAAGGCCACGAGTGCTCTAGGATGATGTCACGTGTTCCATTGGCCAAAGGCATTCACGCTGTGTGCCCCACTCTGCAAATGACCATTCCACAACAAATGGGCAAGAGAAATCCATACGAACTTTTAACAACTGTTTCTTCAATACTTTTCCAGTAATGCTTTTCAAAGTCTGTGCATATATTTGGGTAAAGAGTCATTGCTAGGGTCCTACCTATTGACTGAGTTTTGCTCACATGTCTGTCTGCCATTTTTTCATTCCAGTTTCCTCTCTTTCTTTATTTGATGGATGACCAGGGACTCAGTGTTTGGTCCTTAAATCTACCATGAACAACAAGGAAGTTTAATAGACCCACTACCTGTAGATACAGGGATAGATACACACACACACACACACACACACACACACACACACACACTCACTCACTCACTCACTCACTCGATTGTAGCTAAGTCAGTTAGTAAGTTGGACTTTTTTCATCTTTGCTGTGAAGTTAGGGTGACAGAACTGCAGAAATTTGCTCCCGGTGCCTCATATAATATAATACCAGGAGCCTATGGGTGCTGATTTGAAAGGAATGACATTACCAGCCTCCCAAATGTCTTTAAATATTGATGCACTTTCTGCCCAGAGGATTTCCTCAGGTCAAACCAAGTTAGATTTCACAGTGAAATAGAATTTCTGAACATTGATATTTAAATATAAATTTTCATGTTGTTTTGAGCTTGTAAATATCCTTGTGCAGATTTTCATCCTTATTACAATCGATTCATTTTCATAAATATTTACTCAAGAGAATGAAGTTCACAATGCCCCCAAAATCTTTTATTCATTTAGAAAGATACAATGAAAATGAAATTATATTTGTCTATCTAACTTTAGGGGTTTGGAGGTTTCTTTGTTATTGTTTTACATGGGTATGATTTTTGCTTTTGTTTATCTTTTTTTTAAAAGATTTTTTATCTCACTTTATAAACACTTATGCCAGATATCTTCCCTGTGGTATGACAAGACCATACCATTTTCTCTGTTCATCAAATTTGAATGAAAAAAAAAAAAATATATTTTGTCTCTCCATCTTCAGTTCAGGGGAGGGAACCAACAAGTTACTGCCAAATTTGGACCTTTTTGTAGTCTGTTTTAGGGAGAAAGACAGGAGAAAAGCAAAATCTCTTTGTAATTATAAACACGGTATTATACATATATCTTCTATTAAAATTACATAGTTTAGTGATGTGTAGTAGCCCAAGGGTGAGGAAGGTGAACCTAAATGGAGTTATTTTCTCATCATAGCATCAACGAGATCCTCGACTGAATGAAATTTTATTCCCATTTTATGATGCTAAAAGGGCAATGCAGATCATTGAGATGTATGAGCCTGATGAAGATTTGAAGAAACAAGGTAAGAAAAATGAAAAATAAAAGAGAATTTTTCATTATTTAAAAAATTCAAGAGTATATGCAACTTTTAAAATCCTTGCATTTTTAGCTAAATGTATTTTTAAATGCTTTGGAGCTCTCTAGAGACAAGGATTGACAACTGACTGATTTTTTTTTTCCCCTAAATCAGTATAAATTTTGCCTTATACCAAAATTTGTTTTTGCTGCCTGAAATATAGTGCTAAGTTTATTATTAAAGTATAGTGATATTTCCCCATGTACTTTCTTATATTAGATCCTTAACGTTGCATAGTACTTAAAATGTAAAAATGCCAATTTTAGTCTCTGTTTGCCATCTCTGGAAAAAATTGGCATTTCCTATAAAAATTGACACCTTTCTTTTGTCCCTTGAGTTTCAGCAGGCTAGCTAAATTTAATACATGATTTGAGGAGGCTTTTTACTCATCATTTGACCCCTGGTATGGAAGATAAATGCAATTGACATGAAATTAAATAGGAATCAACTTAACAAATTGTTGGGGTTTCTGACCGTTTACCTGTTTCAGTGAAACTCTGGAAACAGTGTGTTGTTCATTTCAATATTTCGCAAAGGACAGGTATGGGGAGGAAATTCAAGATTGGTCTATAACCATGAGAAACACCTGTCAAAGCTGGGAGCAATGATGATAATACAGTATCGCCAGAGAGGGCCAGGAGATACCTGGGCTAAAGCCTCTGGCCTTATGTCTCAAAGGAGAGTGAAAAGAGATGCAGGTTAAGTTCTTTCTGTCCCATTTGCCCGTGAGTATCATGGCCTCAGTCTCCTCCTGTTTAGAATAGAGGTTCTTCTCTCTCTCTCTTTTTTTTTTTTTTGTATCTCAGTGAGCATAGACAAAAGGTTTATACATTCTCTGGACCGACATAGACCTGCGTATACGCCCACCACACCATGTGGCCACACCCCTGATGTTTTTCTAAGCCCAACAGTGTTTTCCCCTTGGTTATAATCATACATTTATGCTTTCCTGTTAGAGTCTCAAATATCTATTTTCAGCCAGACTGCTTCATTACTTCCCTCTGAGTATCATAATCAACTCCACAGAGCATGTGATCAAAGTGAAGCGAAGAGTGGCTTTGCAGGAAAGCTAGCATCTTGCAGTGGTGGGAGGTGATGTGATTTTTGTTGCTTACCCTGTCGCTGTGTGACCTTGAACAATGACCTCTATGCATAGACCTCAGTTTCCCTGCTTATAAGATGGTGAGGTTCACACCATCATTCCACTAGTATTTCTCTTCCCTGCTTTCAATCCTTAAAGTTTATAGAGGACTGACTGAGTGCCAAACACTGTTCTAAATGCTGGGGATTCAAAATGAAAAAAGGTGGTTGCAAAAAAGCTATTGAAGGAGAAAGACTGATGACTCAGTAGTGCCTCGGCAGTATGATAAACGTTCTGATAGAGATGTGTCTTTGATTATTATAATGTCCTAAAAGTCTATGACATTACCACTGACATGTCTAAAAAGTAATAGCTTCATCATTTCACAAATGACAGGAACGTTAAAGTCTGTCATTAGCAAGTATGAGTGAGAATATGGTGCCAAAGGCATTGTAAACTCTCTGAGTGTGTAAATTGATACAAACAGCCACCTGGTGAATAATTTGTCCGTAATCAAGTGGGAAATACGCCTCTCCTGCAGCCCAGCCTCTTCGCTTCCGGGTCTGGGTCTGGTGTCAGAGTGGCCCTGCTCAGGCCTCAGATCTCTGCCCCTTTTGCCCACACTCCTTGGATGAGCTCATCTAAACCCAATGGCTTTAAGTGTCTCCTGTACACATGCGGCTTTCAGATTAAACTCTCCGTTCCTAATCTCTCTCTTAAACCACAGATCTGTATAATAGACCTCTCCATTTGGATGGTGAGTGGGCATTTCAGATATATGTATGTTTACAATATGCTTTCATTTCCCCCATCCACAGACTGTTCCTTTCCCAACCTAGAAAATGGTATCATCACTCTCCCACCTTTTCATGCCAAAAGTCGTGGAGTCATCCTTGACTTGTTTTGCTCTTTCACATCACTTCTAATCCATCCTCAAAACCTGTAAGATCCATCCTGAAAATAAATCCTGAATAAATCACTCTCATTGTCTCCGCCCTTACCAGACTATCTGAGCCTACATCAACTCTTCCTGGATGATGCCAGCTAACTTCTAACTAGTCTTCTGCTTTTTTCGATGCCCTGCAATTTATGCACCACACAGCAGCCCCAGTAAACCTTTTAAAATCATGTCTAATCATGTTCTTCCGCTGTTCAAAATCCTCCGATGGCTTCCCGACACACTTGGTACTTAATGAAGACTGAAGTCCAACTGATGTAGTCTTTAGATTCCTCTCCAGCTACTTCCCCTTTCATCATGGGGTCTCTGCACTTGCTGATCTTTCTGCCGTGAATGGGGTACCCCCAGGTGTGCATGTGATTGCTCCCCTGCATGAATGTGACCTCATCAGAAGGACTCTTGTGGGCCACACATTGAACACAGCACCCTGGTCATTCTTTATCACTTTCATTTCCTGCTAGCACTTTCATAACATTATATTTCTTTGCTAATTTATTTGTTCTCTCACCCACAATATATGAGTTTCATGAAAGTAGGCCTTGTCTGTTTCTTCTGTCCTGCATCTATCACAGTGCCTGGAAAAGTGTGAATATATATGCCCAAGGAGATAGACACACAGATTTTTGTTGCAGTACTTTTAGTTATAAACAGAAATGACCTAAATATCTATCGACAGAATGATGGACCATGGACTATGGTATTAATATATTCACATATGGACCTTATACTCTGCACACTGCCTACCACTACTGTACATCACTCAATGAAAAGTAAATGACCAAGAGCTACTGGTATTAACTAGATAAATCATAAGAAATATAAAAAATTTTATATAAACTTATAAATAGCCAAAAATATCTACTTTTTGGATAAGTGCTTATATATAGTAAAGTTACAAACCATTTTGGGACTGTAAATATGAATAAAAAGATGGAATTGAATGGACTTGAGGTGGGGCATGCAGGGTACTTCACTGGCACCTGTAATTATATATTACTTTAAAAAATGTAAAGTAGATAAAGGAAAAGATAAAATCAGACAAGGCTGAGGTGTAGGTCCTTATCTGTTTATCATGGTATCATCTGTACTCTTCTGTACACTTGAAATCACCTTGTAACTTTCAAATGCTAAAGTAAAAGCAAGAAAGTTGAGGTTATTGATGGTTGACTGGGTAAGAGAAGATGTAGAAATATTGCTGTCTCTCCTGCATTTAACACACTGGCCCTGCCCCTCTTCACAAAGATATGACTGAGATGATCACTGTCTCTTGGGGTCACATTTCAATGACCATGGAATACTCATCTCACAAGTCCTATACCCCATTTTGTTAGATGAGAGAGGGAAATGGAATTATTTGAATGCAGAGAGGCCACTGCTCCCTCCTCCACTTTGGGTTCTGGTGCTACACATCTGAACTTAGGGAAGTGAATGCTTTTGCGATCATGGATATGAAAGCAGATGCCACCTATTTGTGGAAGGCATTATGTTACTTATGCAACTTGGGTACTTTGTTCAAGTTCTGAAAGATGAAGTTTCTTGGGAAAGACACTGTGAAGTAGTATTTACTCCTCCTGTTTAAGCTGCTTCAGATGTCATAAATAAAACTTGTGTATCTTCAAAACCATAAATCTACTATGATACTCTTTCCCCCCCCTCAGGCCTCATATCAAGTGATGGGTTTTGCAGATACCTGATGTCAGATGAAAACGCCCCCGTCTTCCTAGATCGTCTGGAGCTGTACCAAGAAATGGACCACCCTCTGGCTCACTACTTCATCAGCTCTTCCCACAACACCTATCTCACTGGCAGACAGTTTGGTGGGAAATCTTCAGTAGAAATGTACAGACAGGTCCTCCTGGCTGGTTGCAGGTTAGAAACTCAAGACATTGTTCTTTGTATATGATGCCCTTCAATTGAATTTACTCTCCTCTGAAAAATTAGAGGTAGCATTCAGAGTGAAGAAGACATTTATCTTTTTCTTTAATGGATTATGATGGTCATTTAACCTTGAGGAAGGAAGAACGGTATCTGTTCTGGAAAGATCTAGAGTCCTCCTATGGGTCAAAAGATTTTTTTTACTGTAAATTTAAAATATTCCCCGAAAATTACAACAACAACAACAAAAAATAGCTTACTTTAAGAAGTCATGCAAAATTTTCTTTGGGTCGTATGCACTTGAAGTATAGCTTTGTTGTTGTTGTTTAGTCACTAAGTCATGTCCTACTCTTTGCTACCCCATGGGCTGTAGCCACACCAGGCTCCCCTGACCATGGGATTTTTCAGGCAGAGATAGTGGAGTGGGTTGCCATTTCCTTCTCCAGGGGATCTTCCCGACCCAGGGATTGAACCCACGTCTCCTGCATTACAGGAGGATTCTTTACTGCTGATCCCCCAGGGAAGCCCAAATATAGCTTTCCTTAATGTTAAATGTTCTAAAATTTTATTCTCTGACAATAAATATTATTTGAAATGGTTTTTATTTTATAGAAATTGGAAAATATTTGAGGTTTAAAATATGGTGAAAATGCTGAAAGTGAAAATTAAGAAATGTTGTTATATTGTGATATTTTTCTTGATTGTCAATGATCAATACATAATTTTTTACCTCACTATTTTTGTACATATAGAAATACTTTAAAAGACTTTAAGTACTTGAATATGAGTCACTGAAACAATTAGAATATTTTCATTTATGGCTGAAGTAGCATCTTCCCAATGATAAAATTTTTACAGTATTCTTTAACAGCCTCTAAACCCTAATCCATATCTAACTTTTCCTAGTTGTTCCTAAATCATTCTTGATCACAGCTTTGTCACAGCTAAGGTTTCATCCAGAACCACTCTGCCTGTTCTATCTCCTGTCTCTCAATCTACAGTAGTCTGTTTTTGATGACACCAATCTGAAGCTATTTTAAGCTGTGTCCTCCACAAAATAATCACAATACTTCACTCATGCAATTTTCCACTTCTATAGAAAGTAACTTATTTTGGTATCTTTTCTTTCCATTTGTATACACACTGTTTGATTGTAAAAGTTCAATACTGTAAAATCACTGTATTCCTAGATGTGTTGAACTTGACTGTTGGGATGGGAAAGGTGAGGACCAAGAACCGATAATAACTCATGGAAAAGCAATGTGCACAGATATCCTTTTTAAGGTGAGTGTTTTGTTTGCTTGACTTTGACTTTGGGGCTTGTTTCCTTTTTTGTTGAAGTATGGTTGATTTACAGTGTTATTTTAGTTTCTGGTGTATAGCACAGTGATTCAGTTATGTGTGTGTATGTGTGTGTGTTTTCATCCATATTCTTTTCTATTTTAGTGTATTACAAGATACTGAGTATAGTTCCCTGTGCCATAGAGTAGGGCCTTGCTGTTTAGTTTATATATAGTAGTTCATATCTGCTAATCCCCACTTAGCCTTCCCCCACCCCTTTTCCCCTTTGGTAACCATACGTTTGTTCTCTGTGTCTGTGAGGCTGTTTCTGTTTTATAAATGAGTTCATCTGCATCATATTTTAGATCCCATATATAAGTAGTATCATGTGGTATTTGTCTTTCTTTTTCAGACTCTTCACTTAGTATGATAATCTCTAGGTCCATCCATTTTGCTGTACATGGTGCGATTTCATTCTTTTTTATGGCTGAGTAGTATTCTACTGTGTATATATGTACCATATTTTCCTTATCCATTTCACTGCCGATGGACATTTAGGTTGCTTTCACATCTTGATTATTGTGAATAATGCTGCTGTGAAAACTGGGGTGCATGTGTCTTTTCCAATTAGAGCTTTCCATGGATATTTACCCAGGAGTGGGATTGCTGGATCATATGGCAACTCAGTTTTTAGCTTTTTAAGAAACCTCTGTACTATTTTCCATAGTGTCTGCACCAATTTACATTCCCACCCACAGTGTAGGAGAGTTCCAAGGTAAGTTTTAAAATTATGTCACTATAAGCTTTCCAAACTATTGTGGAAATAGAGAGGTTGAGTGGAGAGACAAATTATTCATTTTCTCAAGCATCTTACCTTTATATTCCCTTTTTCCAGTTTTTCAGAAAAAGTCAAGAAAAATATTTTCTCCACTTAATATCTCCCTCATTCTGCTTTTTCTGCTTTCAAATGGTGACAGTGCCATATAATGAGGTTCCTCTGGGAGAACCTTCTTTGTTCCACTTACTTTAAAAACAGTCTTTCATTGTCTTATCTATTTTTGTGCTTGCTTAGTTTGCACTTTTCCTGAAGGGCTTTCAAAGTGGAATAAAAAGATAAATAAGATATAGAAAATAAAATAGATAGTGCCCATACAGATAAGAAGGTAAGAGAGTGAGATTAGAGTTTTATGAATCCCTGTCAAGAAATCCTATAAACTGTCTATACCACAAATTGGGCTCCAAACTTTTTTGAATTCAGTGCAAGGAGAGAGGGCTTCCCAGGTTGCTCAGTGGTAAAGAATCCACCTGCCAATGCAGGAGACACGTGGGACTCGGTTTCAATCCCTGGGTGGGGAAGATCCCCAGGAGAAGGAAATGGCAATCCGCTCTCGTGTTCTTGCCTGGAGAATTCCATGGACAGAGAAGCCTGGCGGTCTACAGTCCATGGGGTCTCGAAGAGTTGGACATGACTGAGCACGCGCGCAGGTGCATGCGTGCAAGGAGGGAGGCATGATAGTTGGCAGGGTTTGTCAAACACTACAGAGTAGTTTAAAAAGGCTGTGGCTCAGATGGTGAAGAATATGCCTCAATGCAGTAGACACAGGTTCAATCCCTGGGTTGGGACAATCCCCTGAAGAAGGGAATAGCAACCCACTCCAGTATTCTTGCCTGGAAAATTCTATGGACAGAGAAGCCTGGCAGGCTACAGTCCACGGGATCACAAAAAGTTAGACACTCCTGAGCGACTAATACTTTCACAGAGTAGTTGGTCCAGGGAAGCACCGTTATTCCCAGTGTGTGTGTGCGTGTTTGGTCGCATCTGACTCTCTGCGACCCCATGGACTGTGGCAGTCCAGGTTCCTCTGTCCCCGGGGTGGGTTGCCGTTTCCTTCTCCGGAGGACCTTCCCAGATCAGGGATGGAACACACACCTCCCGCAGTGGCAGGCAGATTCTTTGCCACTGTGCCAGCTGGGAGGTCCCTGTCCCCAGTACTGAGCCCAGATAAAAGTGCACCACCCCGCACCCTTCAAGACCCTCACAGAATGTAGTATACAGTTTTACAAATAGATGCTTCAATGATGGCCTTTTGGTGATCTCTATGTAAAATCTGAAGATTGATTTCTTAGAAAATGCCTCAGTATGCTCCAGTGATGTCCTGCCAAAAGACAAATCAAAAAGTGAAATTCTGCGGTTGGACAGTATGTCAGCACATCAGCCTCTGTCAGGCTCCCATAACTCAGAAGAGTTATTGCAGCTTCTGGATCAGTGGTTCTCAACTCTGCCAACATGTGGAAAATCATTGGAGGTTTTCTTAAAAACAGACACCCAGACCCTGGACCCGTGACACTCCGTGCATATCATTTCTCTTAGCCAAGATGTTGGCGAGTTTTGAATAGCAATGAATTCAAGATTATGCTTCCTGAGAAGTACCAAGGTTATGTTCAAGTGGGAAGCCATGAGTTTGCAGAGCCAACCAAACTGACAGGAAGGGTTAATGTCCTTTTCCTAGAATTAAAGAGCTAATAAGGAAGGTTAAGCTGAAAAGAAGGCTCTTCCCCCTCGTTTCAGAAATGAGCAAAAGAAAACCCATAGGCAGAGCCACGATTCTCTAAAAGGAGGGATTCTTGGTCAACTCAAGTGGACAGTCAAGGCACTTGGGAAGCAACTTGTAATATGTTTACCTGGGAAGAAACTTCAAGCAAAAATAGCTAAAGGACCACCTAAGCCGTAAGAGTGCTTCATAAAATACTCCAAGACTGTCTAGCCTATGTTGTTATTCTTTCAAATGGACTTCCCTAGATAACTACTATAAAATACTTCCCCAACTAACAGAATGATGGGACTTGTCCCATGGTCAACTATAAACCAGTAAGAATTTGAGGATTTTTACCAAATATGATGCTCTGGTTGTGGAAGTGTTGGTGAGAAATTGAACTTTCTGAAGCTAAGCAGAGAGCTGCCATCTGTGTAAAGTGGCAGGCAGGGAGGACTTGCTCAGCTTATTGAAAAGTTATTTCAAGTGACCGAGCTCTTGGTTCAGAGAGGAGTGTCCTTGTTCCTGTTTAGCCTCATATGTTGCTTGAGCAAGGAGAACCTTCACCCCGTGACCCCCAACTTTCATCAGGCTAATACAAAACAAAAGACATTGCAAACATCACATCAATTCACAGGAATCTTCATAGAATGAAGGAGATGTAGCCTAAGTCTGGTTCCCAAAGGAAACTCAATAAAAGCTTCTGCTTCACCAACGTGTTTTTCCTCAAGGCAAGAGGAGGAGAGGGGTTCATTGCAAAAATCTCTGAAAGGCGAAAGCTCACTGGCTCCCCAGTGAGAATGGTGAACTCTGAGCCCATTGTGGCAGATTATTGAGCAAGCAATTGCACTGCCATTTAGGTGAAATGCCAGTTACTAGCACCCTAATTTTGGAGAAGTAAACAATAACTTTGAAAGCAGTGTAGTTAACCATGAACTGCGCTTACATCTAACCACAGGGGACTCAGCATGGAGTGGTGAATGGGCTCTCCAGGTTTGAATTGCCAGAACTGACTTTCTGAAAAGCTCAAATTATTAGTCTCCAACTAATTTCAGGTGCTTTAATTTTTTTCTTTCGTTTCTCATTAACACTCTTTGTCTTTAAAGGATGTTATTCAAGCCATCAAGGAAACTGCCTTTGTCACATCGGAATATCCTGTAATTCTCTCCTTTGAAAATCACTGCAGGTATAGTGATTCATTCTACCCTGTCTCTCCGTGTTGTTTGCTAATCCCCATTTCCCATCCCTGCTCCGCATCTTTTTGAATAACTGAACAGTTTCTTTTGTGAAGTGGTAACTACCTATAGTCTTATGGGAAAAAAAAGAAGGAACTCAAACCACTATTTCCCAACACCTCCAAAAGAGAAGAAAAAAGTCCTCTTAATATGTTTTAGAAATGCATCCTCTAAACCAAAGAACCGAGAGCAGGACACCTTGCTCAAAGTTCCAAGGAATTAGAAGGCTTGGCAGTATATTTGTAGTCAGGTGTGATGGACTTGAAAGACACTTTTTATTCTGCTTACTAGCTCTTAGTTCAGCGGCGGAATCTACTTTTTAAGCTACACCAATTAGCTCGTTAGCATCAAAGGGGCAATCATTTTGCTGAGTGGGAGTTTTTAATCACTAGAAATGGATGTTTCTTATTCTTATCCTGGACAGTTAATGGATGTTTGAATTTACAAATGTCGGTTCTTTCTCTCCAGCAAATATCAACAGTACAAGATGTCCAAATATTGTGAGGATCTATTTGGAGATCTCCTGTTGAAACAAGCACTTGAATCACATCCAGTATGTATTTTTAGCAAACCATATTTCTAACATGAATGGATTTGTTTTGAAATTCATTTCTGAAGGGTCAAGTAGTTCTAGAGGACTGACGTTAAAGAGCTTCATATTTATTTAAATTTGTTGGTATGGAAAGCTTCCACCGTGCTTCAGAAAGATGTGTAGAGAGAGATAAAATGTAAACATCTGGGTCAATTTAATTCAGAAGATTGTGGGATCTTTATGGTTTCTGAAACCTCTGTCTTAAATGCTCTCCAGGTAAATCAAGTGTACACCCAGGGTTCAGCACCCATTGGAGCCTGTTGCTATGGAAAGTTCCCTGGATTAGGTCACAGGAGCCTGAAGTTCAAGCTCCCAAGTCCAGATCAAACTCTTGGGCAATGTTATATGCCCATTTTTGAGCTTCATTTTTTAAACCTACTAATTCCTTCATCAGGCAAAGAATTTGTAACCTGTGACCCATAGATAGGCTTTGCAGGGTCTGTGAGCTCATTCTAATTACATACAACTTGTTTTTCTGTATACAGTCACTCGAGAAAGTTCATCAGATTTTTACAAAGATCCACACCCCCCAAGTGGTTAAGGTTCACTGTGTTTAAGATGTTGGGAGTAACAAGAAACTCCTGGAGTGAAAGTATGAAACATTCGACAGTAGTGAAGTGTTTTGCCCCACTATTGACGTGCAGCTGATAGACCCAAACACGGTAACAGTAGGCAGCGATTGTACATCACCATGACTGACGTCTGTGCCCCCTGGGAACACATCAGGTGGTTTAACAATGACCTTTGTAGAAGTGCATCTGTGGGAACTGAAAAAACTATATAAGGATATTTACCACCTACTAAAGCTATCTGTGGCTGCTGGCACCCTGCCCACAGCCTGCAGAGCTTCCCACTTCCCCGCTTAGCAGCCTAATCTCCACCTGTCGCCCCTGCCGCTGCTGGCTCAGGGGATGCTCTGGTCCCTGGAACTCTGCCCACACGGGAACGTCAAGCCAGAGGTGCCAGAGAATCACCACGTCTCCCCCGTGCTTCACCACTCCTCAGGAGGTTCCACTCTGAGCACCTGGGCCCCACTGCCCCCCGGGTTCCGCAGGGGGATCCCGCTCCCACACGCAGGGCTCGATAACACTCCCCGATGGGCTGGCTGTCTTCCTGTTCTCACTCTTCTCCTCCTCCGTTGGGATTCCCTGGAGCTGCCTCCCAAACAGATGACTGGTGCTTTCATCTTTGTCCCAGACTGACTCTAAGGGAACCTAAACTAAGAAACAGCCCTGATTTATTTTATTTTTAACCTTGGTCCTTTGTGTATTTTATTTCCTATGTTAGACTAAGGTGCTTGCTTTTACAGAAAGTTCTCTGCATTTTTTTGTGAAGTGATGTGCACGTACATGAAAAGTTTTGGGAAGTCTGTAGTATAAACGAGACTAAGATCTGAACTACAGAACTTTCAGTCCTGGGAGCAGGGCACAGGATACAAATGTAAAACCATAACTGAAAAGAAGATGGACTATTATGTGTTGAATATTTATTGCCAATATCCAAGTGTAAGAGAGATCACTGGGTGTGAACCGGTTACGGCAGGCTTCGGAAAGGAAGCAGAATTTCAGCCAAGGGTTTCTTTAGAGACAGAATGGATGTAGGAGGGCACAGCGCCTTGCATGTATCAATAGTGTAAAAGTTCGTTTGGAAAATGCATGGACATGTGGAAGGGTCGGCAGCTGTATAGATGGACGGTGGGGGGATGGGGAGCGGATGGGGATGGATAAGACAGTTCTGTGGATCAGTTGTTGTTCAGTTGCTAAGTCACGTTTGACTCTTGGAGACCCCGTGGACGGCAGCACGCCAGGCTGCTCTTCCTTCACTATCTCCTGGAATTTGCTCATGTCCATTGAGTCAATGATGCCATCCAAGCACCTCATGCTCTGTTGCCCCCTTCTCCTCCTTCTCTCAGTCTTTCCCAGCATCAGGGTCTTTTCCAGTGAGTCAGCTCTTTGTATCACCTGGCCAAAGTGTTGGAGCTCCAGCTTCAGCATCATTCCTTCCAGTGAATATTCAGGGTTGATTTCCTTTAGGATGGACTGGGTTGATTTCCTTTTGGTCCAAGGGACTCTCAAGGGTTCTCCAGCCCCACAATTCGAAAGTATTAATTCTTCCTTGCTCAACTTTCTTTCTGGACCAACCCTCACATCCATAACTGACCACTGGAAAAGTCACAGCTTTGACTCTACAGACCTCTGTCGGCAAAGTGATCTCTTTGCTTTCCAATATGCTATCTAGGTTTGTCATAGCTTTCCTTCCAAGGGGCAAGCGTCTTTTAATTTCATGGCTGCAGTCAGCCTCTGCAGTGATTTTGGAGCCCAAGAAAATAAAAACTGCCACCATTTCCACTTTTTTCCCATCTATTTGCCATGAAGTCATGGGACTGGATGCCGTGATCTTAGTTATTTTCATGTTAAGTTTTAAGCCAGCTTTTTCAGTCTCTTCTTTAAACTTCATCAAGAGGCTCTTTAGTTTCTCTTTGCTTTCTGCCATAAGGCTATTAATATTTTTCCCAGCAATCTTGATTCCAGCTTGTGATCAGAGGTCATCAAATAAAGGACCATCTCCTTTGAAGATGTCAAGCCAAGCAAATGAAACCATAGTAGGGGTCGTATTTCAATCATTAGGACCCCACAGAGCCACAGTCCTAAGCTTCGAGGGAAGATCACTCTGCTGAGCAGACCGACCTGTGGTACAGCCCAACACTACACTTAGCAACACCAGCCGGCCCCATGACCCCTTGTAGTCTACCAGTTACTTAAAGGGGGTCAAGGCCTGGGGTGGAGCTGGATCCTGTTCCCTGAGGCCACTGCAGACTGGAGCCCACTCCCTGGGGAGAGGAGAGCAGCTCTGCGAACCTTGAGAGTTCTTTCGGGAGCCAAGTTTGCAGCTTTAGCTTAAGGCAAAGCGTGGGCTAGTTTGGGGTGTACAATGGAAGTGTAAAGCTGTGCTGACTGCCATCTGCTGGATGTTGGCTGTGTAACTCACAGGCTTCTGCTCATTTTGGTCTGGAACAGAGAATGAAGAAGTAAGACTATCATCAATCAGCCTTTTCTGTTTGTCTCTAGCTGGAACCAGGCAGATCCTTGCCATCCCCGAATGACCTCAAAAGAAAAATACTCATCAAAAACAAACGACTGAAACCTGAGGTTGAAAAAAGTAAGTCAAATACACTCATCAATAACAGAAGGCATACATACGTTGCATCTTTAGACAGTTCAGCAATCTCGGATGAAACATACATTAAAACCACTGATTGGGGAGGAAGTGGGTCCAATGATATAGTCTATATATTGTTCAGAACAAAGTTGCCACATTTCCATTCAAGTTTAGTTTCTGCATCAACCCATTCTTGCAATGGGAAAAACTATTCATGTATTTACAGATCAGCATTTGGAGGAATCCCCAAGAAAGATGAGGAGAAAGTGAAAAAAGCATTTTAGAATTTATCAAGATATAAGGAGCTAGCACTTTATCAATTTATACGCTTTAAAACCCTCTTTAAAAGTTGCCCTTTGCAGTTTCCCCTGTGATACATATATAAGTAGGGTTGCTAGATAATATGAGAATGTGGATATGAATGAGACAGGCAGGCAGACAGAGGTGATTTTATCTAGACATTGCCCCCTGTTTTCTGAAAACATTTTCTTTGCAAGTATGTTCTTCGAACAAATCTCTTAGTTCAGTGAAGGAATAGTATCAAAAATTGGTATGATTGCATTGTGGCTTTTCCCTGGATATTCTAAACTAAAATTTTGAAATGTTATTAACTCCACTTCATTTTTATTGCAATACCAATAATGCTTTAGGAAAATGAAAACAACAAAGAAAAATATAATAAAATTAAAAAACTACTAAATTATATATTTTACACATATATACATGTACTATAGACACATATACACACATGCACATTTATGACATATGCACACATTTTTAACAAAGTTGGGATCATATTAAATATACTGTTGGTCAGTTTTAATTCAACCAATTAAGTATTCTTTTATCCAGTAAGATATAAATCTATATACTAATTTTAATTCTAACGTATAAAACATTTCTAAAATTCTAGTGTATGAAACACTATATAGCATTTATTATGTGGAATATAGTGTAATTTAACCAGTCCCAAGTTGATAGATTTTCATTGTTATGAGAACCATGGTGAACATATTTAGATGTTAATTTTATACATTTATGCAGCCTTCTCCTTGGAATCACTTGGTACAGTTAGAGTTGATTGGCCAAAGCCTGTGTACATTTTTTATCATGATGTATCTTATTGTACTTGTCTTTCAGAAAAGTTGTACCAGTTTATATGTTCACCATAATACATGAAGAACACCTGTTTCCCAGCAATATTTTTAGTGCTGGCTATTGGGCATCTTTTATATGTGTTCACAACTAATAAAAGAAAAATAATACTTTAATTTTTTAATTGTATGTCTGTGATGACTAGTTTCTTTTTATTATTTATTATTTGCCCTCCTATATTTCCCCAATTTAAAAATTATTTCATGTGTCTTCATCTCATTGACTTCTGAGGGTTTTTTATACATTAGGGTAATAACTGGATTGTATCAATTGCAAATATTTTTTTCCTGAAGTTTTCCAGTTTCCCTTATGTCACTTAACCGTAATTGCCATGAACCATGGTCTGTGCCATATGCTACAAATTCTGGGTTTTGTATCAAGCCTCAGATCCTTCTCAGGGACTGAGCTGTGACTTTGCAGCCTGGTGACCAGGATATGGGGCATTCCCCCACTAGTTGGTCAGCATGTGTAGATAATGGCATAGCTGTACATGCCTTTAGGAGTCAAGGCCACCAGGACTGGAAAGACAGTGGCCATGGCTGAGCCTCAGGAGCCTGGGCAATAGGTTTCTCTTCCCTTTTCATCCTCCTTCATGTCCATCTTTAAGCTGGTTTTATAAGTGACCTAACCCTTGTCTCCATCTCCTTCTTTACTTTAATAACAGAACAGCTTGAAGCTTTGAAAAGCATGATGGAAGCAGGAGAATCCGCTGCCCCAGTGAACATCTTAGAGGATGACAATGAAGAGGAAATAGAAAGTGGTGAGTTCTTTTTTTTTTTTTTTAATTTACACTTCACAAAGATACTTTTTTAAAATAAGGAAAACATGAATTTGTCTCATGGACCCATTTATGTCATGTGACATTTTAATTTCTGGTAGGTACCTGCACCATCCTTAATCTTCCGGTATTTAGGAGTACTTTTCCAAATAGTGTGGCTTAGAATTTCCCTACACACTAGATTTTAGTAGCTCAATCATCTGCTTTTCTGCTGTGCCTTCAGCTGTTCTGCAGAAACTCAGAGAGTCCTTGAAGCACTTGCTGTCGGAGACAGGGCTTAGAATAAAAAGAACATTTTTGTAGTCCCTTCCTCTCAGCAAAACATGAACATCAGTGTTGTTACTCAGGACAGCAGTTCAGGCTAGCTAAAAGTGAAGGAACATGGATAGGGACCCTCAGTAAATGCTTGGTTTGTGTGCACATGTAGTGAATTAGAAACTCAAAGCCAGAATCAAACTTTCAAGTTCAAATTCCTTCAAATAACCATCTCACTACAATTAGCTATATTCTAGTAGACAGAATAATTTTTGCGAAGGCAGGTTTGCTCAAAATATTTCAATATTTGTTATTACCTTCTATTTTACTTTGGCCATATAGCCACAACCATAACCTTTGGTTTTAAATAGGTCATTTGAAAGATTGTGAATGTTGTTAGAAAATTATTTGTTATGTAGCATGAGGATTGATTAACAAATGACATGAAAAGCGGTTAACAGAATAGCTTGTGCATGCACTGTGCGTCTCTTGGTTAGAGCCTTGAGTTTAAATAGTGCTTTTGGGCCAAATAACTTGGGAACACTGGTAGAAACTCTATTTTTTATGTAAACATCTGAAATAGAGTAGATTTTAGGAAAGTTTCACATTTTAGATAAAAACCTAAAAGCTGTGAGAACCAACTAATCATACTCACAATCCCTAAAAAAGATTCCTGACTATCGAAGACACTTTATAAGTGATTTATGTTGCATACCCAAACCACGGGAACTAGACTTACTTTCATATGTTTTATACGAATAGCAGGGAGGCTGGCGTTAGCTGATGGTATTTAATCAATGCCTGTTATGGTTATCTTTTACTGTGCAACAAACCACCCCAAAACCCTCTACTGCTGTCTCTCCTGGTTCTGTGGGTCGCCTGGGCTCAAGCTCGGGCTTTCCCTTGGTTTCTCACGTGGTTGCCGGCAGATGACGTCGAGTCGTTTGAAGGCTCCCTGGGCCAGCGCCTGACGGCTCACTCGCAGCTGGTGGCTGACACTGGCTGGCTGTGACGGCTCAGACCTGTTGACACCGGGACCCCCATGTGGCCTTTCTCTGTGGCGTGGACTTCCTGCACGGTGGCCAACCTCCTTGATGAAGCGTCCTGAGAGCTAGTGTTCCGAAGGGCGGAAACCAGAAGCAGCTAAACAAGTTAAAAGCTACACTTGGGAATGGCATATCATCGCTTCCCCTGTATTTTATTCATTAATGCAGTCTGAGTTAGGGCCCACCCACATTCTGGGTGATCTATTACTCAATAGAGCAGATTGCAGAAGAGTCAGCGTGAAACTGATATAATTGCAGCTGTCTTTGGAAAATGCAGTCTGCCACATCACCTATTACGTTGTTTAACATTTTTGCAAATCATAAACCTAAACAAGATTTAAAAATAAAATCTTAAAAGGAATGTTTTCAACAGATCAATAAAATATGATACAAATGAGCCTATTTACAAAACGAAAACAAAACACAGATCTTAAAATCAAACTTACGGTTACCAAAGGGGAAATGTTGGGGGAAGGGATAAATTAGGAGATTAGGATCAACATAAACACACAGCTCAGTTCAGTTTAGTTCAGTTCAGTTCAGTTGCTCTGTTGTGCCTGACGCTTTGCAACCCCATGGACTGCAGCCTGCCAGGCCTCCCTGTCCATCACCAACTCCCGGAGCTTGCTCAAACTCATGTCCATCGAGTCGGTGATATCATCCAACCTTCTCATCCTCTGTCGTCCCCTTCTCCTCCTGCCCTCAATCTTTTCTAGCATCAGGGTCTTTTCAAATGAGTCAGTTCTTTGCATCAGGTGGCCAAAGTATTGGAGTTTCAGCTTCAGCATCAGTCTTTCCAATGAATATTCAGGACTGATTTCCTTTAGGGTTGACTGATTTGATCTCCTTACAGTCCAAGGGACTCTCAGGAGTGTTCTCCAACACCGCAGTTCAAAAGCATCAATTCTTCTGTGCTCAGCTTTCTTTATAGTCCAACTCTCACATCCATGCATGGCTACTGGAAAAACCATAGCTTTGAGTAGATAGACCTTTGTTAGCAAAGTATTGTCTCTGCTTTTTAACATGCTGTCTAGGTTGGTCATAACTTTCCTTCCAAGAAGCAAATGTCTTTTAATTTCATGCCTGCAGGCACCATCTGCCGTGATTGAGGAGCCCAAGAAAATAAAATCTGTCACTGTTTCCATTGTTTCCACATCTATTTGCTGTGAAGTGATGGGATTGGATGCCGTGATCTTAGTTTTTTGAATGTTGAGTTTTAAGCCAGCGTTTTCACTCTCCCCTTTCATTTTCATCCAGAGGCTCTTCAGTTCCTCTTCACTTTCTGCCATAAGGGTGGTGTCATCTGCATATCCAAGGTTATTGATATTTCTCCCGGCAATCTTGATTCCAGCTTGTGCTTCATCCAGCCCAGCATTTTGCATGATGTACTCTGCATATAAGTTAAATAAGCAGGGTGACAGTATACAGCCTTGACATACTCCTTTCCCTATCTGGAACCAGTCTGTTGTTCCATGTCCAGTTCTAACTGCTACTTCTTGACCTGCATACAGATTTCTCAGGAGGCAGGTCAGGTGGTCTGATATTCCTATCTCTTTCAGAATTTTCCACAGTTTGTTTTGATCCACACAGTCAAAGGCTTTGGCATAGTCAATAAAGCAGTAGATGTTTTTTTGGAACTCTCTTGCTTTTTCTATGATCCAGTGGATGTTGGCAATTTGATCTCTGGTTCCCCTGCCTTTTCTAAATCCAGCTTGAACATCTGGAAGTTCTGTAATTGTAAAGGATTTGATGTAGGTCATACCTGAATGGTCTAGTGGTTTTTTCCTACTTTCCAACTTAAGTCTGAATTTGGCAATAAGGAGTTCATAATCTGAGCCACAGTCAGCTTCCAGTCTTGTTTTTGCTGACTGTACAGAGCTTCTCCATCTTTGGCTATAAAGAATATAATCAGTCTGATTTCGGTACTGACCATCTGGTGATCTCCACGTGTAGAGTCTTCTCTTGTGTTGTCGGAAGGTGTTTGCTATCACCAGTGAGTTCTCTTGACAAAACTCTGTTAGCCTCTGCCCTGCTTCATTCCGTACTCCAAGGCCAAATTTGCCTGTTACTCCAGGTGTCTCTTGACGTCATACTTTTATATTCCAATCCCCTATAATGAAAAGGACATCTTTTTGGGGTGTTAGTTCTAAAAGATCTTGTAGGTCTTCATAGAACTGTTCAACTTCAGCTTCTTTAGCATTACTGGTTGGGGCATAGGCTTGGATTACTGTGATATTGAATGGCTTGCCTTGGAAACAAATGGAGATCACTCTGTCATTTTTGAGATTGCACCCAAGTACTGCATGACTCTTTTATTGATTATGAGGGCTACTCCATTTCTTCTAAGGGATTCTTGCTCACAGTAGTAGGTATAATGGTCATCTGAATTAAATTCGCCCATTCTGGTCCATTTTAGCTCGCTGATTCCTAAATTGTCGATGTTCAGTCTTGCATTCTCCTGTTTGACCACTTTCAATTTACTTTGGTCCATGGACCTAAGATTCCAGGTTTCTATGCAATATTCCTCTTTAAAGCATTGAACTTTACTTCCATCACCAGTCACATCCACAACTGGGTGTTATTTTTGCTTTGGCTCTGTGTCTTCATTTTTTCTGGAGTTATTTCTCTACTTTTCTCCAGTAGCATATTGGGCACCCACCGACCTGGGGAGTTCATCTTTCAGTGTCCTATCTTTTTGCCTTTTCATGCTGTTCATGGGGTTCTCAAGGCAAGAATACTGAAGTGGTTTGCCATTCACTTTTCCAGTGGACCACATTTTGTCAGAACTCTCCACCATGACCCATCTGTCTTGGGTGGCCCTACAGGGCATGGCTCATAGTTTCATTGAGTTAGACAAGGCTGTGTGGTCTATGTGATCAGTTTGATTAGTTTTCTGTGATTGTGGTTTTCATTCTGTCTGCCCTCTGAGGGATAAGGATAAGAGGCTTATGGAATTTTCCTGACGGGAGAGACTGACTGAGGGGGTAACTGGGTCCTATTCTGATGGGCTGGCCAGGCTCAGTAAATCTTTAAACTGATTTTCTGTTGAAGGGTGGGACTCTGTTCCCTCCCTGTTGTTCTATCTGAGACCAAACTCTGGTGGAGATAATGCAGATAAGGGTGACCTCCTTCTAAAGGTCCCATGCACACACTGCTGCATTCAGTGCCCCCGACCCTGTAGCAGGCCACTGCTGACCTATGCCTCCACCAGAGAATCCTGGACACTCACAGGCAAGTCTGGCTCAGCCTCTTGTGGGGTCACTGCTCCTTTCTCCTGGGTCCTGGTGCACACAAGGCTTTGTTTGTGCCCTCCAAGAGTCTGTTTCCCCAGGCCTGTGGAAGTTCTGTAATCAAATCCCGCTGGCCTCCAAAGTCGAATTCACTGGGGGTTGTCAGTCCCTTTGCCAGATCCCCAGGTTGGGAAAATCTGTTGTGGGTCCTAGAACTCCCCTAACAGTGCGAGGATTTCTTTGGTATAATTGTTCCACAGTTTATGGGTCGTCTGCTCTGCAGCTGTATGGTGGGGTTAGGAGGTGGGGTGAGCTCCTTCAAGAGGGCACATGCCACAGGCTGTGTGACCAGGTGGCTGTGCCCAGGGCCCCTGCGGCAGGCCACTGCTGACCCCTACTCCACAGAGACTCAGACGCAGGTCTGGCTCAGTCTCTGCGGGGTCTCTGGGCCCTGGCGTGCACAAGGCTTTGTTTGAGCCCTCTGAGCATCTCCGGCAGGTATGGGATTTGTTTCTAAACGCTATTTCGCCCCTCCTCCCATCTTAATGGGGCGTCTCCTTTGCCCTTGGATGTGGGATATCTTTCTTGGGTGGGATCCAACATTCTCCTGTCGATGGTTGTTCAGCAGTGAGTTATTATTTTGGAGTTCTCACAGAAAAAGTTGAGTGCACACATCCTTCTACCCCATCGTCTTGCCAGCACAAAACTTGTCTTTCCCATTCTATTGTTTTCCTCTATTTCTTTGCACTGATCACTGAGGAAGACTTTGTTATCTCTCCTTCTTATTCTTTGGAACTCTGCATTCAAATGGGAATATTGTTCCTTTTCTCCTTTGCCTTTCACTTCTCTTCTTTTCTCAGCTATTTGTAAGGCCTCCTCAGACAGCCATTTTGCCTTTTTGCATTTCTTTTTCTTGGGGATGGTCTTGATCACTGCCTCCTGTATGATGTCACGAACCTCCGTCCATAGTACTTTAGGCACTCTGTCTATCAGATCTAATCCCTTGAATCTATTTGTCAAACACACAACTACATGTAAAATAGGTAACTAACAAGGACCCACTGTGTAGCACAGGGAACTCTACTCAGCATTCTGTAATAACCTATATGAGAAAAGAAACTGAAAAAGATTGGATAAATGTATATGTATAACTGAATCTCTTCACTGTACACTTGAAACTAACACAACATTGTAAATCAGTTATACTCCAATAAAAATATTTAAAAGATCAATCAAGTACTTTCAAACCTTGAAAGTCTGAAAATTATATAAAAACTGTTCCTTAACTTTAGGTTAACTTGATGATAATCAAAAACATATAAGGTGTTACTAGATAATAATCCAGTAAAACAAGCTATAGAATAATGAAATACATTAAGAAAAATAATAATAATATTATTAACAGCAACTACGATTGTCGTACCAACTGCGGATCGAGTGCTTTACATCAGTGTCTCCTCTAATCTTTATGCAGTCTGATGAAACAGTTATTATTGCATTCTTTCTTCAGATGAAGAAACTGAAGCTTAGATAAATAACGTATGTTACGTGTGGTGCCACAGCTGGTTGGCACTGACACTAAGACTCGGTCTCAAATTGCCTTGATTCAGGGTCAAGTCCTTCTGCACCTCACAGCATCATCCTTCTAATGTATAGAAATATAAAGAACAGAAATATGCAAAATCATTGTTACACTGTTTGTCTTCAAAAGAGGAGAAACAATATAAATGACAAGAGTCAGAGACGTGAAGTTTCTTGAACACACACACATTCATCTGAAATGAGGGGTCAGTATGATTCCACTTATCATCCTTAAGGCTACTTCCCCAACTTTTATCCAGATGCTCATCATTCCTAGAGACAAAATAAATTTGCCTCTAGTAACTCCCATGTTATTCCAGCAAAGTTTGTGGTAAAGTTTTAGTTGTTTTGACAGAAATGTGTTGATTCATATGTACCTGAATTTCTCTCTAAGGGTAGAGATCTCTGCTACCCCCGTTACATATGAGTCTTATGTCCCCTCAGTCATACTTGAGTTTAGTCTGGTCAACCAGTTGGCCCGCAGTAATTGGTCAACCAGTTGGTCAACCAGTAATTACCCTCTATCATAGTTTGATCCTACTATATATGAATGAGGAGTCTCTAATTTAAACACTTCAAGAGGAAACCAAGAATAGTTCAAGAGGGCAGACCTGCCTGAAGGCTTTGGAAAATAAAAAAGACTCTCAGTGAATATGTGTGTCCAGTTATTAGGCTGGACATAGATTCAGATGAGCAGGATTGTACATAGAAAACCCTAAAGATACCACCAGAAAATTACTAGAGCTAATCAATGAATTGAGTAGAGTTGCAGGATACAAAATTAATACAAATCCCTTGTATTATACATAGAAAACCCTGAAGATGTCACCAGATGAGAAGTGGGGAATACCAACATTGCATGTGGTTGTTAGCACCATCAAGAGATGCTAACCTTTAGTTGTACAACCCTTTTAAAGCAGTTATTCAGTCTCAACCACTTCTGTGGAATATACCCCCTTGAAATTCAAGTAGTTTATATCTGGCCGGGCAGGTTAAACTGGATATAAAATTGAAATTCACTAGTGATGGTCGGAGGTTTCACAATCTTGGTCACAGACTATTGGTCGTGGAAATCCAGTGTCACATTAAGAGCTTTAGTCTAAGAAGCCTGAGAATGTAAGTTCATATTCTGACTCTATCTGTGAATCTGTTTATTTTAGATATAAGTGAATATACTAGCCTAGATTATTTTGAGACCTCTTTCAGTGTCTCAGATCCTTTTTTTCCTGCCCAAAGCCTAGATGACCTACTTTAAGAAAAAGTCATCTGCCTCCAGAATAGCCCCTCACCAGAATATCAGTTCCACAAGAGGAAGGTGTCTGACTGCTTTCCCTTGCCTTCGTCCCCTCCCTGGAATGGCACCTTGCATAAAGTCATCCAAATTTCTGAACCTAAGACACTGCCGATTGAAAGGCACTACTGTTCTAAAAGAAAGAAAACTGCTTCCAGTGAATTATAAAATGCCATCGATTAAAGGATACTTTGCCATATTAGATATATTACAACGTGGGGGGAAATTCACCTTAGAACTAGTGAAAGTTTTTCATCTACTCCTGTTCTTGCATTCTCCTTTCCACCTTCTAAACAAACTATTTAAAAAAATACACTTAATTTTTATGGCTCTGTTCACCTCCCTCAGAAATATTTTCAGTGGTTTTTTTTTTCTTTTGGCTTTGTTTTTGTAGTAAAGGTCCCTTATGCTCAGTGTAGTGATGTTGGATTTGTGTTGACCTTATCTTATGGCCTGTGGCTGTCTCCTGTTCCTGGCTAGTTTTTAGGCAAATTTCTGGGAGCCCCTGCAGGATGGGCATCATGGGACTACAGATCTCATACCAACCAGTATGTGGCTAATTTTCCAACAGGCGATCCTTTTTCCACTGACAGCCTTGGGTGGATACCAGAGTTCTTGTAATTTCCTGAACCCACGGATCGAATAATGGCATCTCTGCCTCTCTACTTAGCTCAGTCCAGGCTCCTGGGGTACCAGCCTGATATAGCACCCACTTCCTGCTCCCTCCCCACCATGAACCCCAGGAATAACTTCAGAGTCTTTTAAACCTAAGCCAGATTTGGCAAATGATTTACAGAAGCAGTAAATCCTTCCAAGTTCTTTCTTTTCTGTATCACACCACTCCCAGCCACAAGTCATCATGTCCATAAAATTCAAGTGGACATTTTTTACTCTTTTTCAGAATTATCAAATGTATTTTCCTTCTCTTGAATCTTATTTTCTCTGGGTGTCATAGAATATCAAAATATCCTTTTATGAGTCACAAGTCTTCCTGAGATGTTTGAGGCTTTTAATTTTTAGGGTTATTGTATATACTAGGATAGAAGTAATCATTCACATAAGAAAAGCTTGTAAGGGTTAAGCATGTAAAAACCATGCTAACAATGATTTACTGTGTAACACAAGAACAGTGTTTTATATCTGTAATGACCTGTAATGGAAAATAATCAGTATATATTTATACACATGACTGAGTCACTTTGCTGTAACCTGAAACACAATGTTTTAAACCAACTATATTCAATAAAAAAATCATGCTTGGTGCAGGAGAAATAACAAGACATCCTCCTGGACCTTGACTAGATAAGAGTTCATTGAGGGTTTAATTTGAAAAAAGTTGCTTTTTAAAACATTCCCGTTTTCATTTAGCTTCCTTCCCGTCTAGAAGTGCTTCTGTTCTACCCAAGATTACAGAGGAGGCCTGACCCCTTGGTGTTAAGTTAGCTTCATGAATTTTCCTTTTGTCTTTCCCACAGCTGAGCAAGAGGAGGAAGCTCACCCTGAATACAAATATGGAAATGAACTTTCTGCAGATGACTTGGGTCACAAGGAAGCTATTGCCAATAGTGTCAAGAAGGTCAGAGTCTCGGTGCTCTTTGTTTTCATGACTTCCAAGAGATGGCAGCTGGTAGTTATGCCATTTCAGAAATGTGAGAGCCACAAGAGAATAAGGTAGCCTGTAATTCCCCTTCTCAGTTGGGAAGCCAGAATCAATATCCGACCTCGAGGCATGCACAATACAATGACTCTTCGGTCATGCCTAGTGTTGACCCCTACCTCTTTGGCCCGTGTCCTTCAAATGTTATTTATTTCCTTATGACACGTGAGCAGGAAGACAGCAACAGCACCCTAACAGCAAAGGTGATGCTGTTCAGATCATTGAGAGAATGACCCTGATCATCCCAGCAAGCCCTCGTTAGAAAGTCAGTGCTACCCACTGGAGGTCTCATCTCCCTCCTAACATAGAATAAGCACCAGTTTATTAATCACCTTCGTGTGTGTGTGTGTGTGTGTGTGTGTGTGTGTTATGGAAACATTTACGGTCTGCTCCCTTAGCACCTTTCAAGTATGCGTGCGTGCTAAGTCACTTCGTCCTATCTGACTCCTCACAACCCCGATGGACTTTAGTCCACCAGGCTCCTCTGTGGATGGATTCTCCATGCAAGAATATGGAGTGGATTGCCATTTCCTCCTTCAGGGGATCTTCCTGACCCAGGGATCGAACCTGTGTCTCTTATGTCTCCTGTATTGGCAGGCAGATTCACCACTCGCACCACCTGGGATGGAATATAGTATTGTTAACTCTCGTCACCATGCTGCCCGTGACATCCCCAGGGCTTACTCATCTTATAACTGGAAGTTTGTACCCTTTGACGTCTCATTCCCCAACCCCCACTGGGGCCTGGCAAAGTGGTTGATTTTTAATACTAGTGAGTGATAGAGTAAGAAGACGCAGAGTGTCCACTGGATCGCTAGCCTGGGAGTCATGGTAACCTTGAAAAGAGGAGTTTCGGGGCAGTTAGGGACCCCTTGAACAGACACATCTGAATGAGGAGAAGCAATACTTTTGAGCAGTTTTGCTGTGAGGGGAGCTGGTGGTTAAAGGGAACCCAGGAGTCCAGAGAGAGTTAATTCTAGGATAAATAAATCCAGGGTGATGACTGAATCCTTTGACATGGTCTTTGATGGGAGCAGTAGTACTTAATCATTAAAGACAATGAATGAAGATGCAAGTAGGTGTATACAGTAGGTGCTAAGAAAACGGGAGCAAATTTATCTGCTGAGCAAAGCCAGGAGAATACTACTGTTACGCTTACCTTTTCTGATATAGAGGATTGCAGCTACTTTCAGATTATTAGATGCCTACTAAAACTCATTATCCTGCCTTGATCAGCACCCAGACATGAGTGTTGACTTGCTCAAGAGTGATTCTTTACATACCAGAGGAGGTGGTCACATCGATTATTTCCCAAGCCCCATCACTAGACCACTAACTAAATTACCTTAAGAAAGCACTGAGATAGGTGAAGGCTATCAGCCAAAATGGAGATAAGCATTAAGATGAGCTTTTCTGGTGTGGAAGAGAGTTACGCCATGGTACCCTGTCAGTTCTCACTGTATCTGTGGCTTTATGTTACCAGTAATGTCCTATCTTAACAGATAAATAGAGCAGCAGGCATACAGAGAACTATCTAACACATTTGAATATCCACAGGTATGGGGCTAGTAAACTTGAAGTTGCACCCTTTAGAGAAGTAAATTATTTTCTTTCTCTAATTTAGGCTTCAGATGACCTTGAACATGAAAACAGCAAAAAGGTAACAGAACAATTCCATTGTGCATTTTGTTTTCATTATGAGAAACCATGTGGTCATTCAATATTGAACAGGTTTTACTAAGTGCGGTTTATTCGGTCTTCTCCCACCCACTGCCCATGAAATATCAGACTATTTATAGGGATAATATTTACATGCTCAGTGCATCTACTTGTAAGAGTCTTCAAAAGAAAAAGTTAACCACGTGACGAAATGATTATATTCTGATAGAATCACAAAACCTAGGGCAGACAAATAAGATGATTTTTCTAAAAATAAGTGTTTAGGCATTTAGGTATTTTCTTAGTTAGCGTTTGAGATTTCATTCCTAGACAGTGGACAAAGGCATGTATAATTCTTCTACTGTATGTTTATTGATAGTTAGTAATGCCAGTACCGTAAGCTGGGTACCAGGCTGATTCCCTGGATGACAACCTCATTACTGTCAGTCATCATAGGTAGCAAGGATTACAGTCCGACCCGCTAACTAACTGCATGAGAAGGCTGAGGCCTTAAAGATGATCATAACTTGGTCACAGCCACTTAGCTAACAAATATCAGTGATCAAAGATCAGCTTATCTTTGTTGACCCCAATATCTTAAGAAATTCTAGTAGAAGAGAATTTCACAAATATCTTAGGAGAAGACTGGGATCAGACTTAACCAGAATTATTCCAAACTTTAGACAGTAAGAATATTGGGTTTTCCTTCAAATAAGATAGGACCCCATAGATAAGAAGATAACCCTTTCTGAAGCCCTGATGTGGGAATCAAATGATAAAGTAAATTTCTGCCTCTGGCTGCCAACAGTTTCAAAACTGCAACACGCCGTGTACTTTTATTAAAAGGACCACTTTGATCATGAGCTGTGAAGAGGATATAACAAACTAAAAATATTACTTTACTTCCCTTACGATAAAGTCAACATTAAGTTAATGTCAAATAAAACTCCTAGAATGGATACAATGTGAAATTGACTAATAGCCTTTCAGAACACCAATATAATTGGAACAAAGACCTTTCCGTTTTGCTATCATATGAATTTCCTGACCTATAGGTCATTTTTATTTTCAGATTAAATGATTATATGCTCCTAGTCTAGGAATGAACTTTCAAATTTTAACTGGGGACATTTGAAAACATGATTTTTAAAAATCTCAACAAGTTACATTATTTGGTTATTTATTGGGTTTTATTGGTGAGATCAGTTTGATGGTCTAAAATGTTATCAGGCAAACAAAATGGCCTGGCCATTTTTTTCAACCAATGAATTGACTGATATGAGTCAACAGTTTACTCACCCTTGAGTACTGATCTCAACTAAATATTGATCACTTCTGAAGGTGTGATTTTTGCTGTTGTTGATTGTGTTACTTTTGTCCTGATTTACAAGGAAACAAACTTAAATAATGTGTTTCTGTTTGCCTGTATGCAAAATAATACAATTTTAATAGGTGCTGTGTAGTGGATTATCACATTAGTTTAAGAATAAGCTTTTTTTAAAATACCACAAACCATTTATGTATGTAACTTGGTTTCCAAAAGTGTTAAGTAGGTATGGTCCCCAGACCAGCCACTTGAGAGCTAGTTAGAAATGCCAATTCTCAGGTTTCACAGCAGACTACCTTTTTCAGAAACTCTGAGGGCGAGGCCCTGGAATCTGATTTAACAAGCTTACCTGTACACTAAAATGGAAGGATCTCTGTTTTTTAATTTATTTCGCAACTTGTGAAATTATGAATTATACCTTTTATACATATTCCATAGCATTGCTCTGAACTTCAATATAGTTTCTGGAATAAAGTCCTTTGAAAATCTAAAAAAATGTCCCCAAAGTGTAAGATAAGCTTCATATGTTACTGTTATCTCTATTTGTATTATTTGGGGCCACAATAGACATTAACTTTTTTTTTTTTTGACCACTCCTCAAGGCATGTGAATTCTTAGTTCCCTGACCAAGGATGGAACCCATGATCCTCGTGTTAGGAGCATGGAGTCACTGGACTGCCGGGGAAGTCCTGACATTAACTTTTAAAATTATCCTATGTTGGGACTTCCCCGGCAGTCCAGTGGTTAAGACCCCACACTTCCCTAGTACCGAGTGTGGGTTCGATCCCCGGTTAGGGAGCTAAGATGCCACATGCCTTGTGGCCAAAACACCAAAACATAAAACAGGCAATATTGTAACAACTTCGTTAAAGACTTTAAAAATGGCCCACATCAAGAAAATCTTTAAATAAATTAAAAGCTCTTTTTAAAAATTATGTTTTATTTAACATAATTGAGGAAGAGAAAAATCTTTTATCTTTGGATCTGTGTGCTGATTTTCTCTAGTAAGGAAGTTTGTAGGGGCTTCCCAGGTGGCTCAGTGGTAAAGAATCCACCTGCCCGTGCAGGAAACCCAGGAGACCCAGATTTGATCCCTGGGTCAGGAGAATCCCCTGGAGGAGGATATGGTAGCCCACTCCAGTATTCTGGCTGCGAGAATGCCGTAGGCAGAGGAGCCTGGCAAGCTACAGTCCACGGGATCACAGTCAGGCGTGACTGAGCAACTGAGTGCACACTCACACAAGGCAGTTTGTGGCCTAAATCTGAGAGTCCTGACGTCACTGATGTGTGTATTCCCTTTGTTGTGCTCGTAGGGCCTGGTTACCGTAGAAGATGAGCAGGCGTGGATGGCATCTTATAAATACGTGGGTGCTACCACTAATATCCATCCGTATTTGTCCACAATGATCAACTATGCACAGCCTGTAAAGTTTCAAGGTTTCCATGTGGCTGAAGGTAACACCAAAGGTTAAATGCTGTTGCCTTTTCTGTCTGCTTTTCTTTCATCGTGCTGTGATCTGACTCGCTGCCATTCCCTTTCCTGGACACATGGACTGTTGCATTTCACCTTATTTTTGTTGCACCGAACACACAGGTCCTTGGCTCGTGGGGGCCTTGTGTTGTCATTTCCAGCGTCGTCCACAAGGTGGCTCTGAGAGCCTGGATTTGGGAGCACTCCAAGCACATAACCTCTTGCATTAGATACACTTTGGAAGACCCATTTGAGTCAAAACCTGGTCTCTTAAAAACATAGCAAGTGATATTTTAAAACTTCGTATAATTATTTCTGGACTGGAGAAGAGATAGTCCTCACTGAAAATACATATCCCAGGGGTGGCTGTGAATGTCAGTTGCTATACACATAACTGACTCCAAATTTAATTCATCACACTTTTCTTAAGTCAGACATCTCCATCATCAGAATATTAATGAAAGTAGGAGCTACTGATATCATGATGGAGCATCTGCCTCCAAAGCCTCATGATTCCAAGTGTAATTATATTTATCACTTGTCTTTTGTGAGTCTCATGGCAGAGTTTCTAAGTGCATCTTTGCTTTTCTTTACAGAACGCAATATTCATTATAACATGTCTTCTTTTAATGAGTCGGTCGGTCTAGGCTACTTGAAGACACACGCCATTGAATTTGTGAAGTATCCTTATGTATTAAGTGGAATAAATGGTTGGTGAACTTTGAGTTTGGCAGGAATCTCTAAAACAGAAAGATGGCTAATATATTATTGTGGTTGTAGAGCTAGTAAAATAAAGTATGTGAAAGACCGCAGCAGCAGGGAAAACCTGCCCAAATGCGAACTGTTTTTATAATTCACACCATGAACTATGGTTTTTCTCCTTAGTGTCCTTTATACATGTGAAATCCGTTCTCTATTGTCACATGTTTTTGTCAGTGTTGATCTCAATCTTCATTGCTTTAGCTCTTTGTTATTTATTTATCACTGCTGGGATCCTCTTTTCCATTTTCCTTAATACATTACACAGTTATAACAAACGGCAAATGAGTCGCATTTACCCCAAGGGAGGCCGAGTCGATTCCAGTAATTACATGCCTCAGATTTTCTGGAACGCTGGCTGCCAGATGGTTTCGCTGAACTATCAAACCCCAGGTAGGAACTGATGTCCAGTGACCTCGAATTCCATGAGAATATTTTGACAGGATGGTGCCAAGAGTTGCTGTCAGTTGACTGTGGGCATTTTTCAAAGGAAGCAGACGTATGGCGAAACAACATGTTGTTGGATATATAGAATGGTGAGAAATTGAAAGCTCAAAGTAGAGCAATAAAACAATAGTAGAAGATAATAGAGTTGATTTCAATTGAATTTCCTTTTGAAAATGCCGTGACTAATCTGCTAAACATTGTCCCTTTTTCCACAATATGTCTAGTTTTTCTTCTTTTTGGATCGAACTTATCTTCTTGTCCAGAGACAGAATGAAATGAGAAGTATTTGAGGATCTTTGTATAGTAACTGTGACTCATTTCTCTTTGGGAAAGTAGCCTTCCCACTGTTGGCATTCATCAGCAGATCAGCAGCATAGCAGAATCTCACCATAAAGATGGAGAGTATTATGGAGTAGATTCTGCTAAAATGGTGTTTAAGGAGTCCTATACTCTTGGAGGTACTAATGTATAACTTATTCCTCTGAAGTGTACTCTGGCCAGGTTCCAATATATAATAATTTTTTTTTCCTGCAAGGAGAGCAGTCAATTTTGATGAAAGCATAAATAAAATCTTTAAAGTTATCAAAATTTGCTTAAGAGCCTAGGATCACAATATGAAGATGAAAGACAGGAAAAAATAGTCTCTAGTTACTCACGTGAAACAGGTGAGAAATAGGCCACAAAATCTATTCACCGCAGCATGGTCCTTTTTTTAAAAAAAATTAATTAAGTTATTTTCACTGGAGGCTAATTACTTTACAATATTGTGGTGGTTTTTGCCATGCATTGACATGAATGTACATGGATGTACGTGTGTCCCCATCCTGAACCCCCCTCCCACCTCCCTCCCCATCCCATCCCTCTGGGTCGTCCCAGTGCACCGGCTTCAGGGCACTCAAAGCATGGTCCTTTAAAATGGTTGGGGGAAAAAATCCCTTTTGTTCTGTTCTTTTCCTCTATGAGGGTATCCCCCATGTTTCCCAGTTTAGGGCTTTTTTTTTTTTCCCCAAGCCAATCCACCATACTTTGTAAATCTGAATACACCTTGCTCCCTGTGGTCTGGACTGACTGAAAGGTCCTGTAACTTGCGTCCCTTTGGCACGGATGTGGCCTGGCTGTGTTTCCCACCCTCGTGACCAGGAACTGAAGTCAGATTTCTGCTCAGCACCCCTCTTGCTGCTCACTGTGCTAAGCTGTGACCAGGAATCGTCACGATCCTGGAGTGTTTCTAATAGAAACAAAAAGGATTAAAAGGCACTGCTGATTTTACTTATTTAAAAAGATGTCAAGTTGTATTCTTTGCTGTCAGTGAGACCATTATGTAGATTAGATGATCCAAAGGCAGTTTATTCTCTAGGCCAGCTTACGTTTTATTCTATAATGTAAGGTTTAATCATAGTACTCATCAGGAGGCCCCCCTCCCCTTTTTTTTTGCTGATGAAAAGAAAGAAGATTTTGTTTGCCTGCAAGAAAAAGTCATAACCATGCTCTGCTAGTGTAGACCACACTAGAATAATTCTTTTTAAGTCACACATTTTTTTATATGATACTTACCTAGTTTCATTTTGATTCGTTTTAATTGAGTTATATGTTCGTACAACCCTATTGGATTTCTCCAGCATACCCTCCCTCTGGGTCATAAGGCATGTCTTCTCTAACTATATATACATCAGCTTAGACATCTGTACTCTCAACACTAATTCAACAGTCCTATGACTCATATATTGAATCCAAATTTGGGAGCAATGCCAACATGATCTCTATGAATGCACATTTTTTGTTTATTTTAAACTCAAGGTCATTTAAACATGGAAAAGAGAGTTGTATGCCTCTCTCTGTAAACAGATCCGGAAGTACCTTGTAGTATTAAAAAAAGACCTATCAGCTTGGGATCAGTATCTGCTTTCCATTATTTAAAATCACCCCATCAAAATCTTCTTTGTCCAGGAAGATGAAGTGCTAAATTATTTTTGTCTCTTGACAGATTTAGCGATGCAATTGAATCAGGGGAAATTTGAGTATAATGGATCATGCGGGTAAGTAATGTGATTTAAACTGTTGTCACCGTGTTCCACACTCCATACTACAGCCGTAATGAAACCGTGTCATTTTAAATTAGAGGTTGGTGAATTTAAGTGAGGTTTGAGGGATGGGATAGAAACAAATGAAATCCCCAGGTAAGTTACATCTGCAATATACATTCTTCATCAACCACGTTTCATTAAGCAGATTAAAAAAAAAAATTTAACCACTAGGTAAGCAGTTTATTATACACCAGAATTTAATGCTCTCACTTTAAATTCAATAGTGGAGGCCTTTATAACTAGGACAGATAATGATCCCTGCTCATTTGGACATCAGCAAGAGGGACAAAGATAGTAAATATGTGTATCCTACACAGGACAGATAAAGGAATGAAGTTGATTTAGTATGTAATGAAGTCCTCAATGTTAAGTGGAATTTATTTCAGCTAGGAAGACAGTTGTATCCTCTATTAATTTTTTTCTTGTCTTATAAATAGTAGTTACCAAAAAATAATGCTATGAGTGTTGCTCAAGGTACTTAAATAGTGCTCCCTAAAATCTGTGAACCAAGTAGTGAAATAGGAAATCTTAATTTCACTGAAATGCTGGAAAGTTAAATTGAAAAAAATGAAATTGAGGAAAGTTCTATGGAAGAACTTTCTTGTAGTTCTTGTATAGGCATTCTGTACAAGTTCTATACGAGAAAAAAAACTGTGGCCTTTTTTTTTTTTTTTCCTCCATGCAGATGTCCCCAAGTGGTACTGCAGGTAAATGATCTCAAACCATTACCCAAAGCCCTCTAGACTAATTGAGCAGAATTTCTTCCCACCACACTACTGTCAGGATGCTCTTGGCCTCCCTGGTTGGATACATAATGTCCCATGTTGGATACTAAAAACAGCCCATCACAATAAAATTTTCAGCACTTGTGGATTCAGAATGCCTACTCCCACCTCTTCCTACACCCACAGGTGACAGCCCTGTTACCCAAGTCACCCACCTTCAGTATACAGGGCATTTGCCTCTGCTGTGTGTTTTGAAGGAAATGCAAATTGTATACCTTAAACTATTGAAGTGTTATATTTCATTTAGGTTGGTGCAAAAGTAATTGAAGTTTTGCATTGTTGAACTTTGCCATTTGATACTAGATACATTCTTAAGTAAATCCGGTTATGTTATACATCATTAATGCACATTTCTCACTTTATGTTTTTTTCCTAATGACTTATTACTTGCTGTTTATTTTATATTTATTTTAGACTATAGAAATGATGTTAGACAAAAAGCAAATTTGAGTGACTTTTTTATTCAAGTTCAAAATGTGTTGGAAAACAGTGAAGACAACTCGCAACATCAACAATGCATTTGGCCCGGGAGCTGCTAACGAACAAGGAGGGTGGTCATGGTTCAAAAGTTCTGCAAAGGAGACGAGAGCAATGAGCAGCATCGTGGCTGGCCATCAGAAGTTGCCAGCAACCAACTCAGAGCAATCATCAAAGCAGATCCTCTTGCAACTACACAAGAAGTTGGCAGAAGGACTCGTTGTCGACCATTCTGTGGCCATCTGACGTCTGAAGCAACTTGGAAAGGTGATAGAGTTCGATAAGTGGGTACCTCAGGAGCTAACTTAAAGTCAGAAAACATCGTTGTTTTGAAGTGTTGTCTTCTCTTACTGTATACAACAACAGCGAACTCTCTCTCAATCGGATTGTGACATGCAATGAGAAGTGGATTTTACGTGACAACTGGCGACAACCAGCTCAGTGGCTGGACTGAGAGAAGCCCAGAAGCACTTCCCAAAGCCAAACTTGCACCAAAAAAAGACCAGGGTCACTGTTTGGTGGTCTGCTCCCCGTCTGAGCCACTACAGCTTTCTGAATCCCAGCAAAACCATTACATCTGAGAAGTATGCTCAGCAAATCGATGAGATGCACTGAAAACTGCAATGTCTGCATCCAGCCCTGGTCATTAGAGAGGCCTCAGTTCTTCTCCACGACAACGCCCGACTGCATGTCTCACAACCAATGCTTCAAAAGTTGAACGAATTGGGCTACGAAGTTTTGCCTCATCCACCATATGCATTTGACCTCTCGCCAACCAACTACCACTTCTTCAAGCATCTGAACAACTTTTGGCAGGGAAAATCCTTCCACAACCAGCAGGAGGCAGAAAATGCTTTCCAAGACTTTGTCAAATCTTGAAACATGATTTCTATGCTATAAGAATGAACAAACTTGTTTTTCATTGGCAAAAATGTGTTGATTATAATGGTTCCTACTTTGATTAATAAAGATGTGTTTGAGTCGCGTTATAATGATTTAAAATCCACGGTCCAAAACCGTAATTACTTTTGTACCAACCTACTATCTCTCAATAAAACAGGGGAGAAAAAAAAAATTAAAATTATAGTTCCAAAGAAAACAATCCAATACATGTTTAGAGTATTTTTAAGCTGCCTTGTTATTTGGTGCCAAACATTGAGAACCAGGAGACTGTGTACATAAATTGATGGGTGGGCCCCCAGTGGGGGCTGAGGCCCTGGGGGCAGCCGTGGTGGAGGGCATAAGAGCCCTTGGCACTGGCCCGACCCAGGTCTTCCACAGGCTGATGTTGCCCTGGGCAGGTAGACAAGGCCCTGAATCTCAATTTCCTGCTGATAATATGAAGCCAGTTCAGTGAGTTTGAACTGAGTGTATGTATTTGATGTCCTTTACGAGCTGCAAATTTCTGTGGAAAAGTGAGGTTAAAGAGAAGCTTCAGCCCATATGGCTGATGACAGGCAGAGATCACAGGCTGTTGAAAGAGCCTCTTTTCACAGCAGTCCTGTGAGGAGCCTGCGGGGCGAGGTAGGGTGGGCAGAGCGGTCCTGTGGTCCACACCGACTCTGACCCTCCCAGAGCCTTCACCTGGCTTAGGACACGCTTTTCACCTTCCTTAGGAGTCCAGTGGCTCCTCCTGCCCGGATACGGGGTGGGCATCGTTTCTATGGAAGAGGGGCCCCAGTGTTACTGAACCAAACCTGTCCACTGTCCACACTCAGCAAAGTCCGTCAGTGGTGGCTGTGCTGAAGGAACTAGGAGTGTTTGTTGTAAGGCCCCAGGCAAGAGAACAGGTGACTCCTGCTCTAACCCCCCAGACTTCCTGCAGAATTTCAGCAAAGCATTGTTAAAAGCCAGGTGAAGCGGGTGGGATCTGTTTTACCACAGTTCACATGCTCAGCATCTCACCTTCGGCACTGTTTACTGTAAAATCCATTCATGAACAAGGATGGTGCTATGTTAGCCTGGTTTTTCCAGTGGTCATGTACGGATGTGAGAGCTGGACCATAAAGAAGGCTGAATGCTGAAGAATTGATGCTTCTGAACTGTGGTGCTGGAAAAAACTCTTGAGAGGCCCTTGGACTACAAGGAAATCAAACCAGTCCGTCCTAAAGGAAACCAATCCTGAATATTCATTAGAAGGACTGATGTTGAAGCTGAAGCTCCAATACTTTGGCCACCTGATGTGAAGAACCAACTCATTAGAAAAGACCCTGATCCTGGGAAAGATTGAGGGCAGGAGGAGAAGGGGAAGACAGAGGATGAGATGGTTGGATGGCATCACCGGACTCAATGGACATGGGTTTGAGCAAGCTCCAGGAGATGGTGAGGGATAGGGAGGCCTGGTGTGCAGCAGTCCATGGGGTCACAAAGAGTCGGACACAACTGAGCGACCGAGCAACAGTGTTAGCCTGGATTCTGTGCTTGTGTTTTTGAGGTAACGTGACCAAAAGCTTAAGTCCAACCAGAGGGACTGAAAAATCTGACCCTGGGGCATCAGGACTTCAGGAGGCATGAACAATAAGTCTCCTGTCCCCTACCCCTCCCCTTTCCTCCACACCCAGCCTGGAGGCAGAGCTCTTGCCCAGAGGGCAGAAGAAGCAGTCTTTCCTGACTGTGCTATGCTCCCGAGGAGTCTAGCTGGTAGCAGAGATGAGCCAGCCATGAAGGACGTGCTTCCACTGCGCAGGGGCATCGGAGGCACCCTGGGGCTCTCACCCCACTGCCTTTGTCTTGCTCCTGCCCGCCTGCAGGGACTTTTAAAAAATCCTCATGTGCTATGTCTGAGGGTTTCTGTAAAGAGATGTTCTGTGTCTTTTAGGCCTACGGTGGCAAACAATACTTGTAGAAACCCCTGAATCTCACAACAGTAACCAAACATCAGAAACTTACTTGGGAATCCCTGTCTGGCCTGTGGGTATTTTGTTTAGGAGGCCACACCACTGCATCCTGTAAGTGTGATTTTTACCAGGAAGTGAGCAGTAGTTTATTACAGACTCATTTTTAAAGTTGGAAAAGCAGGAAGTACTTCTACACTTTATAATAAAACAAAATAGAGCACACTAATTTCTCAAGTCTTTCCAGGCATGTGGAGGAAACCAGACAGTTGCTATCAAAATACTATGATATTTTATGATTCAAAGGTACACACTTTTTAAATGACTTTGTCAAGTTAGAATGAATCTTAAGATCCATGGCAACTTACAGTTAATCAGCAGCCATTTTGCTTGCTTGCTGGTAAATAAAACGAGGGCATGTGATAGCATCTCACATGTGATGAAGCAGGATGAAGTTTCTTGTTCCACCATCCTCTGATTCTGTAACTCCTGTCTGTCCACCTGGCTGAAAGCCCTTCTCTCCGGCCCTTGCCTCCAAGGCCTTTGAAGTCCACAGAGAATTCTTTTTTTTTTTTTTTCCACTGATAGATTATTTTATTTATTTGTTTCTTGAATTTTTTTTTCCATTTATTTTTATTAGTTGGAGGCTAATTACTTTACAATATTGTAGTGGTTTTTGCCATACATTGACGTGAATCATCCATGGATTTACATGTGTTCCCCATCCTGATCCCCCCTCCCACCTCCCTCTCCACCCGATCCCTCTGGGTCTTCCCAGTGCACCAGGCCCGAGCACTTGTCTCATGCATCCAACCTGGGCTCGTGATCTGTTTCACCCTTGATAGTATACATGTTTCGATGCTGTTCTTTCGAAACATCCCACCCTCACCTTCTCCAAAAGTCTGTTCTGTACATCTGTGTCTCTTTTTCTGTTTTGCATATAGGGTTATCATTACCATCTTTCTAAATTCCATATATATGTGTTAGTATGCTGTAATGTTCTTTATCTTTCTGGCTTACCTCACTCTGTATAATGGGCTCCAGTTTCATCCATCTCATTAGAACAGATTCAAATGAATTCTTTTTATTGGCTGAGTAATATTCCATGGTGCATATGTACCACAGCTTCCTTATCCATTCATCTGCTGATGGGCATCTAGGTTGCTTCCATGTCCTGGCTATTATAAACAGTGCTGTGATGAACATTGGGGTGCACGTGTCCCTTTCAGATCTGGTTTCCTTGGTTGAAGTCCACAGAGAATTCTTACATCAATTCACTTGCTATTGACTTTAGACTTGCCCTGTGGCCATCACACAGACCTGGATGCTTGGAATGGGTTCATCTCCTGCACCTAAAAACACCAGGCAGGACCAGCTAGGTAGTCTGTGGGACCCAAGTGCTCCACGTTCACAAATCGTTAAGAATCAGGAGAGTAGCCGCAGAGCATGAAGCCAAGCAGGACGCTCCGTGGTGACACGGGTCCCACCCTCAGAGCCAGGACTCCAGCTTCTGCGTCCCCATCAGTGCCCAGGGGCCCGTGACCCACACAAGCCCTAAACCGTGAGTGACAGCCTCTGCTGACTTAGGCCCAAAATGGACAGTTGTTCAAGGCAAGCTGGTTAAGGGTCAGCCCCAAGCCAGGGATCCTATCTATCAAATTTCTGAGGCTAAATCCAGCCTCTGAATTGGAGTTTCAGGTGTGAAGTAGAAAAGAGTAGGAAATAAGCTTTATTGCTTTGCCAAGCAAAGGGGGCCACGTCGGGCTAATGCCCTCAAAAACTGTGTTGCAACCCAGAGTGGGTATTTAGTAGAAATGGTTCAAAGAGGGCATGACCAGCGTGTGGGCATTCTTCTGACTGGTTGGTGGTGAGGAAAGTGGGAGTCCACATCATCAGTCTTCTGGTTCCAGCCTGTCTGGGGTCTGCGTGCTTGTCTGCAGCTTGCAGTTAATTTCTCCCACCTTGTGTGTGTTTCAGTAAATGCAAAACTGCTCAAAAGTATTGTTATGTTTATCCCTTGAGGGGGAACCAGGACCTTGCCCCAAGGCTTTTCTGTTGTTTCTTGACTGCTCCTTTTTCTCCGCATCCCCTCCCATCCCTAATAAGGAACTGTTTGAGTCTGCTTATTGGAACCCAATGCTGCCTCCCTGTGAAATATAGAACTATCATGCATTACCTCCCCTTGTAGCTGATGTCTGATGCTTCACCAGACAAAGCTGGTAGGCTTCCTTGGAAAAATATGTGAAGAATTGTATTTACTCATCTACTTGCCATCGTAAATCTTGAGCTTTTGCTGTATCATATTTTTCAGTGATTAATGCTGGCCATAAAAAAGGCCCAAATCTAAAACTCTACAAACATAGAAAACAATATGTTCTATGCAGTTAGCTTTTATGTTGATATTACAGGTTGTATCCTCCTGGAGACAGGTTGAATGTTCAAAGTCATCTTTAATATTTGAACAATTCCATAAACTTTCTGTATCCTTGATTTAAAAATCAGTGTCATTGCTATATATGAAATAGATAATCAGTAGGAACCTACTGTATAGCGCAGGAAACTCCACTTAATTCTCTGTAGTAACCTATATGGGAAAAGAATCTGAAAAAGAATATACATAAATACATAACTAAATCACTTTGCTGTACACTTGTAACTAACACAACATAAATCAGCTATATTCTAATGTAAAATTAAAAATATTTAAATAAAATAAAAATCATTATTGTCCTTTATTGCTGATTACATCCAAATGGAATGCAGGTCTATTTATTAACATGTTTTGTTCAGACTTAGAAGACAGCAAAGAATGTCAGCTTTGTCAAAACCAAAAATAACGACTGTAAACTTTTTCCTAAGGAAAAATATCATGCTTTGGGATTCCCCTTGGTTGCATTTTAAAGAATAGTAATAGATTTAACATCATCTAGAGTTGAAACTTATCAAAGTTATACTTAAAGGGGTATAAAAGATTTGATCCCAAATTATGATTCTTTTGCGTCTAAAAACAAACCTACAGTTTTGGAGAAAGTGCTTTTATTTTCTGCTCATGTGAAGTGAGAGTCGCTCAGTAGTATCTGACTCTTTGTGACCCCATGAAGTATACAGTCCATGGAATTCTCCAGGACAGAATACTGGAATGGGTAGCCTTTCCCTTCTCCAGAGGATCTTCCCAACCCAGGAATTCCCAACCCAGGTCTCCCGCATTGCAGGCAGATTCTTTACCAACTGAGCTATCAGGGAAGCTGATAGCTCATATTTTTGCTCATATTAGTATGTAATTTTCCTATCTACAGTTATATTCATTTTTTTTTAAAAATGTTTTTTTGGAGAGATGGAGGTATTTGACATAAGTTTCAGGAAAGTTATGGAATCCAGCCAGACTGTGATTCTGTGACCATACCCAATGGGGATAAGGGGCAGACAGTGCTGAGAATCAATTTCAAGACACTTTAATCAAACAAAAAAGAAAACCTATACTCTTCGTCTGTCACCTTCTAACATCCCCTGCCCCATCCCAGCCTTAAGCAACCGCTAACCTACACTGTCACTACATTTTTGCCATTTCTGCACATTTCATGTAAATGGATTCATATAAGATGTGACCTTTTTATGGCTGTCTTCAACATTTGCAAGGTTCACCTATGTTGTACTGTGTATCAATACTTTATTTTCTTTACTTCTTTTTATTACTGAAATAATTTTATCACTTATTATTAATTTTCCATTGTGTGGATATACCTCATCTTGTATGTCCATTCATCTTATGCTGGAAATTTGAATTGTTCCATCTTTTGGTTGTTATGAATAACGCTACTGTGAACGTTCATGTGCAGGTTTTTGTGTGAGCATATGTTTTCACTTTTCTTGGGTATACACATAAGAGAAGGAGCGCTGGGTCGTAAGGTAACTCTGTGTAACTGATGAATTCTAGACTGTTTTCCACAGTGGCTGCATCATTTTACATTCCCACCAGCAATGTTGAGTGGGGGCTCCAATTTCTCCATCTTCCCGTCCACATTAATTTTCTTTGTTTTTAATATTGCCCTCCTAGAAACATACCGTGTTCATGGATTGGAAGAATCAATATTGTCAAAATGGCTATTCTACCCAAAGCAGTCTATAGATTCAATGCAATCCCTATCAAGCTACCAACGGTATTTTTCACAGAACTAGACCAAAGAATTTCACAGTTTGTATGGAAATACAAAAAACCTCGAATAGCCAAAGCAAATCTTGAGAAAGAAGAATGAACTGGAGGAATCAACCTGCCTGACTTCAGACTCTACTACAAAGCCACAGTCATCAAGACAGTATGGTACTGGCACAAAGACAGAAATATAGATCAATGGAACAGAATAGAAAGCCCAGAGATAAATCCACAAACCTATGGACACCTTATCTTCGACAAAGGAGGCAAGGATATACAATGGAAAAAAGACAACCTCTTTAACAAGTGGTGCTGGGAAAACTGGTCAACCACTTGTAAAAGAATGAAACTAGAACACTTTCTAACACCATACACAAAAATAAACTCAAAATGGATTAAAGATCTAAATGTAAGACCAGAAACTATAAAACTCCTAGAGGAGAACATAGGCAAAACACTCTCCGACATAAATCACAGCAAGATCCTCTATGACCCACCTCCCAGAATATTGGAAATAAAAGCAAAAACTAAACAAATGGGACCTAATGAAACTTAAAAGCTTTTGCACTACAAAGGAAACTATAAGTAAGGTGAAAAGACAGCCCTCAGATTGGGAGAAAATAATAGCAAATGAAGAAACAGACAAAGGATTAATCTCAAAAATATACAAGGCACTCTGAAGCTCAATTCCAGAAAAATAAATGACCCAATCAAAAAATTGGGCCAAGAACTAAACAGACATTTCTCCAAAGAAGACATACAGATGGCTAACAAACACATGAAAAGATGCTCAACATCACTCATTATCAGAGAAATGCAAATCAAAACCACAATGAGGTACCATTACACGCCAGTCAGGATGGCTGCTATCCAAAAGTCTACAGGCAATAAATGCTGGAGAGGGTGTGGAGAAAAGGGAACCCTCTTACACTGTTGGTGGGAATGCAAACTAGTACAGCCGCTATGGAGAACAGTGTGGAGATTCCTTAAAAAACTGGAAATGGAACTGCCATATGACCCAGCAATCCCACTTCTGGGCATACACACTGAGGAAACCAGATCTGAAAGAGACACGTGCACCCCAATGTTCATCGCAGCACTGTTTATAATAGCCAGGACATGGAAGCAACCTAGATGCCCATCAGCAGATGAATGGATAAGGAAGCTGTGGTACATATACACCATGGAATATTACTCAGCCGTTAAAAAGAATTCATTTGAATCAGTTCTAATGAGATGGATGAAACTGGAGCCCATTATACAGAGTGAAGTAAGCCAGAAAGATAAGAACATTACAGCATACTAACACATATATATGGAATTTAGAAAGATGGTAATGATAACCCTATATGCAAAACAGAAAAAGAGACACAGAAGTACAGAACAGACTTTTGAACTCTGTGGGAGAAGGTGAGGGTGGGATGTTTCCAAAGAACAGCATGTATATTATCTATGGTGAACAGATCACCAGCCCAGGTGGGATGCATGAGACAAGTGCTCGGGCCTGGTGCACTGGGAAGACCCAGAGGAATCAGGTAGAGAGGGAGGTGGGAGGGGGGATCGGGATGGGGAATACGTGTAACTCTATGGCTGATTCATATCAATGTATGACAACCCATGGAAAAAATAATAAAAAAAAAAATTAAAAAAAAATATTGCCCTCCTAGTGTGTGTTCAGTTCAGTTCAGTTCAGTCGCTCAGTCGTGTCCGACTCTTTGCGACCCCATGGGCTACAGCACACCAGGCCTCCCTGTCCATCACCAACTCCTGGAGCTTAATCAAACGCATGTCCATCGAGTCGGTGATGCCATCCAACCATCTCATCCTCTGTCGTCCCCTTCTCCTCCCGCCTACTGTGTGTAATGTTATCTTATTGTGATGCTGGCTTGAATTTCTCTCATGACAAATGATACTAAGCATCTTGAAAAGTGCTTGCTGGCCATTTGTTTATTTTATTTGGAGAACTGTCTATTCAGATCCTTTACCCATTTTTTAACTGAGTTATTTGTTCTTCATTTATTTTAGATACAAGTCTCTTATCAGATAAATGATTTGTAAATATTTTCTCCCATTCTATGATTTGTCTTTTCACTTCCTTGATAATGTTCTTTGACTGCAAAAATATGATGAAGTCAAGTTTATGTATTTTTTTTCTCTCACTGCTTGTACTTTTGAAGTTATGTCTAAGAATGCATTGTCCAATTCTGACTCACAAAGGTTTACCCATATATTTTCTTCTAAGAGTTTTATAGTTGTAGCTTTTTACAATTAGGTATTTGATCCATTTTGAGTTAATTTTTCTTTATGATGTGAAGGAAGGAAGTAATTTTACTCTTTTGCATGTGGCTATTCAGTTGACCTAGCATCATTTGTTTAAAGACTATTCTTTCCCCCACTGAGTAGCCTTGGCATCCTTGTCAAAAGTCATTTGCATAGATATGAAATTATTTCTGAACTCCCAATTCTGTCTCATTGTTAATCTTTTTTTTCTAATACCAAGTTGCTTTGGCTACTGTTGCTTTTAGAAAGTTTTGGGATTAAGAAGTATGAGACCTGCAACTTAGTTCTTCTTTATTAAGATTATATTGAAAATTCTTGGTCTTTGAGTTTCCATGTGAATTTGAGGATCAGCTTGTCAATTTCTATAAAGAAACCAGATGGGATTTTGATAGAGGTTGTATTGAATCTGTATAGCAATTTGAGAGTAGTGCCATCTTAGCAATATTAAGTCTTCTGATCCATAAATACAAGATATCTTTCCATTCATTTAGTTCTTTTAAAATTTTCTTCAGCAGTCTTTTTTGATTTTCAAAGTACATGTACTTATTTTTTTAAGTGCATTCCTAAGTATCTTATTCTTTTAGGTGCCATTCTAAATGCAATTATTTACTTAATTTTGTTTTTAGATTGTTCATTGCTTGGTGCATATAAATAAAATTGATTTTTATATGTTGATTTTGTATCCTAGAACTCATTTATTAATTCTAATAGCTTTTTAGTGCACTCTGTAGGATTTTCTATAAACAAGATCATGTTGTCTGCAAATAGAAATAGTTTTACTTCTTTCCAATCTAGATACCTTTTATTTCATCTTCTTGCCTAATTATCCTCACTAGAATTGGAGACCTCTAACTGAAACAACATTTCATTTGATTATGAAAATACGTAGCAATCCATAGTAATGTTAGCAGTACCTCTGACTCTGACATCAATATAAATCACAGGTATTTTTATATCTCATTATAATTGTTAGAGATCTCCTAATATAGTTTTATGATTATCAGTACTTTGAAACTATGCTAATTATCAAACTTGCGATTAGATCCCATAATTTAATGTATTATTAAAACAATAAAGATATTTTCCATATTTTGATAACTGAAAGTGAAAGTGAAGTCGCTCAGTCGTATCTGACTCTTTGCGACCCCATGGACTGTAGTCTACCAGGCTTCTCTGTCCATGGGATTTTTCCAGGCAAGAATACTGGAGTGGGTTGCCATTGCCTTCTCCAGGAGATCTTCCCAACCCAGGATTGAACCCAGGTCTCCTGCATTGTAGGCAGATACTTTACCATCTGAGCCACCAGGGAAGATGTATAATTGGTTTTTCATTGTTATTCTTTGCATTTTATTTTGTGCGTTTAAGAGCATCAACAAGTTCCAGAGAAGATGATAGTGTCAGGAAATCATAGATGTCCTGGAGCCTGGATCTAAAGAACATTTCCTGTTCCCTGTTCCTTGTTGGGGTCATCCACAGGACAGGGTTGTTCTCTTCAATTCTTGGGATCCTCCACCTAAAAGCCTATTTCCTAAGCTCGAAATGGGGATAAAGATGTATTCAGTGTGTTGAATAGTGATTTTCTGAGTCTTTATAAAGCAACTAGTAAACTCCTTCTATGCTTTTGTCCCACCAGGTACCTTCTAAAACCAGATTTCATGAGACGGCCCGATCGAACATTTGATCCCTTCTCTGAAACACCTGTTGATGGGGTTATTGCAGCCACTTGCTCCGTGCAGGTAAGTCTCCTGCTTTCCACAGAATAATATAAAAAGAGTGGATCCAGGTGGTCTTGGAAAAGCCTTAAAAAATTGCAATTAAAATATTTATTGTCAGGTTGCAAGATCTATGCATTGCTCTCAACTTTAGCATTTTTTTTCTTGAGATGCATTTTTTTCTACTAGTGAAATTATTAGCTACTTTTCATCAAAGACACCAGATCAAAAAGTACCCAGTGGAGAATGTGGAGCAATGGGAACTCTTGGCCATTGATGGTGGGAATGCAAAATCATACAACCACTTTGGAAAACAGTTGGGTGGTTTCTCCCAAAACTCAACATTGTCTTAACACGTGATCCAGCAGTTGTACTCCTTGATATTTACTCAAACAAATTAAAAGCTCACGTCCACATGAAAACTTACACAGGGATATTTGCAGCAGCTTTATTCATGCTTGATAAAATTTTGAAAGCAACCAAGGTGCCACTTAGTGGGTGAATGGATAAAGAAGCAATGAATGGTATGTCCAGACAGTGGAATATTACTTAATTCTAATAAGAAATGAGCTATCAAGTCATGAAAAGACATGGATGAAACAAATTAACATTCAGTTCAGTTCAGTCACTCAGTCGTGTCTGACTCTTTGCGACCCCATGGACTGCAGCACACCAGACCTCCCTGTCCATCACCAACTCCTAGAGTTGACCCAGCTCTTGTCCACTGAGTCAGTGATGTCATCCAACCATCTCATCCTCTGTCATCCCCTTCTCCTCCTGCCCTCAATATTTCCCAGCATCAGGGTCTTTTCCAATGAGTCAGTTCTTCACATCAGGTGGCCAAAGTATTGGAGTTTCAGCTTCAACATCAGTCCTTCCAATGAACACTCAGGACAGATTTCCTTTAGCATGGACTGATTAGATCTTGTTGCAGTCCAAGGGACTCTCAAGAGTCTTCTCCAACAACACAGTTCAAAAGCATCAATTTTTCAGCGCTCAGCTTTCTTCACAGTCCAACTCTCACATTCATACATGACTGCTGGAAAAACCATAGCTTTGACTAGACGGACCTTTGTTGGCAAAGTAATGTCTCTGCTTTTTAATATGCTGTCTAGGTTGGTCGTAACTTTTCTTCCAAGGAGTAAGTGTCTTTTAATTTCATGACTGCAATCACCATCTGCAGTGATTATTTTTTAAAGTCTGCCGCTGTTTCCCTATCTATTTTCCATGAAGTGATGGGACTGGATGCCATGATCTTAGTTTTCTGAAAGTTTAGTTTTAAGTCAACTTTTTCACTGTCCTCTTTCACTTTCATCGAGAGTCTCTTTAGTTCTTCTTAGCTTTCTGCCATAAGGGTGGTGTCATCTGCATATCTGAGGTTATTGATATTTCTCCTGAAATCTTGATTCCGGCTTGTGCTTCATCCATCCAGTAAAATGAGCATTACTAAGTGAAAAAAACTAGTCTGAAAAAGTAGCATACTGTTTGATTCCAACTAAATGACATTCTTAAAAAAGACAAAACTATAAAGATGGTGAAAAAAAAGAAAAAGAAAAGACCAAGAATTATGGGGAGGGATTAACAGGCAGAGTACAAAGCATTTTGGGGCAGTGAAACCATTCTGTATGATTCTATGATAATAGACACATGTCGTTATATTTACATTTTTTTCCAAATCCATTAAATGTACACCAGAGTAAACTCTGAATGTAAACTACGGCTTTGGGTGATAATGAAGCATCAATATAGGTTCACTGATTGTAACAAATATGCTACTGAGATGTGAGGTAATCCATAGTGAGGGATATTGTGGATGAGGGGACAGAAGCACTATATTTTCTTATCAATTTTGCTGTAAACAGAAGCTGCTATAAAAAATAAAGCATATTAATGAAAAGATACCTGCTATATGATTACATTGATACAGAACTCCAGAAAATGCAAACTAATATTAAGTAACAGAAAACGGGTCAGTAGTTTCCTCTAGACAGAAAGAAGAAGGGATGGATTACAAAAGGGTGCAAAGGAGCTCTGGGAAGTGATGGAAATATTTGTTGCCTTAATATTGGTGACAGTTTTATAGATGTGCTCATATGTCAGAACTGATTTAATTGTACACTCTAAACATGTACAATTCATTTAATGTCAGTTATACCTGAAAAAACTGTTTCATAATGATTAGCTATTAGATAATGTGGAAAAAAACTTAATAATTAGCTTTAATATTTTGGAAATAGGTGAAAAAAGTCTTTCCATAGCTTTATAATAGATAGAAGAGGGAAATATATATGACTTATACAAAAAATAGTTGTCCACAGCATCTTAACCTAAGTGTCCACACCTGTGAAATAAAGCAGTCAATACTGCTTTTTTAATACTGGTCTTTAAAAAAAAATAACACTGTCCTCTCTGTCAATTGTCAATGTCAGTTTAGCATTTTAGCATTACTTTTCTCTCTGTGTGTCTCTTTGTAAGACTTCTGAAAGAATTCAGTAAAGGTGAATTTTGGAACTATGAAAGGATCTTAAGGCATGTTTGGATTGACTGCTTCAGTTTAGTAAGGAATGAATACATTATTTCCAGCGATAATCGAATTTCTGAAGATGAACAGAGACTCTCTCTCTGCCAGATTATTCTGTTACTGATGATTACACCAGCTTAATTTCTCTTCCCTCCCATTTCTCTTCTGCTCCAGGTCATATCAGGTCAGTTCTTATCAGATAAGAAAATTGGCACATATGTAGAAGTGGATATGTATGGCTTGCCCACGGACACTATCCGAAAGGAATTCCGCACTCGCATGGTGATGAACAATGGACTCAATCCAGTTTACAATGAAGAATCATTTGTGTTTCGGAAGGTAGAGTGTTTTCCATGTGTCAGACTTGCTGCGCTAAGCTAGGGGCCACACGTTAGTCTAGAGAGGTTACACGATCTGCAGACAGTCATTTAACCCGACGCCTTCTTCCAGTGCAGATGTTCTGCAGCTGTCACGCAATGATGGTTTCTGTCTGTCCCTGTCCTCTCCGCTCTCCTTCCTCCCAGGAGGAGCCCACCTTCCCCACTGGGTGCCCGAGCAGTGTTCTCAGAGGGAGCCCCCAGGTAGACACCGTCACACGTGGGAGAGCTCCTCCCTGCCCTGGCCGCTAGTGCCCTGCAGTATTCCTTTGGCCAAGAGGATGGGTAGGATGTTGCGCCAATAAATGTCCTTCAGCGGGTCAGTTGATATTGTCCTGTGCCTCCAGAAAGTGTGGTCCCCATTGCTACTCACAGGTTCTGTGTATAATATGTTATTTTTGTTTTTTGGTTTTTATCATATTATACTTTGATCCTATGGGCTTCCCGAGTGACTCAATG